>NC_036442.1:962022-1282697 GCF_000184455.2 Aspergillus oryzae RIB40 | reverse complement strand
AATCTATATTAATTTTGGATTATTTTTTGCTTTAAGATTTTTTTTTATCTAGACTAATTATATTAAGACTTTTTTTTATAAATAAAATATTATAAATTTTTTTTAAAATTAATATTATTTTATTAATTTTTTATTTTTTTTAATTATTTATAAAAATAAAATTATAAAATCTTAATTTTTTATTATTATTTATTTTATTTTTTAATAAAATATTAATATTATTTTTATTTATAAATAGAAAATATGTATAATAAAATAATAATAATTCTTTATTTATTTTCTTTAAATTTTTATTTAAATTTTTTAAATAAATATTTAAAATTAAAAATAAATTTAAAAATATTTTTTAAATAACTCAATAATCTTTTTTAATTAAAAATATAGAGTTAAAATATTAATAATTAAATAATATTTTTTAGTTATTAATCTAATTTTTGAATTATTTAATAATTTTTTTTAATTATTATAGAATCTAACTTATATTTTTTATGGAAAATTATAAAAAAAAATACTAAAAAATATTATAGTAAAAAATCTATTATATAAACTAAATAATCTATTAATTAAATAAAAAAAATAGAAAATAAAATATAAAGCTCTATTATTAATTAAATAATAGAGTAAATATAAAAATAAATTAATTTTTATTTTTTTTATATTTTTAGTAATATTTAAATAGCATAAAAATTCTTTTCTTTTTAGAAACTTTTTTTTAGAATCTTAATTAAATAGTTAATAAATCTCTATATATATAGATTAAATAGGAATTAAAAGACCTAGAGATTCTGTATACCCTATGGACCGATTCTACATCGGCTCCGTGATATAATCTCTATTTTTTAAAAATTATAACCTAATAATAATAGAAATTAAAAAATAACTTTAAGTTAATAATCCTTAGAACATGGTCTACTAACTGATCTTAAATTCAATAATAAAGCCTTAGGCGTAATATTATAAAGTATAATTAATTAATAGGTTTTAAAAATATAGTATTAACAGACTAAAGATTATTTAAAATTATATCATAGTTTTTCTATCTAATATAATAAATAAATTATTTAAAAATATTTATATATTATATAAGCCGGCGGCCTACTAGCAGCTCGCTTGTAGTAGAATATAGTTGCCTGAGACAACCGTTGTTATAAAGACTTTATAAATTTAGAAATAGTATAAGTCTTTTTATACTATTTATCTTTAGTAATCTATCTAGTATAATTGATACTGTTCGATAATTATATCTGATTTAACCTGGTCCGCTTGTTTGTTGAACAAGGTTATTATTTGACGAGGCCGTTCGCGCTCCTACAAAGGGGATCGAAATCATATTATAACTTGTAATGTATTCTATATAACTGGTTATTATAAATATCTTTAGAGTATAGTATATCTCTATCTTAAATAGCTATCTTAGAAGAATAACTTCATTTAAGGTAATGGCTTACCATCTACCTTTTGTAATAGGTGCAGTAACTACTTATTCTTTATATATACTCTTGGCGTCTAAAAGCACAAGTCAGCCTAGACCTGTAATAAGTCTAAAGAAATCAACTACTTTCCTTTGTATGAACCTTATATTTGCTAATATAAATGATATAATATATCCACCAAATAGAGACACAGAGACATAGAGCCGTGTAGCATGTTGTCACGACTCACTATTGAGATGCTATTAGTTAGGGTATATATCTAGTAAGCCAGCCGGCCTTCCTGCGATAATCGGGTACAATAGCTTTGTCTGGGCACTACCAACCAATCTAGAAATACCAATCAATCGAGCTGGAACCTTTGGTGAGATACTAGGGTATGACTCCCGGTACAAGTTGTTATGTACAACATCCGATTGTTATAGGTAATTTCCCTTACTGAACCGAGAACCAAAGTCAGCGGCCCTATTAATCATCTCCCGACGCTGGGAGTTGGTTATCTTAGAGGAGATAGCCATATCCTTCTCTTTATCAAAGGGGCGACTGCTAGCATCGTCCTCCTCGAAATTTTTACATTCCTCGAGAGGTTGTAACATATTTCCAGCTGCATTTTCTTTCCGTTTTGCATCCTGGGGTTGATAAGCACTCATTAGATCAGCAATATGCTATAGTGCTTGTCATAACTCACATTGTACTTTTGGATTCTGTCCTGCATGGCCTGTGATACTCTGGCAGGTCGAGTTACTTGATCTTTGTTTGCACCAAATATGCTAACACCCATGACTTTATCTTGTAAACGTTTCATTTTTTGCTCTGGCGTTTCCGTCCAAGACGAATCTACCTCCCCTGATTGGGAATTTGATGCTGATCTTCCACTTTGAAACTTTCTACTCCTCAGTTTGGTTGGATCCACCCTTGCAGTCCTTCCACTTGACCCTGGTGGCTGTAACATCCACTCATCTCGATGACTTCGATCTTCGCCAGCATGACCTTGCTCAGTCAATGGGTCATATGGAGTGTCGCCATGTGTCTTGGCATCAACTAATTTGGTCTCCATAGGTCCCGAGGGTGGTAAACACGGACCGATGTCATCGTCGTCACTGCTTTCATTTTCGCCATTAGAGTCTAGTGTGTCATCGTCTGCAGGATTTGATAAAGGCAATGTTGGTCCGACTACCCTCCGTCGTTTGTCAGTATTGTCAAGACCATATTCGGGATATGGTGTCGGTTGCTCGAACTTTCGTTTCTCACTTTGATCCATTGCATAAAAACAATGTGGATGGTTAAGAGGGAAGGAAATAATACCCATTCTCCTCGTGCTTATGGTTACATATAATTATATAATCACCTAGAGCATAACGTAATTGGTAAACGAGCGGGTCACGCAAACGAGCGGGTCAACACGCCCATTTTTCTACACATATATTTTTTTAAGACTATTTAACTACCAGCTATATTACTAAAAATGCCTAAATTATTAAAATCTTAGATAGAATAGAAAGATAGAATTTTATTAGCTATATTAACTATTAAAAAAAATTACTAATATTTATATAGTAGTTTATATTTTTAATATATCTTTTATAATACTTTAAAGATATTTATTAAATAATATATTTTAATTAAATATATATATAAATAATTATAAAATAATTTTTAGTAAAGAGAAATTGCTTAAATAATAGATTCTATTATTAAATAAATATAGAGTATTTTCTTAATCTATACATATATAAAAAATAGTTAATATTTTATTTTTAAAGTATAATACTATCTCTTTTTTTACTACTATAGAAAAAAAATAGATATATAATTTTATTAAATATATATCTAAATTTAAAATTTATTTTATATATCACTATAATTATTAATATATTAAAATAAAGAATTTTAAAATTTTAAATATTTAATTTAAATAAATAAATAAAACTATTTAAAAATATAGTATAATTTTAAATAATATATGTCAGCTGCCCTAATCCTAAAGCGGAATAGTCTTAGGGCTAGCTAGGATGAATAGAAAAGTTGAATAGAATGAATGAATTGAATGACTAAATCACATAGGAAAGCTAGGGTTGACTGAGTAGTAACCCTAGGTCAGGCAGGCAGGTAGGGCTTAGGCAATCTAAGCCCTAGATTAGATAATAAAGGTAGGCAACTAGGGCTAAGGCAGTCAAAGCCCTAGGTCAGGTATGAATAGAAGAGATCAAAAGAATAAATCGATATCTGGTAGTCAGATAGTTGGATGATGATCTGCTTGAAAAAATTGATTCAATTTAGCAGGGGATTGAGTGGCTTTTTATATTGAATTGGGCTCGCTTAGACTTACTAAATTAGGAATTCGCTTAATATTTCCTAATTTAGTACTCGCCTAATATTTCCTAATTAGGACGTAGTCGCTTAATATTGCCTAGTTAGGATTTTTTCGTCTAATTTCTCCTAGATAGGTAATATTCTAGAAGGATTCTAGAATATTCAAGAAAATTTCCTAAATAGGAAATATATCTCTGACAATATATATAATTTTAATAAAATAGAATTTATAATAGATCTAATAGCTATAGCTAAAATTATTATTAAATCTAATATATTAAAAAAATTATTTTTATTATAATTAAAAAATTAGAAATAGATTATTACTATAAAATATATTAATTTTAATAAATAAACTTAATTTTTTATATTATTATTAAAAATAAAATATATATAAAGATCTAGTATAAAAAAAATAATTTTTTTTTTAATAGCTAAATAAATAATAAGATTAATCTATATTAATTATAAAATTATTTTATATTTTATATTATTAGCTAATCTATAGAAAAATACTATTTATTTATTTTAAATAGTTATAATAATTATTTAATATTTTAATTTGATTAAATCTATATAAAAAATAATATTATACTAATCTATATATCTATATATATTTTTTATAAATTTTAATTATTTAATATTATTATTTTCTTATTACTAAAAATTTTATATAGAGATCTAATTAAATCTAAAATATACTATAAATTTAATTATATTTTTGAAGATCTATTTTAAAATCTATATAAAGATTTTTACTAATAATAATATATATAATATTTTTAAAGCTATTAGTCTAATTTCTCTATTTTTTAAATATATTTTTTTTAATTAATAATTTAATTTAAAATCTCTATATCTCTAGATAATAGATTTAATAGTTAGAATAGTTTAATATTTAAAATATTTTATATAATTAAATAATTAAAAAAATTAAAATCTATATTTAAAAAACTATTTAAAAATTAATTTTATAATTTTAATTTATTTATTAAAATTAATTTAAATTAATTAATTAAAGATATTAAATAAACTATAAATAATATAATAATATTAAAATATTAATTAAAATAATATTAAACTACATATAAAAAATAGCTTAAAAAATAAAAATATTTTATTAAATAAATTATTTTTAAAAAAGATATATTAATATCTAAAGTCTAAATTTTTATTAAATACTAAAATTAAATAAATAAAGCTATATAGATAGATAGATTTCTATTTATTAAATTAATTTTTAAATATACTCTATTTAAATATTTTAACTATAGTATATAAAGTTATAAAATTATATACTATCTAAATTAATAGAACTACTTATTTTTATATAGAAATCTAAATTTATAGTATTTTAATTATTTTAATTTTTAATATAGCAGCGCGTTGATCCGCTCGTTTGCGTGACCCGCTTATTTACCGATTACGTTAGTTAGTTAGTTAGTTAGTTAGTTAACCGCACACCTTTGACTCTTAACACTAGCCGGACAACTAATTAGTTTATATCCGCGTGATTAGGTATACAACTGTAGTACTATTATCATACAGCAGTACATATACGAGTACTCAGGCAAGGATCTATAATAAAGTCTTGGATAGCTATATGTCTCTCTTATACGGTTGACTCTATCTAGTGAAAGATATGCTTTGTATTTAAAATACTAGTACTATCAAACGTTAGTTGTTTAATGCAGGGCTGTTGGGATAAAGTCATCGGCAGATAACATCTATTCTTGGTGAAGAAGTTTAAGCCAAGTTACACTTACCTGAATGCTGAGCACAATCATTGCGCCATCCTGTAAGATACGGAGATATCATTATATTGACACTATCCCTTATGAATGTCTTATGGCAAAATGTGCATCAAAATACGCGGAACATCCATTACCCTGGCATCCCGACAATTGAAATATATAGAGAACCCTTCGAGCATTTAGTTTATTGATAAATCCCGCCTGTATCCGTATAAAGTCTTTTAACCTTCACACAGCTGCCATGATTTGCGACAAGGTTATGTTGGCTCAAAGGGAAGAGGACGAGATCTTTCACTGTATCTATGCCACATAGAGTAGCCGCGCGAGTTCAAACTTATGATGGCCCAATTAGACTGTCTAGGGATGAATTGAGAAGGCTCAGAACTCCCTATATCCCAGCATCTATCTCCATTTCATCCTCCCGATGAAGGGTATTGTTTGAATTACCAGGATCTGCGACCGTTCCCGGGTGTAAAGTGCTATTTGTGGACGGGTCTCGCCCACATTGATTTATTCTAGCCCGCTCCCTTGTCTCAATCAAGGCCTTACGCACAGTGTCTCTTTCCTTCGGTACCGTTAGTGACGCTGGTTCTCTATAGAGGACCAGCTCATTGCATATTGGCTTTGCTTCTGTGACGACGAATCTCGGGATTGCTCGCAAGTTCTCCCCGATCCCAGGCAGAAACGTGATAGAATCACTGGGAAGCTCAGTTTCTGCTATCTCACGTTCAAGGTCATGAATGTAAACCGTATGTTTTGTGTCGTCCAATATCATCATGTCATCTAAAGCTGAGAAAACATGCTGACCAACTTCGAGATTTTCTCGAATTTCTCTAGGAGTATTGCTGGTTGCTCGAGGACCTGAAGTTGTGGTGTTAGAGGATACGTTGAAGGACGGGAAAGCAAAGCACAGGAAAAAAGACAAAACAAAAAAGAAATAACAAAAAGAAGAGACAGAGACAGAGGTAAGGTATTTGAAAGAAAGGGCAGCAATAAGAGAGACAGAGAGATAGAAGGAGCCAAGGCCATGCATGGTAAGACATACCAATATGCAAGCAACCAAACTTTTTTGCTAGAGGCTGATCTCCATCAGGGTCACTCTCCGCGGGACGCTTTTTTCCGTGATAAACTCCCACATCAGTATGCTGCGCCATCCGAACCACAAACAGCCGGGTAACGAATTGAGAACTTTTCTGCGGAGTAATAGGACGAGTTTAATAATCTACCATCTGCTATCCTGAGCACGCGCGAAGTCAACCTGGTGCAACTGGATGCATCGCTGAGTGGGTAGCTTGATGCGAGCCCCTAAGCTTTTGAGGGATGGGCAACTGGCTTTGACTCATCTGCTGTCGCCCCCTAGGTCAAACCCCAGAACATTCTACCATCTTCACACTTCCCCTCCCCCTCCCCCACTTCGAAGTGCGTTATCTGCAAACACCATCTCAGCACCATTAAGAATGAATTCAAATATACAAAGTAGTCCAGAGTGGACTGCAAAATCTGTTCGGGATGCATTTATTCAATATTTCCAAAAAAATGGACATACTTTCGGTATACCATATACTGCATATTATATTCTCAGTCCTTCAACGAGCTAACACCGGACCGTACGACTAGTTGCATCGGCTCCTGTGGTTCCTCACTCGGATCCAACCTTGCTTTTTACGAATGCCGGAATGAATCAGTTCAAGTCGATTTTCTTAGGCACCGTGGATCCACAATCTGATTTTGCGAACCTGAAGAGCGCGGTCAATACACAAAAGGTTACTACATGAAAATTATTGTCCCCTTTAAAAGTTGCACAACTAAGTCATTCTTATAGTGCATCCGTGCCGGTGGTAAGCATAATGTAAGTGGCAAAGAGAAGACAATCTCTTTACTGTTTCTGAAAAGACTAACCGCAGCGATAATAGGATCTGGACGATGTGGGAAAGGACAGCTATCATCATGTGAGGCGATATTCAATCTCGTGCATATTATTATTACACGTACTGATAGTAGGGGACTTACAACAGACCTTCTTTGAGATGCTTGGTAACTGGAGTTTTGGCGACTACTTCAAGAAGGAAGCGATCAATTACTCTTGGGAACTCATGACAAAGATATACGGATTGGATCCTCAACGGCTATATGTTACCTACTTCGAGGGGAGCAAGGAGGGTGGCCTCTCACCCGACCTGGAAGCCAAGGAGCTATGGAAAGCAGTGGGTGTTCCGGAAGACCACATTCTTCCTGGGAATATGAAAGACAATTTCTGGGAAATGGGTGATCAGGGCCCCTGTGGACCTTGCAGCGAAATCCACTATGACAGGATTGGGGGCCGCAATGCCTCCAACCTCGTCAATCAGGATGATCCCAATGTTCTTGAGATCTGGAATAACGTTTTCATCCAGTACAACCGTGAGTCAGACCGGTCTTTGAAGCCCCTCCCGAATAAGCATGTCGACACTGGCATGGGCTTTGAGCGTTTGGTCTCGGTACTCCAAAATAAGTCATCAAATTATGACACCGATGTGTTTTCTCCGTTATTCCAAACCATTAAGGACATCACTGGAGCACGGCCGTATCAGGGACGATTTGGTGTTGAAGATGCGGACGGAATCGACACGGCCTACAGGGTTGTAGCAGATCATGTTCGAACCCTGACATTTGCCATTTCAGATGGCGTCGCACCGAATAACGAGGGCCGTGGCTATGTGATTCGTCGGGTTCTTCGCAGAGGTGCACGGTATGCCAGAAAATACTTCAGGGTCGAAATTGGCAATTTCTTTTCCAAGATCGTACCGACCCTTGTGGATCAGATGGGTGACATGTTTCCAGAGGTCAAGCGGAAACAGCAAGACGTTATGGAAATACTTGACGAGGAAGAGATTTCGTTTGCAAAGACTCTGGATCGTGGTGAAAGGCAATTCGAACATTATGCTCAGCAAGCTAAGGCTAAGGGAGACGATAAGCTCCACGGTGCTGATGTTTGGAGATTGTATGACACTTTTGGCTTCCCTGTCGACTTGACTCGTATTATGGCAGAGGAACGTGGCCTACGAATTGACGATACTGAGTTCGAGGAGGCTCGCTCAAGAGCTAAGGAAGCAAGTAAAGGACAGAAAAAAGCTGCCGCCGACACCGTCAAACTGGATGTTCACGATCTTGGAAAATTGGAGAAAATGAATGACGTTCCCAAAACGAACGACTCGGCCAAATTCGATAGAGGGAACATTACTGCCCAGGTCAAGGCGATCTACCATGGAAAATCCTTCCATCTTTCAACGGAGCAGATACCCGAGGGTGACCAACTTGGGCTTATACTCGATCGCACGAATTTCTATGCCGAGCAAGGCGGACAGGAAAATGACACAGGTAGAATTGTCATTGACGGACAGGCTGAGCTTGAAGTTGGCGATGTCCAGCTTTATGCTGGTTATGTCCTTCATACTGGCTTCATGAAGTATGGTTCTCTGTCTGTTGGTGATGAAGTCATTTGTGAATACGACGAACTTCGTCGGTGGCCCATCAGAAATAACCACACAGGCACGCATATTCTTAATTTCGCGCTGAAAGAGGTACTGGGAGATGGTGTGGAGCAGAAGGGCTCACTTGTTGCTGCTGAGAAGCTTAGGTTTGATTTTTCTCATAAATCTCCGGTCACAGATAAAGACCTGGAAAGGATTGAGGATATATCGACCGAGTATATTCGCCAGAATTGCGCCGTCTACTCGCAGGAGGTTCCTCTCGCAACTGCCCGACAGATCTCAGGAGTTAGAGCCGTGTTCGGTGAGACCTATCCAGATCCTGTTCGTGTTGTGTCTGTAGGCGTGGAGCTGGAGGAGATCCTCAAGAATGTTAAGGACCCTCGTTGGGAAAAAGTTAGTATTGAGTTCTGTGGCGGAACTCATGTGCAAAAGACAGGCGACATTAAGGAGCTCGTTATTCTGGAAGAGAGCGGCATTGCCAAAGGCATCCGCAGAATTATTGCAGTTACCGGAGAGGATGCTCATGAAGTGCAGCGCGTCGCTCTGGGATTCGAGAAGCGTTTGGACCGTCTTGAAGCAATGGCCCTAGGTCCTGAGAAAGAACAGGATGCCAAGCAAATTCAAGTCGACCTTAGCCAGTTATTAATCTCAGCAGTTCAAAAATCGAGGTTCCGTGAACGTTTTGCACATATCAACAAGCAAATCATTGATTCGCAAAAAGCGCAGCAAAAGCTTGAATCGAAGAAGGCGCTCGAGGCAATTACTTCATACTTCGAAAACCCTGAGAACAAAGACAAGTCGTGGCTTGTTGCTAGGCTTCCAATTTCAGCAAATGCAAAAGCTGTTAGCGAATCCCTGAACCACGTGAAGTCGAAGCTACAGGATAAAACGGTTTACGTCTTGGCCGCGGACTCTAACCAAGGTCGTGTCGTCCACGGCTGCTATATGTCAAAGGTAATATCATCGCTAGCCCGGTACTTCTTGACCCGCACTGACGATTTTTATTTTCACTAGGCAATAAGCGATCAGGGAGCTTCCGCTAGCGATTGGGCGGCTATTGTTTCTACTGCGGTTGGTGGAAAGGCTGGTGGCAAAGGGCCCACGTCTATTGGCAATGGTACTAACCCAGACAAAACTGACGAAGCTATTGCCTTGGCTTCTGATTATCTTAGCAAGTTTAAGCTTTAAGCCCTCGACGCGGTTTTCAAGTTGTGATACTCCTGGATTGTAACGACCAGGGGGGGAGAAAAGTATGGCACGAAAAAGAGCGTATAGGTGTATTAAGTGCTATAGATAGGGATCAGGAAACTCACTACATGTAATGGCTTTTTCGTTGCTTGGGAATATGGGAATTGTTCACTTTCTCTCTTCATATATCCTAGGACTCGAAACGACCTTTTGATCATGTATCACATCTCCCCGCACTGAATGATGGTCACGTCTTGATTAGGTTTATCCCTAGTTGTACGAGTGTTTTCAATCATTCGCACAACGTCCATTCCTTCCACTACTTGTCCAAACACCACGTGTTTATTATTTAGGAACGGTGTCGCAGTCGTTGTAATGAAGAATTGGCAACCGTTTGTGTTGGGTCCAGAATTCTGGACATGTCAGCATCACCGCTTCCCTAGGCTTTCGTACTGGGACTTACTGCCATGCTTAGTAGCCCTGGTTGATCATGCTTCAAAATGAAATTTTCATCTTGAAATCGTGGAGTGCCATAGATGGTACGAGAACCTGTGCCATCGCCATTGACGAAGTCACCACCCTGTATCATGAAATCCTTGATCTTTAATGCATTAGTCAGCCCCAGAAACATTAGTCTCGAGGATAATGTATTGTACACACAACTCTATGAAATTTGCTATTCTTATATCCTTGTGGCCGTCCTTGGGGACTTTTGCTTTCTCCTGTGCAGAACTGGCGAAAATTTTCTGCTGTTCGTGGCGTTATACTGGTGAAGAGTTCCATCTTGATACGTCCCAGTGACTCCCCTGTGAGATAAGTATGCTCAGTCTGTTTAGATCTTATTTGATGAGGCAGATTTCCCAGCGCCGTATTCTATAATCACATATCTTTAATTGAGTTGTGCTGGTGAAACGACGCTGGACATCTTCTGAAGCCGTGGGATTTCTGTCTAAGGTTGAATTCTCAATCTTATCTTCCGTACTTACCACCTAGAGTGATGTCAAAAAAGACAACAGGGTTGGGTGTCTTAGCTGAGCTCGTAACTTGGCTATCCATTTGCAGGTTTGCGCTATCAGGAAATCAGATGTGGTTGGAGGAACAACAGTGTGACGATATAAAACTTGTATGGAGAAACTTCCGCAAGTGGTAGGCATCTACAGAGTAGATAGTACTCAATCTTGAAGAGCCTCCCCATATGACTCCATAAGACCCCACTTTCAAATTAGCTTATCTAATTAAGAAAGCCAGCGAATACGTAACACCTGTCTTTCACATACGGAGTTCTCTGTATACCGCACACCTCAATCTTTATATCGTGACAAGATATTCCGTATGTACCAAACTACGGAGTAATCTTATTTCCATTCTGTTACTGAAGCATTCTACCTAGAGTATGGCTTAAGGTGTATACTGCATTTTAATAATTGTACGAAGTAATGTGAAAGGTATGATATGAAAGTCACTCAGTAGTCACTTAACACATACTTAGAAGTACCTTTATGCTATGTCGGTAGATTGTTGCAATGCTCTGCTCATTGCTACAGGTATGGTAATGCGGGACAAAACCGAGGTACAGTACATGTACGGAGTACGGAGTACTGTAGAGTAATAATAAGCCACCCCGTGACCTAACAGCCATTGGCCTCGGTCACGCATTACCACCCACCTTACGGAGTAATGTGGAGTATCGTCAACGGCATTCTAGACTCAAATGCGATATACGTCCCTGGTTTACAATAAGAACCATTCTTTCAGCAGCCCCAGGCGCAGCTGCCGCCAGTGATGATCCACCGCGTTCGCATTTTGGTGTGTGCCTTGTATCGCTACCCTGAAGTAGATGAATCGGGTTGCTCCCATCGCTTTTGCGTGTTAGAGCCATAACGTTGCTTCAGGGAGTTGTTGATTTCTCGACGAAATCTCATGTCAATATTCTCGGGGATTCTAGATATATCACTCCTTAACAACCGAGACGGCCGGCACCGTTTACTACATTCAGCCCCTCCAGTATCATCACGACTACGTTTGTCAAGATGGCATCCACTGCAACAGGTCCACAACCAACTGCCACCAGTACTGATCACAACGGAGATGATAGTAGCTCAAGCCCCACGAGTTCGCCCCTCTTATTCTTCGTTGCCCTTGGTTTTGGTGTTGTATTCACGAACCTATGGTACGCCCAACTTTGCGTTATGTTTAAAATGTGCGCTAATCTAATCGACCATGTTTAGGATTATTGTGGGAGTAAAATATTGCTTCCGATATAACCAGCGAAACCGCCAATTACGCAACGAGGAAACGGGCGAGCCGATAGATTTAGTAACCATGCCTCGAACACATAGGAGAAGGAGGGAAAAAAAGTTGATGAGTATGGATGAAGTTAACGAACGGTTTCCACTTGTTAAATACAAAGTGTGGAGATCTTCGCGCGCGAATGAAGGCCTTCCAACCGCAGGTGGAATATCGGCACCAAATAGCAGACCCCAGAGCTTGAAAGGTGAACATAATGTTTTATCTACCACTGTTGGGGCACCCTCTTACACAACAAATTCGGCAATAAAAGGCCACCGTCGATGTGATTCAACCACGTCGCAGTTATCTATACCAGCTGAACACGCACAGACGGCCTTAGTGCAGCCGCAAGAGAAGGAGAACGCCGGTCAAGCATTTGCTGTGCTGGCTGATGGCACCCATGGCCCAGACGCAAAACAGTTACAGAATTGCAATTCCCTTGAGGATGAAGATGTTAACAACCCAATTCGCACCGCAGTACCAGCGGAACTTTTACCCAATCCAGGCGATTCGTGTGCAATTTGCCTTGATACAATCGAAGATGACGATGACATACGTGGGCTTACATGTGGTCATGCTTTTCATGCATCCTGTGTCGACCCGTGGTTAACGAGTCGAAGAGCCTGTTGTCCTTTGTGCAAGGCCGATTATTATGTTCCAAAGCCTCGCTCTGATCCCGGCGGACTAACAACTAACCCAGAACGCTCAGGCCGTCGCAATACAACACGGTTGGCCGTTCCCACACAACCACAATCGGTATTTATAGGAGGACGTGTTAACCCATTTCGGAATCCCCTAGCTATATCAGATCGACAGGATCCATCGAGAAATGGAACCCAGTCGTCCCGGCTAACTGCACCGCGTTTTTGGCGAATACAAGCTCACCACTCTCAGCCTGCTAATAACCCGTCAAGCTCAGCTCCAGAGCCTTCGGACCGGCGAGATTGGAGGACTCGATTTACGCCTACTAGGTCGCTGAACCTTTCTTTTCTATCCTTTTCCGCTCGGAATCATTATTCAAGGGAGAGCATGCCGCACCCGACGGACACTGCACGCTCTGCGGCCGATCGGACACCTAGCCAGCTGGAAGCCCAGTCCGGCGCATGAGCAGACTCATAAATCATGTTTCGCGGATACCCTATCCAGTCCATGTCAAACGTTGCCCTTCCTCACTTCATGGCATCTGGAATGCCACTTGGCAACGGCACGATTATTTACAGCGTGCAAGATCACGCAAATACATAAATATCATTCTGTATAATACGTTGAAGTACCTCACTATTCGAAAGACAGTTTTTGTCTTGCATAAGAAGGATGTGTGAAGTTCTTGTCTAGGCACCTACATTTGTTCCAGGCTGTTGGCTTAGTAGCTCAGGCCATTATGAAAGTTATTACCCGTGGCGTGGCGTTGATGGCGCAAAGGTTCTAGGGTATTTAGGATTTTCGGGTTTTAGGCAAGGTTGTTGGTTGGGTATTTATCGAGGAAGCGTTGCTGCAGGTATGGATTTCTTTAATCTAAGCCTGCTCTCTCTCTCCTCTTTCTTTTCCGTCCCCCATTGTTTATTCCTCCTTGTTTTAATGTACATCGTGATGATGAGAATACCATATTTCCAATGCATATACCAGGAACACAAAGCTTCGTATCTTACTATAACATCAATTATGAACCGTGGTAACCAGAACATTGATTTCGAGAGTTCCCGTCAAGAGGAATTGGAAGAGGTGTATATAACATTGACATCACTTCTGCGCTTTTGCCGGGCCAACCCCAGCGCTTATAACACCAGGCAACTCATTTTGTCCAATGTGAAACAACATCCCAACGGCAGTACCTGCCGCCATGACCACCAGTACACTGATACCTGCAATCAAGAAGAAAGGGGAGCTGATATCTCTTTTTTCGCACGCAGGCCCTCCCCACCGAATTTTTTGAACAGTGCCATCTTCCTTGGTGACGATGGTCGACTTGCATTTGCATGCGTAGCAGTCGCTAGCGGCCTCATCGTTGGCTGAACCGGACTTTTTATAGCAAAACCCATGTCCAGAGCAGCTATCAGTTGCCAAATTGCACGAGGAATTCGAGGTGAAACAAACAGGATGTGTTTGCCTCTGAAGCGTCGTCATAACTGCTGCGCTGCTGGATCTGACAGAAGCTTCCTCTTTCACGGCTTCTCGAGGATCCACCTTACGTTTCAAACCTTTACCTTGGTTGATTGTAGGCAGAAGAACTGCTGTAACCTGACTGACTTCTGACGAAAGAGCACGTAGGCCATGAAGAACAGACGTCAGTGAATCAACTACAGAGCCAGAGCCCACATATTCATCAGGAACCTGCTGTATGTTAATGTTACTTCACTTGGCCCACTATGCATTAGACGCATACCTGAAATGAGATTTTCAAGACAGCTGTCAAACTCTGCTCGTCCACCCACGTTTCTGCCACCTTCACAATGCCGAGAAGCTCTTTGCCAAACACGTGGGCTACCGCTTCGAATGCAGAGCCCTTAGGAATGCAATTTTCAATCGTCTATATATAGGTGAGAATTAGCTGAACCAAAAGTCCCATTGATAGGATTTCTTTCTTACTTGAAGAACATCGAAGCTGATTCCGCCTCCGCTATCGGATTTGCAATAGTTCTTTGTGGCCGTAACATAGCCGTCAGAGTTAGCCTCTGATGTTGAGTCGAGGAAACCATCAATTAGGTAGTTAGCCGAAGGGCTACCAATCATGAGGTCTCCTTGATACTCTTGCTGAATGGCAGATCCTTGTAACAGCTCGTCAGCTGTCTTGAATAGCGACGATTGTTTTTTAACATACCAAGCCCAGCACCTATCCCTTCAAGAATCACAAGGCTCCTAGTGACGTCCTTATAGTCGATATCGCCGCCAAACAACGAATGCCGCGCGCCGCCATATCTGTCCAAAAGCTCGACTATGTCTTGGTCCCACTTTCCAAGAGCCGAAACGGTAGGTACGTTCATTCGGAGCTCCAAAATATGCCGAGCTACATCATCGGTTACCACCGGAGTCTTCATATTCTGCCATGGTGGAGATGGGCCGAAGGTGAATATGGAAGCATCCAAAGCTTTGGTTCCGGATGCGATTGCTAATGAAAGACTCAATAAGCTAGTGAGCCGATGCATGCTAGGCGAACGAACTAGCAATTAACTCGCTCTGATAGTAAATGCCTTGCCGGAATAATTGACTGACAAACCTGTAGTCTTTCAGCGTAGACTCTTTAGTCAGGAACTAGCATTTGAGCGTTAAGTAGACGAAGCACCCGCGCCTCTGTACGGGTAGATAGCAGCAACTATGGTACATCAGCTCTCACTAACCCCAAAATATACTAGTTATCTCATGACTGAGCTAGCTCGTATCACGTGCTTACTATCGGGGGCTGTCCCACTTGGCTAAGGACTGATACGTCGGGAGTTCAATGATTAGGCTGCTTCAAGTCTCGTCTGTATTCAATCTCTATAGTAGTGTACATACCTCTTCAGAACACCTGAGTTTTATTAATCTTTTTCTATTTCTCTTTCTTTTCCTATTTCCTTTGTTTGGCTTATCGGTATCACTTTCGTACGATCTTGATTCTACCTGAACCTTGAGGACAAGTTTTTACTCATCTTTCCATATTGCTCTTCAAGTATACTAGGGGCATGTCAATTTCAGGACTCTAAGAAACGGGTCAAAGATATGCCTTCTTGTTGAACAGCTGCGCCCACACATGCGATCTCTCAATGTTTCGACTCAGGCGAATACTTCCAAACTCTACATTTTTTCGAATTAGCCCACCATTGTCTCAGACCTCGAAGCTCAACAATGTGCGCCATGTCAAATTCAAGCGGCCGTGGATTAGGTAGGTATAAATCTTCGATGCACTATAGATATTCCACTCTCTGACATATGCCTCAGGAGATTATTTACCACATTCTTAATTTATGGTACCGCATTTCATTTGTGGAGTTCGTTCATTCTCCTTCAGTTTGATGATACACTAGACGATGCCGATGACATACAGGAAGCCCCCTCTGGAAAGATAGGTGTGGGCAAAAATCGAAAAAATGATACGGAGGGGCACCTTGAGAACCCTGCGAGCGTAACGATAGATACTGATCCTGTTTTCATACCATTGGGCTGGCCACGATTACGCAAAGGTGAACTATATGCAGCATCGGACCCGGAGTGGCAAGAATTTGTCAAGACCTCGCGGGACCGAGAAAAGCTTCAATACCTGAGAGGTATGGCTGACTCGGTTGTATTTTAGTCCTTGGCTAAACATTGTATGCGCAGATGAGCTGGCATCCATCGTTCAGAAAGATGCCTCCCAGTCTGATTTACTGTCGCGCGTGCTAGGGGGTCCCCTTAGCGTGACAGGGTTTTGGCTAGTGCATCATTTCCCATCTCGCGCCCCCCCTGATTATAGGCGCTCAGGGTATGTGCATTCATGACCGGACTACCCTTGGGATTTGCTTATGATGCGTAGGTTAGAATTCACCGACAGTGGGATATCGTGGGTTTCAAAACCTATGTCTCTGGAGGATGGCGACCGTCTTCGGAGGTGTGTACAGCCTTTGTCTGTGGCACTTGCTATAAAGGATGCCTATATGATCTTGGTGAAAAGACAGCTTTCCCGGCTTAATATCACAGGCTTGGAGCAAGAACAAGCCCCAGGTACTTCAAGTCTACCGTCCCATAAGGCGCTATCGTCCGAGCTTCAACCCCTGGACAGATTGCACCCCGTGCATCAGTCTCAAGCACAGTTGACTCCGCCTACTGGTTCTCAGGGAGGCACATTGCGAGATAAAGGCGGTGTCGACCTTCATCCTTCTCTAATTATCTCGACACTACAGCGATTACCTTTACCAAAGTTTGGTCCCGGGTCTGATCTGTACGCCGCATCGTTAGCTTTCAAGATACGGCTGAAGAACTGTTTGGCCCGAGAACTGCACCGTCCTCGGCGTGGCGCGTTCTACTTTATCGGCCCTGTCGGCTTGAAAGGCCCCAGAGGGTTTTGCAGGGTTGAAGTGAAAGGTGAATACGATCCAGCAACGGCCAGTTGGTCCTTGATTTCGATGCAGCTTAAGGATGTGAGCATATTCAACCAAAAAGCGCTTGGGGGCCCTTAACACCGGCTGCCTATCCTTCCATCTTTTACAAAGTGCATTCTGCTGTAGCTAAAGATACGGGACCTACTCTATGTTATGAGGTCTCTTTTAATCTATTTTAATGCCTGGGCATTGATCAAACTGAGCTTTCCCCTCCATGCTATAGCCTTTCAGAAATCCGGCACCTAGGATCTCGAACGAAATAGTTATCGTAGTTGTCAATGCACTCCAGTTGATGAGATTTAGATATAAGCTATATAGATATGCACAAGTAGCTATATGGAGTGTAGGTGGTAACTAGGCTGGTATGCTTAGTCAAGTGATCAGCAAGTATCGGAAAGGCCAATTCATCAAAAGGCTGTGCGACTGTTATTACAAGGGAATCATATGAGTAGTTTATGGCTAGAACTCTGTTGGTTGTACTATGCTAGGCGCGGCAGATATCAACTTATCTTTCATACACGTATTCCGTAATAACTATTCATGGTGAGATGACGTAAGGCGTTGATTACCCCACCCCCTCCATAGGTACATTTAATATACATTTATTACCTGGCCACCGCATCTCACTCACATCTGCAGAACAACCAGCATTACAGAGTACCCATACCTTTCTTGGTACAATCACCAATGGCTCTTCCCCCCAAGTTTGCGGGTCACAGATTGCGGGCTGGTACTGATCAGCTCCCGCAACACACACTTGAACTTTGTATGTTATGTCAGAGACTGGATTGACACATATTGGTTGCTGATAATAGTACAAATTGAGATCTTGACTATGCGTGTCCCGTGAGTCCACACTGTAGGCTCTACTATACTTTTGCATGTACGCTAAAACTTAGCTTAAGTTCTCCGCAAAGATGTTCGATACGTTCTACAGCTCAGTCAGACCTACACTTGCAAGTCAATACCGAGGCCAGCTGCAGGTCATTTTTCGCCAACATATCCAACCCTGGCACCCATCATCAACATTAATGCATGAGGCGGGCGCAGCTGTTCTGAGAGTAGCTCCCGAGAAATTCTGGGAGTTCAGTGCCGCTTTGTTCAAACAACAGAAAGATTTCTTTGATGTAAGCGTGGTTAATGAGACACGCAACAGAACATATGAAAGATTGGCAAAGGTTGCTGGACATATTGGAGTGGAGGAGCGGGAGGTGCTCAAGCTTTTGACTGTTAGCGACAAAGCTAGTGACAACGGGGAACTGAATACCGGTAACTTTGTCACCGATGATATCAAGAAAATGGTCAAAGTAAGATATTAAGACACCGGTGATTTGTGACATATCCAATCTAACACAACAAATTAGGCAGACCGTGCTGTGGGAGTCCATGTTTCCCCGACCGTATACTTCAACGTATGCCAT
Organism: Aspergillus oryzae RIB40; assembly: GCF_000184455.2. Taxonomy (NCBI): domain Eukaryota; kingdom Fungi; phylum Ascomycota; class Eurotiomycetes; order Eurotiales; family Aspergillaceae; genus Aspergillus; species Aspergillus oryzae. The sequence continues at coordinate 1,263,781 of NC_036442.1, read as the reverse complement.
GCTTAGTTGCGCGAATATTATAAGCGACCCGATGTACTGACACCATCATCTAGGGCATCGAAGAACCGGGGATCAGTAGCAGCTTTACTGCTACCCAGTGGGGGCAATGGTTGGCCAAGAACGTGATCTGAAAACCCCTTCTAGATAAAGTATCCTGCAAATAGAATATAGGAGTGGGTGAAGCACAGTAAAACGGTCGTTATGGTGGCAGTGCGTGGTGGCTTAGTCGACAAACGAGGTATCTTCTAGCAGCATTAAATTATATTCCTTGTCGAAACTTCATGCAAGAAGCACCTGATTGCCTAACAATCTCATTTATGCATACTCCGCACCTTATTTTGCGGACGTTTGCTCGTCCAAGAAATGGGAAATGAGAAGAGAAAGGCTAAATATCGACCATCGAATTCGAGGTGTATTTACTGTGACATTGGTGGCTGGTAGTTGAGGGGGCGCCTGACACAACTCTCAGTACCAGAAAAGCGAACATGTTCAAATTAAGGTACTCACTTGAATAGCAGAATGTGTGGTTCCGGCTCATGAACCTCGTAGTGCTCCCAACCCAAGCTCTGACCGTCGGTAAAGTTAGACGACTTATGACATTAGAATCTGACAGTGGTGATCGGGCCTGCACACCTGTGTAATCCCCAGGGCTCTCCACTCCTCTTCCCAAAGCAGTTTAAGAGTTCCCTTCGAGCTGTCAAAGTAGTCGGCCGGGATCTTTTTGAGCATGTTTTTGGGGAGCTGAACATGACGGTATTCAAATTGATCATCAGAGTATCTATGTGTAAGTCAGCATTCGCATCGATACAGTCTACGGTATAGGAGTCAATGTACCTCGCGGAATAGTGGATAGAATCGATAAATTCATCGAGCCTTTCTCGTTCAGATTCCAGCAGAAGGCGGGGCTTCTTATTCCTCCTGCTCATATCGATGTCCATCTGGAACGGTGAGGAGCGTACAATAATGCGAATAGAACAACTGCCAGCTATCTTCTAACTGTGAGCGATCTATTTACATAGATATTGGCCGCGCTCATAGGCAAGAACTATGGGTGTTCTTATTATATAGATACTTACGGAACGAAAACCTTCAATGGAGTGACTTGGGCGGAATGCAACTGACGCACGGCTTTTTTGGCGGCTTTTTCGAAGTTGGTGTGCGTCTCTGGTCGCGAGTTGGCGTAATTTGAGGTTCACCAGCTTGAGGAGCAAGTAGGAAGCAGATCGGATCAGAACCGCAGGAGAAAAGACAGAAATACTCTAATGAAGATACCCACATTTGCTTCTTGGTGGAGGTGTCTAGCCGCTTTAGTGCCTAAGGCTGCAAAAAAAAAGAGTATTCACCATTGTAGCCTCTATTTGTCCCTGTTGCCTCATTATTTTAAGAATCACTCCTGGCATAATGTCCGAGTCTTCTTGTGTATTGCTAGTGACAGGAAGACTAGTTAAGCTTGTCCTAGTTTATTGCATTGAGGGACACCTGGGTCTGCATATTTAACTTCAGTACGTATTCTCTTCCTTGATGAAGCAGTTTGTGCGAGAAACAAAGCTTAATGTGCTTTGCATGCTACAGTCTTCGACTCTCGATTGCATCATAATATGTGAGATTTATATCTAATATGGGGGATTCCCGTGCTTGCTGTTTATTATGTGGGGTGATATAGGAGAATGGCGGTTTTGGGGATGTTCGGTTGTTTATATACCTACCAATTTTAATAATGCGGCACTATCACAATATGAGAGCGTCAGTGCTCGTGTCAGAGAAGGTGTTATGTCACTGCAACCTCCCTTCCTCTACTTATGCCAATGACCCAAACTATAATCCCACCTGCAAATACCCCTGACTTTGTCTTCATGCTACAACTAGAGTTGTGGTAGAGGCGGCAATGTCTCGATGGAATAGTTTATAGAGTCATCTGAGTATGAGAGCTTGATTCATATGTGTTCAAACGGCTCTTAAGTTTACACATAGAATTTCTTCATAAGAGAGTGGAGCGATCCACATCCGAACAAAATAAATTTAACCAATCTCTTAAAGTGTACGGAGTAAAATGACACCTGATACCTATCATGTTCCGGGATCTTAGTGATGTGCCTCTTATAAGGCACGTTAGTCTAAGTTTTGAGTAGGAATTTAGGGATGTATAAGCAATGAGTACCAGAATCTAATCTTGATTATATAATGTGCATATATATCAAACTAATACGGAATGCACGCCACAAATCATGGAATCTATCCGAGGTAATTCTTGTGTAGTAGAAAGTCTCTACAATACAGTTATTTGATACTACTAGTTTTGTTGTAAAATTGTATGTTAGTGCTACACAGTACAAGGTGATGGATGCTCTTCGTGATGGAAATTCTTTTTAGTTGAACACTGGCTTATCTAATTAGCTTTTAACCAACCATGGATTAGCTCTGGCCGTTTCATTTGCTCCCCAGCCGAGGGAGGAAAAAGTTGAAAAGGCGAAGGGGAAAAAAAAAAGAAAAAAAGAAAGAAAAAAATTTCAAAAAAATCAAAAGTGGGTTTCGTTTTGCCCTCCCCTCAGAACTCTCCAATTTTTTTTTTTTCCCTTTCTGCTTTCTTCTCAACACTTGGAGTGAACTTATAATCCTCCCCCCTCAAAATCTTTCTTTCTTTCATCCCATTCCTCCCTTCTACCCTTGTCTCTATCATCTTCCACCCTCCCCCTTCTTACCATGTCTGACGAAGTTTACGAAGGCGCCATTGGTATTGACCTTGGTGAGTTGTATATCCGATTGCTCCTGTCAAACTTCCCACCCTTTCAGCATTTTTTTTTAAGGGAAAAAAAAATCATTTGCTTTGAATGGGCTAACCAGTTCCCTAGGCACAACCTACTCCTGTGTTGCCAACTATGAAGGCACCAATGTTGAAATCAGTATGTCTACATGAAGCTTCTTGGAACCGAGCTTGTTGGTTAATCATTTATCACATTTAGTTGCCAACGAGCAGGGTAGCTACACAACCCCCTCCTTCGTCTCTTTCACCGAAAAGGAGCGCTTGATTGGCGAGGCCGCAAAGAACCAGGCTGCGATGAACCCGAAGAATACCATCTTCGATATCAAGTGCGTTGCTGCATGAGCGTCAAAGATTCTGTTTCTCGTTTTAACATACTGTAGGCGTCTTATCGGCCGTCGCTATGATGATCCTATCGTCAAGAAGGATGTTGAATCGTGGCCCTTCAAGGTAGTTGATCAGGGTGGAAGCCCTGCCGTCGAGGTTGAGTACCTCGGAGAGACGAAGACTTTCACTCCCCAGGAGATCTCCTCCATGGTCTTGATGAAGGTAACTAAACCGTTAACTCTTATTATAGACTACATGATTGATAGTATATCATAGATGAAAGAGGTTGCGGAAACCAAGCTTGGTAAGAAGGTTGAAAAGGCGGTTATCACTGTGCCAGCCTACTTCAACGACAACCAGCGTCAAGCGACTAAGGATGCCGGAGCTATCTCGGGTCTTAACGTCCTTCGTATCATCAACGAACCCACTGCTGCTGCCATCGCCTACGGTCTTGGTTCCGGAAAGTCCGACAAGGAGCGCAATGTCCTCATCTATGATCTCGGTGGTGGTACCTTCGATGTGTCCCTGTTGAACATCCAGGGCGGTGTGTTCACTGTGAAGGCTACCGCTGGTGATACTCACCTTGGTGGACAAGATTTCGATACCAACTTGCTTGAGCATTTCAAGAAGGAGTTCCAGCGTAAGACCGGAAAGGACCTTTCGGGTGATGCCAGAGCCCTGCGCCGACTGAGAACGGCCTGTGAGCGTGCCAAGCGCACTTTGTCTAACGCCACCCAGACCACTGTTGAGATTGATTCTCTGTTTGATGGAGAAGATTTCAACTCGTCCATTACTCGTGCTCGTTTCGAGGACCTGAATGCCAAGTCTTTCTCTGGTACTTTGGAGCCAGTGCAGCAAGTTCTCAAGGATTCTGGTATCGAGAAGAGCAAGGTTGATGAGATCGTGCTTGTTGGTGGTTCCACTCGTATTCCTCGCATCCAGAAGCTTCTCAGCGACTTCTTCGACGGCAAGAAGCTTGAGAAGGTGAGTCTTTTTTTTTATCTATCATTTTTTTCTTTTCTCGGTCGCATATTGTGAACGACATTGGCTGATATATTCCTTAAGAGCATCAACCCCGATGAAGCTGTCGCCTACGGTGCTGCCGTCCAGGCTGGCATCCTTTCAGGAAAGGCCACTTCTGCTGAGACCCAGGACCTTCTGTTGTTGGACGTTGTTCCGTTGTCTCTTGGTGTTGCCATGGAGGGTAATATCTTTGCCCCTGTGGTGCCTCGTGGGCAGACTGTTCCCACTATCAAGAAGCGCACTTTCACCACTGTTGTAGACAACCAGACAACTGTTCAGTTCCCAGTCTACCAGGGTGAGCGTACTAACTGTGCGGATAACACCTCTCTTGGAGAGTTCACCTTGGCCCCCATTCCGCCCATGAGAGCTGGTGAAGCTGCCCTTGAATGTGTTTTCGAGGTTGACGTCAACGGTATCCTTAAGGTCACTGCAACTGAGAAGTCTTCCGGTCGTAGTGCGAACATTACCATCTCGAATGCTGTTGGTAAGCTCTCGACCACAGAGATCGAGCAAATGATCGACGGTGAGTGCCCTTGTCTGATCAGGTTAACCGAGACACTTTCATAACTGACATCGTTTAGATGCCGCCAAGTTCAAATCTAGCGACGAGGCTTTCACAAAGAAGTTTGAGTCCCGCCAGCAGCTGGAGTCTTACATTTCCCGCGTCGAGGAGATCATCTCCGATCCCACCATGTCGATGAAGTTGAAGCGTGGTAACAAGGAGAAGATCGAATCCGCTCTCAGCGATGCTATGGCTCAGCTCGAGATCGAAGATTCCACTCCTGAGGATCTCAAGAAGAAGGAGCTTGCCCTCAAAAGACTCATTACTAAGGCTATGGCCACTCGGTAAATGAATCTTAGTTGGACTTACGGTGACTGCCGCAAGTAAAAAATAGTAATCAAAAAACGAACTGCACGCGTTATTCACTTAGTATTATGAATAGAGGCCAATCTGCTGCTTTGCTACCTATGCAACATTTTTGACACGAGTTTGGTGTATATGTGCGGCCTTCTGGACTAGGCGCGTGCTTGTGTTTCAGGGAAGACTGTTTCTATGATTTTTATGAGCCGGTGAATCTATATACTTTTTCTCATGACACTTCGCGGGTATCTTATGTTCCAACTTGCAATGCCTCATGGGCTTAGGCGCGTAGACTTTGTAAAAACCATACCTCTAGTTTATTGCAATAATTTAACGATTTTTCTACTCTGTGCGAACAGCGAAAGGCACAAGTGCCACGTCTTTTAAGCCGTTGGGGTCATGGGCAGAAACCTAGCGATCTTTCTTGAATTGGTTAGTGGGCATTGGGATCGGTGATCTACGGAGTGTTTACGGAGTATGGTGGTTCCCGACGTTTTGAAGACGCTATCTAATAAATTTGAGTAAAACGCCCTGCCTCCTTCAACCTTCTTTTTGCAACAACTGATCAATCGACTTTTACTGTCTGTCAGTGGCGGCGGATATCAGGAAGGATGCAACGTATTCCAGTATTATCTAGTCAAATCCAACGTTTATCATCCACACTTACAAATGCCAGCTCCCCAGTCAACCTTCAACGGGGGCGCTGCCTGCTTCAAGAGCGCAGTCTAGCAGTCCCAAATGGGAGAGTGAGGTTTTCCACTTCCCCTTTACTTCTTAAGAAAAAAGATAAAACGAAGAACATTTCTAGCTCGAGTCCAGATGCAAGGCCCCCTAAAGCTGGTCTTGTTTCTGAGGATCCATATGATCTCGCTCAATTACATGATGGCATTGCGGCCGCGGTGTGCCGCCTCAAAGATGACCTTTCCAAGCTGCGCGTGGGTGGAAGACTTAACACAGATGCCATCGCAAGCCTTCGTGTCCAGCTAAGCAAAGGAGGCAAAGAAACCGTGAAACTAGGAGAATTAGCTCAAGTCGTTCCTAAGGGAGGCCGCATGGTAACTATACTGGCTACGGAAGAAGATGTAAGGCTTTTTTGTCCCTTCGGACCGTAACCTGGATCCTCCCTTTGCTCTCGCTATTCTTTAATAGCTCTTTCTGACACGATTGACAGCACATTAAACCCATAACTTCGGCGGTTGTGTCTTCCGACCTGTCCTTGACACCCCAGCCAGACGCGCATAATTCTCTGCAACTGAATATACCAATCCCACCGCCGACAAAAGAATCACGGGATCAGACAGTTAGTGTTGCGAAAGCGGCTATGGAAAAGGCCACAGCGGCAGTCCGCGACTCCAGAGGCTCCGTACACAAACGCCTTCAGGATATGCAGAAGAAGAAAATAGCTAGACCGGATGATGTTCGGAAAGCACAGGAACAGATGGAAAAGGTAACGGAGAAAGGGCAAAGGGAGGTGAGGGATCTTTTTGAGGCAGCAAAGAAGGCGATGGAGAGGGCATAACCTGAAGCGTTGGCGAGAAATGTGTTTTGTGAATGATTGTAATTGTTGGGCATCAAGGTTCGTGCCAACGTCACTACTTGCGATGTGACTCCAGTACCTGACTTACAGTATGAATTGCTCGGCATATGTACCAATATATGGAATTGAACAATAATACACTAGTGCTAATGTACAATGACCTCTCAGGAGTGTTTAGGCTCGCCTCACTGGGCGAGCTGAAGACAGGAGTGATTCCACTTTTGCAACAAATTGTGAGCTCTTACCGGCTGCTTGATAAGACTCGTTGTTTCTGAGATTCTTCTTCACTTCACTGAGAATAGGCGAGGCGGCTTTTTCAGTACTGAGTTTGGGATAAGCTCCTTGGATGAAGGATTGCACTAAAGACTTCCTGTCCTCCACACTCAGCGGAATAAAACCGACGTCCTCGGGTTCTACTAAATCGCCTTTCCGCTGCGAGTAATTGTCTGCACGCTGTTGGGAGAGTTTCTTCGCCTCTGCTATAGCCTGTGCCTTTTCCTCCTCGTCGAGAAACTGAACAAACTGTCCCCTGAAGAGCCGCATGCCCAGTTCATAAGGAGTAACATAACCATTTGGAAAGCGGTCACTTAGAAAAGATAATTTTTCAACAACCTCGGCTGTATTCGCAGTCGTACCCGTGGGAAAAGAGGGCCAAGTTTCCTTCAGGTTAGAGAAGTCAGGAGCCTGGGGTTCGTAGCGGCTTGGCGTTGGCCTTGATTTCTCAGCGAGTTCGCGATATACATTCTCAATCTGAGAGCTATCGCTTTCTTCCATATCCGTATTTTTCGAACGTTGAGGTCGTCCACCTTTTCGTAATTTGGGGGCTGACGACTTTGCTGGGGGTCTCGGCCTCCGAGCGCGAATGGATGGTCCCTTGCGGGGGCTTCGCAACGAGGTACTCCTAAGGATGTTTGTAGATTGGCCATTGGCTGAAGGGGCCGCGAGAGATCTTGCGTCGAAAACGCGTCGAGGACGAGGTTTGTCAGAATCGGTTTTTCTAGAATTCAAATTGGCTGGTGGAAGGTTGCTCTTCCTTGAAGGAGCGCGAGAAGATGAGGCCCCCGAGGGAAGAGATCGAGCTTTAGGAGCATCGTTGCCTACAAAAGTCAGGTGGATATAGACACAAATGAGATAGCGATGATCTTGCGGCCTTACCGGATTGACTGGCGTCTTTCGCTCGTCCTTGAATGGACGAGAACTGGCGAATCGGATAAAGACATCCTTCTACCAGTCTTACACGCTCATGGCGGATAAGTTTGGTGCGAAGTTGAAACATCTTCAACGCCAACAAGCTATATGGGCGTTGGACTGAAGTTAGTACGATTAGTGTAACGAAAATGTTCGTTGTCTTCCCGAAGTACAAAATTGGTCACGTGGAGTCCGTGTGCGTCACCGGGTGTGGTTTCCTCCGCATGACTTAAGGGGCTTTTTGTTCAGCAGTTCGTTTCTGTTTCTAAACTAGAATAACTCGGGCAGTACTCCTGTCTATATCGATAATGCTTCGCCGCAAGCCTACAGCAATAGCTATAACGTCTGAAGACCTCGCGACGTTTGAGGACACCCGACTTCGCAAATTTACCCAAGAGAATAAAGACTACGATCACGTCAAGAACAGTTTCAAATTTGATCCCAGTGATGAGCTGAAGCCTTTACCAGGCGATAAGGCAAGAATTGTCCGGTCGCGGGAGGAGAGGATAGGGTTAAGTCGACGCACTTGAGATGGCAAGTTGTTATGGGTCATCCAATAACCCAATAACCTAACAACAGTCAGATTCGGGTCATGGTTTATTGTCTTCTTTTCGCATATTTTTACGCATCTTGTCTATCGGCTATACAGCAATGGTCAAGTTGTCTTCGCTCTCCACGGTCCCAATTAATGCATGCCTCCGAATATTTCGTTATTCTAGGATGTACGTATATTTCACTCGAGTACATGGATGGATTTCTTATGATGAAATAACATAGGAGTGGATTTGGGCAATGATATCTACAGCTGTTATACATGTCATTTACCATATAACTGCCATAACAGGCTCTGGAGGGTTCGCAAATATATTGTTTCATCTGTAACCCAGGCTATTCAGAGGTTTAATTTCCTGGAATTCCAACCGAATATCTCCATATAAGCAAGCAATGAATGTTTTTGTGTATACCACTTCTTTAGCAGTGATATCTTGTGCAGTGAGGTGTGTTTTACGGTATTAAATTCTACGCACAAGTCTACCTATTTATATAGTACTTCATACCCTAGCATAAAAGACAATAGAGAAAAATTGCTGAATACTGCATCTATGATAGCAACCAGAGAGTACATTCATGAGTTCACGCTGCAGGCGTTGAAGATCTCGTTAACAAGTAAAGACAAGGGGTATATTAGAACGAAGAGATCTATATCACAAGAGTCATCCATACAGCCACCTTCTCCAAGTAAACAACAACCGAGTTAGTCCTCAGTGCCTATTGCATATACTGATATTCAACGTGCGCGCTTCTGAGTGTGCTCTGTACCTATATCGACGGAATAATTCCAGCGTCGTTTCAAGCCATTAGGATCATAAACACTGGCAACACTCTGTTGCCAGTCACGCGCTGTAAAGAGCACTTGTTGTCCATTAAATTGAGGTGGTGAGATAGCCTGAGGAGGCGTGACTGGCGTAACCTTTGTTGTTTGTCCATACTGGACAGTGTATTGTCCTGCCAAAGGCGCTTGAACTGAATGATCCATAGCCATTGGGGGAGAGTTTGTATTCACTGTGGAAGGCGCCATGGAAAATGCCATGTCCCACTGACTAGATAGGGAACGTCAGCAAGAGTCTGAAAGAATGCCTCTACATTTTCAGTAGTTTGCTTACGTAATTATACGGGTGGGATCCCAGCTGTTCTCGTCAACGAGAGGCGCGTTCAATGATTGACTCGAGACAGGCTGGGGCGGCATCATCCCCAGAGAATGGAGCTGGGAGCAATCGGACTTTGAATCTTCAGTACTAGCTGATATTGGTGGGGTGATCGGATAAGGGTTGTAACCCACCCGACCCCGGACGCCGCCAGAAACCTGACTTACATGAGGTTGGTATTGTGAGTCGAGAGGCGGCGGGCTCGGATGGTATGGCTCTGAAGGACTTCCATAAGGAAATGTGGGCTTAAGCTCGAAGGGTCTATTCACATCGGCCGAGAATGCTAGCCGCAAGGAGTCGATCTGTGCTTGCATTTCTGGCATCGGCCAAGCAGAAGAGCACCTCTCGAGGATGCGCATGTGTCGAGCAAAATAATCACGCGCATCTGTGTGGAAGTTCGGGTCAGGAGAGGTTATCGCGACCTGAGATTTGCGTTAGCTATTTTATCCTAGTGGATAGGAACACAAACGCACCAAATGTAACATTGTGCAAGTCATAATGCAGTAAATCGCAAAATTTATACCTCTTTGCATGGAAAGTAGACCTGGGAGGCCAAAGCGCTGTAGGATAGCTTCTTGAAGTCTACACAGATATTTAGCCGAAGAGTAACACAAAGCCATATGCATTTTCCACCCCCCGCCTGCGGCAAAGGATTTAGATGCAAGCAACTGAGGTCGGTGTAGTAGAATAATGCCTAGATGGCAATGGGAATGCATATTAGCCACAAAATGGGACGGTATCCACGGGGGTGAGCCGTCAGGAGGGTAGGTAATCTGTAGATCTGAAGGAAGACCTTGAAGCCAATCGGTAAAGAGAGGATTCTTCTCAACGAACTTTGGATTGGCACCCCAGTCCTTTTGCCTCTTGATTTTGTGGTATGTATCAGTGATGATACGAATGTGATGAGCATTCTGGACAAAGTAGGCATATTGTCTAGATCGATCGATTTCGAATTGGTCAAGATCTTTAATATCCAGCGCAGGATCCATACAAACGGTGTCAGGAGTTACACCGTAGTCCGATCGGCCTTTGAACGTTAGTACTAAGAGTATTGCCAATAATAGCAACATACCTTGCGGTGCACCAATCATTACTTCAACAACCAGGAGGGCTTGCCACACTCTTGTCTGTACCAAACACTCTATGGGGTTGAGATCGCAGAGTCTATGCTCTGCATGCGTGTTGTAGTGTTCGTCAATTTCTAAATCTTTAGCCATTGAAACAATTGTTTTCACAGTCTGCCACGAGCGGTAGTAATAGCCCTTCTTTGGCACGGATTCTCGTGCTTTCAAAAGTAGAAGCATTGCTTGGATTGTGCTCAGGCGGGGTACATCCATAAAACTAGACTCGTGCCCTAAATGTAGCGCATAGTTAAAACCAGTATATTAAGGCAATACGACATCCAAAGCCAAGGGAAAGGAGCGCGCAGGGGTGAGGAGACCTACTATTCGCTAATGCAAGCCACTGTGCTCCCTGAGCTGGATCATCTGATTGCCTTCCCGCGCATGCAAACAACGCCTCCAGGAGAAGTGGAGAAATCGAGCTCCGATCATATTGCCACTGGTAGTACAAATGCGATCGATGCACCACAGGGACGTAAGGATGTATATCATCAAAATAGATCTTGAAGTAGTTCGTGACCTCTTCATCGGATGGCATAAGCTCCGGAGGAATGCGAATTGTAGAGCCTGCTCCAGTACTGAGAGGAGGCAATGGCTCTTCTACTTCATCCTGTATAGGGATTTCCGGTTCGCCCTTCTCTTTCTTTTGCTGTCTTATATAGGGAGCTATCTGCTGTGTTAGCGGACATTCCTAGATCAGAGATTAGACATAAACCATACCTATACCAGTCTCATCTATTTTGAGTTCACCAAGGACCTCGCTAAGATCCTCAGCTGTGGACTGTTCGTGATCGCCATATACCCCACTCTCAATAGTTCCCAAGCTCTCCGTCTGAGAGGGAAAAATCTGCTGTTGCTGGTAGGTCTGATGTGAGACAGCTAGGGCAGGTGACCCTACTTCATACATTCCCGTTTGGTGGGAAGCAGAATGAGTGAACTGGGGGAACATTCCCATACCGTCGCTATATGGAGGTATACCACCCACCGTAGCTTGGCCACTGTCTCTGTAACCCTGGGGCATGGAAAAGGACGAGAACGATTCCGTTGTATTGGATGCACCAATAGCATTCGTTGGATTGGCTTCAACACCCTGCCCAGTGGGGAACTCGCTGTCCTGCCCAACAGTAGGAGGTACACATACTAGCTTAAGACGTGTGCAGGCCGAGCAAGGCCATGTATTTGTTGTAGCAGCGTCGCACTTGATTTTACGCTTTCTGCAGCCATTACACGCTCGCATCACTAGATGGGACGTTTTAGTGAATAGGAATTTAACATTGAGCATAGGAGGGTGACATACCCTTGAGTCTTTTATGTCTGTTGTGTTCGTCAACGAATACATAGTCTGTTGGTTAAAGCTTATCAGTGACTGGCTCCAACTGAATTTTCGTTGCGCTTTAGCTATATAGAACAACATTGATGCCTTACTTTTGTGGCCTTCTCTTGGGGGCCCTGTCGGCGGTGTGAATGAATAGCCCTGCATTTCCAAATCGAAATTATAGAAACGAAGAGCGATCCTCACCACAAAGTTCGGGTGACTCAAAAGGGATAATAATAACGCTTGAAGATTTATCTCCAAGGCCTGCCTTGTCTAGATAAATCTGAACAAACACACACACACACTAAAAAAAAGAGATATAGAAAAAGATTGAAGGGAGGACAGGTTGACGGGTTGATTGACGGGTTGACGAGTTAGCAGGTTGAAGAGAGGGCTAAACGGGCACGTTCAACTGGGGTAAGGTATAAGGCAAGGTATATGGGGGTTTCTGTCTCCCGATGTGTCGTCACTTAATAAAGTGTTTTTGCTTCTCCTCGAGGCCGAGGCAATCGGTGTCGGCTTGCAAGATAAAAGCAATAAGGTGATGAAAACGCGCGAAAGGAATACCTAGAAGAGAAAACTAGACAACAATGGTCCGTGATAATGGTTGTTTTCCTTCTCACAATAGTTTGACGCTTTGGCTCCACTCTTATATTTCTGCAAAAGCGACAAATGTTCTGGTTTGCTACCGCAAATAGAGCAGCCAAGAAGCGACTTTTCGAAGATTCAAGGGGCCGGGAAACTTGCGACGTGACAATCGTGATAAGACTGCTTGCGGTTTTGATTAGGCAGAATTGATGACAACAATCCAGTGTGAGTTTGAATGGACAATAGTCGATTCGTGAAAAAAAGCGCAAGGGTCTGAGAAGAGAACCTGGCCTTACACTGCGGAATGTCAGTCGGGCCTTAGAATTATGGTGCGGGGATAAGGAGGGGAGGCAGTCCATGAGGGGGTGAATAGGAAGTGAAATAAAGCTTCAACGTGCCCGCAAGCGATGCGCACAGCCTTTGCTTAGCAACAAATTGACGAAAGGTCTGCCGATAGGTAGTGATATCTAGCGTGGTAGCAATGAAACGAGGGAAGACGGCCGTCCAAGTTGAGAATACCTTACAATAGAAAGACTGGAAGCTTAACCAGCCTGCATCGTGACTTGACACCGTCAGTGTATTGAGACTCTCTGTTGGGATTTGTTGTAGAAAAGCGATCTGAGCCGGCGCATCACCCCCCGGTTTGCAGTCAGCATTTGAATGAAATGTGCGGACCTCGGGCTGCTGTGCGGGAAACACTAGAAAAGGCCACAAATGCTACCAGAAGCTGGTGGTCCAAAACTTGACCCTGGAGGACGCGATACAATCTAGCATCAGGGGAATCAGAAGCCCACCAATACGATGAATTTCGCATGCCGCGTCGCCGACGTTACGTCCCTGATTAACTGATAGATGCCTGGCGTCTCATAGTAGCCAGATAGTATGATATACACAGTTCAAAAGTATCGAACAATGATGAAAAAGGGCAGTGGCGAAACCAACCACAATAACAGACGAGTGGATAAACACGATTAGCCCTCAAAGAAGTGGGTGCGAATAAAAGAGTCAACCGGCCTAGGCGCAGGTGAGGAGAGGATCGCCTCGGATGTTGAGGGGCCGCATGATTGCCGCTCCTCAGTACGGAGTACTCACTCTAGTTTGGTAGCGGCCAAAAAGTGCCAAGAACAATGATGATGCTCTGCCAAGTTTCCATGACTCGTACTCCGTAGATTTATTAAATTGTAGGCTAGTCTAGTTATCACTAGCCTAATTTATTTGATAATCACTTTCGCTCAACAACTGTATACTATAATGATAGTATAGTATTCCGGAGCATGATGAATATCTGCGGGTGTATAGCGTAGATGTGACTTAGATAATTGGTAGGACTCTTTTTAAGTTCGGGAGAAAGTTCCTATCTGTAAACCGAAGATATATCCCATACTTGAGTTCTTGATGCTATATACTACCTTGCTTTTAGTGCAATGTGCAGCTCTTACTCGTCTCTAGGCTCCCGATCGTCCCTCACTCCATGGCGGGTTGGGGGCTTGGGTTATTATGTGAGCTGTGTTAGCAAGATAGGGAGGGTACAATACAACTCTGCTACGATGTGCAAGTCCGGATTTTTCTTGGCCAGGATCATGATCCCATATGAGCCATATTAATGGCTGGCGGGAATAATATTACTATAGGTATCTGCCGGTTACACCGGTGGTGATCGGTCAAGCAGGACCTAGGTACAGTACATGCAACACTACATCCAGCACCAATTCATACAAGTGAATTTAAAAGCACCCTCCTTGATCTTACACTATAGTGATATAAGCTTCGCATAATGTATATACCAGATAAGTTGTCCAGGTAGTTAACAACATCACTCGCGCTACTTGTCTAATTTCTTGACGTAGGGGCTGGAAAGTCTCTCTCGACCTTTGAAAGACGATGATCTTACCCCTATCAGTAGGAACAAGAGCAGTAAAAGTAAAAAGATACGTATTCAACGCTTCTGCGCATAAAGGGACGTCGAACGAATGTCCATCATAAGGAGCAATTTTTAATTCTATCGGATGTTTGGGTTTTAGATCTTTTATATCAAATTCTTGAGATGGATTCATAGAGTTTAGACTTTATCAAGGGAAAATAATTGTTCCACATGGCCGTTCTCCATCCCCATAGTAAATTTACCCCTCGTCTAGAAAACATACAATTGTGATTTCCTACCCAGCAATTAAAGACTGTCGGCCACTTCTTTGCCCACACAATGGCATCCGAAATGCAGAACTCGAATCCCACAATATTGAATGCTGCTGATCTTCCAAAACGCTTGCGACCTGCACCGTCTCGCAAGCCCGGTATCTTTGGGAATGGTCTCTTTGCGTCCGCGCTTCCCTTTGTGTATGCGAGTAAATTACCCCCAGAGGGCTTTACGTCGTCATCAGAGTCAGAAAGTGATGATGATGATCTGTTGGAAGAACCGATAGATGAACAAGAAATCTACGGTAAGGCACGGCTGCTTGCCAAAGGAACGTCAAACAAAACCACTTATTAATCTCTAGATCTCGTATCGACTATATCTGACCCGGAGCATCCGATATCGTTGGGAGCTCTAGCGGTTGTGTCTCTTCCTGATATTTCTATTACCCCAACACTCCCATATGTACCGGCTTCGCCTCTACGAACAGTTACTGTCCTCATCACCCCTACTATCACGCACTGTAGCCTCGCCACGGTCATAGGTCTCGGTGTACGTGTTCGGCTTGAGCAATCTCTTCCTCCCCGGTTTCGTGTGGATGTACGAATCAAAGAAGGGACACACAGCACTGCTGATGAAGTGAACAAGCAGCTGGCGGACAAAGAACGAGTGGCCGCTGCTTTGGAAAACGGAACACTAATGGGCGTTATCGCGAAGATGTTAGAGACATGCCAGTGAACTCGAACTATCTGGCAGGCTGAAAAGTAGCGCTCTTGTCGCGCCTATAAAATATCATCACTTGGCATTGTCTTCACAAGGATATTCGGTCATTTTTTATTCCATCAAATGATATAACTACATGGAATTTATGGTATACCATTGGACCCCAGTGATAAACAGGTCATGAGTCCAAAACGCCACTCTCCTTCAAGCCTCTCCAGAGTTCCGGTTCCAAAAACTTGCTTACGGTGACATCCTCCGCTAAGCCCTTTCGTCTTCTTGTCTTTAGCACGAAGTCTCGAGCAGTGGCCATTGCAGGGGCCATCTCTAGTGGTTTTATCTTGACATCACGATCTAGCGGGTCCCCTGGCACGACGCTCCATTTGTCGAAGACAAGACTAACTGCAGCTTGGCCTTGTGTGTGAATACGAAGATCTGTCTCGAATCCAAATGAGTCTATCACTGGAATCAAGCCACGGACTGAATAAAGCGGTGTTCCGGCGATGGGCCCATCAGAGAGGACATGACCTCTCCTGCGCGCAAGGACAGTATACACTGAAGCGACGGCATCCGCAGGCCCTGTCATCGTGCAGGAGTAAATGGGTTCCATCAAGCGAGGAGATGCCATGAGAAACGATGAATAAATTGCGCGTCGCGCAGTGGGAATGATTTGACCACCGCCTCTGTAGATGACCTGGTCGGCAAGGGAGACGTCTGTGAGCCTGAATTTTGTGTTTCGAATTGCTATAGCCAATTAGCACAAAAGGTTACTGGACTTGATAGATGTATTTCAAGCTCGGCGCCGTGTTGCTTCGGGTTAAATAGGATTTAGAGATTGGTGAACTTACGCTCTTCACAAAGTGGACCTTCCCTAGTACCCCAGCTA
The DNA here is from genome assembly GCF_000184455.2 of Aspergillus oryzae RIB40. Taxonomy (NCBI): domain Eukaryota; kingdom Fungi; phylum Ascomycota; class Eurotiomycetes; order Eurotiales; family Aspergillaceae; genus Aspergillus; species Aspergillus oryzae. The sequence goes on along the minus strand of NC_036442.1, from coordinate 1,247,619 downwards.
AAACCTTGGGTGATAGAGTCTCTGACGCTTCCAAGAAGCTTCTTATCAACCTGGGATGGCAACGTATCATCTTGTAATATGTTAGGCCCTAGTTCGTCTGGGCCGAAGGCCCAAATGCTTCTAGCTGCAAGTTTATCCCAATCGTACTTGTCTTCGAAAAAACGTGCCACTTTGCGAATTGGGTCTTTGATGCTGACTTTGCCACTCTCGATGTCCTCTGCGATTCCGTCGTCCAAAGGTTCTGCAATCATGGTTATCTTGTTCTTTTTGTTTGGTGTGATAGAATAACACATAATGGCTGAAGTCTCAACAGCAGTTTCACAAAAGCGGGTGACAGGATCTGAGACCTTAATCTCCATCTCAGAGAAGAGCCGTCGCAAGTCATGAAGCACGCAGTCCATATAGAGCTCACCGGTTCCCAAGATGACGTGCTCCCCAGACTCCTCAACTTTGGTTGAGATCAGAGGATAGCTCTTGTTGACTTTCCGAAGACCATCAAGCATTTTTGGCAATTCAGACGGATTAACAGGCTCAACAGCGACCTTAAAAACAGACTCGGTCATATGTCGAATTGGTTTAAATATGTATGCGTCTTCGTCATCCTCAAGTTTCAGAGGCACGATAGTCGCTGTCTTCACGATTGAATTGTCCACGCCACCCAAGAGAACCAAGTTTCCGGCCGGAACACCACTGGTCATGATGTTATAGCCAGTCTCAGCAATCCAAGTGTCCGAGATAGTCGCAGTCACCATATCCTCTTCGTCTTCAGGAGTATAACCCTCACCCAGCACTCGAACTTGTTGTCCAGGCTGTGCAGTTCCGCTCATGATTCTTCCAAATGCATTGAAACTTGAAGCGTCTGTGCTCGTGAAGAGTTTCGTGATATGGACAACGAGAGGACCATCGGCGTCACACGTAGTCATAGCGGCTGCCACTTTCGAATCGAGGGGTCCAGTGTAGTACCGGTCCAGCTTCATCTGCGCGCCCTCAACTGGAGAGGGTACATGCTGTACTATCATGTCTACAAATCCTGTAGCAGGACCGAAGAACTGTCCGCAAACCAGGTTGAGTAGCTCCTTCGCGTCTGATTTCAGTTGAGATGGTTTCAAGTGGATGCCGACACTTGCGAGTGTTCGTTTCAGGTCTTCTGAACTCTCACTTATGGCATGAGAATAGAGCTTGTATATTGGTTCAAGGACAAACTTGACAAAAGTTCTCTTAGAATTTTCTTCAACCCCTTTCCGCGTGAACTTCCGGCTTGTTGGGTTGAAAAAGATATCGCCCCAAAGACGCAGAGCAAAATCCGAGGTCTCAATTTGAGGGTAAGTCTCGGCATACATCCCAGCAAATGATTGAAGGGTGAAACACCATCCCATTGAAGCGCACGCAAACGCGACGTTGCCCTTTTCTGGGCTTAGTCGCCATTTTTCGCCTTGTCCAGGCAAGACACTTTCAATGACAGTGTTGACTTCTTCAATCACATGCTTGAGCTTGAAATAGGCGTCGTTGGGTGGTATCTTCAGTTCGAGGATCAGCCGATCCATTTTGTTCACAACCATGGTCAACGGAAGGCCCTCTAGCACAGCGTGCTTGATGATTTGCTCCGTATTCGATTGTACTCCTTCCACAATATCAACGACTATCACCACGCCATCAACCAGTCGTGATGAGGCAGCTACTTCATCAACAAAATTCACATGCCCCGGGGTATCAAGAATGTTGAACAAATGAGACTTCCCCTTAGTGCCCTGAAGAACTAGGCTCATAGGAGCTGATTTAATAGAAAGGCCTCGCTCTCTCTCTAGAAAGTGAATATCGGTATAACGAAGCTGTACTTCCTTTCTTTTACCTGCTCGCTTCTCTAGCCGTTCAGTCAAATCATGCGTTTGCATAACAAGCATATCCATGAACGCGGTCTTCCCATGATGTAAATGACCGACAAGCGCAATGTTCCTTATTTGTTCAGGAAAATTCAGAAGATCAGTCATGAATTCCCTTGAAAAGTGAACCCGGGGGAGCTCAGTCTCTTCAATGGCGAACTTCTTTTGCTGTACGGGGGCAACGATAGGCTCGGAGAGAGGCTGTGCGTCTTCTTCTTGAACTAATGTCTCTACCTCTGTCCCGTAGACCTGTTGTGCGCTAGGGTAGTATTGTTTGTCTTCGTGTAGAATGACGGCATTTGAGGGGGCTTCTGTAATGAGATATATCAGCACCGACTAAATCCAGGGGCTTTAAGAGAGTGCCCACCGTCCACCTCCATAGACTGCTGCCCATATAATTCTTCATCTTCTTCCTCCCCAAACGCCTCGTTGAAGGCGAAAGCCCGAGGCTTCACTTCGTCGTGTTGGCCGTCTTCATCTGAATCTGCAGCCTCTCCAATGTAGTTGCCAAACCTGTGTGGTCTTGATTAGAATTTGCACAATTAGAGCGTTAGATTGGATGCAACTTACTCATCGTAGAGATCATCCATCGTGCGGTGGGAAAGGTGGTTCAAGCTGCCAAAAACTTGTCACCAGTGAGCTGTCGCATCTCTTTTTGTCCCAAGCTGCTGAAGTCCGTCTAATGGACTCACCGAGTGGTCCGTGCGTCGACCCTACCATTTTGGTAGCCCCGCCGCGCGGATGCCACGTCCAGGAGGGGTCCTTAAATGACTTTGATTTCTCACCACCTCTTCTCGTGTCAGAGATACCTCACTGCTATCGTCGGCTGAATAACTCAACTCTTTCTTGTTTCCCTTCTTCCCCCCTTTAATCCCACCAATCTTCTTTATTACCGGCAAGTTCTGTCTACACGGGTGCCCTTTACCACACACCGAACCCCTTTAAACGCTTCACGCTACAGAAGCTTTTGGTTTACGACTCTTCTAATCAGCTATCGTAGGCCGCCGATATGTCTTCTCTTCCGCCGGTCTATATTGTTTCCTCTGCCCGCACCCCAGTCGGCTCTTTCTTGGGGTGAGATTGGCCTTGTGCCTTGTCTATACGTACAATATTGACTTACACTGACTATCCGCTTCCACAGGTCGCTCTCAAGTCTCACTGCCCCGCAGTTAGGCTCTCATGCTATTAAAGGTATGACAGCTCTCGAGTGGCGGTACGTGTTGATATACTAACAAACTCGAAATTCAGCTGCGCTCAGCAAAGCGGATGGAATCAAGCCGTCTGATATCCAGGAGGTCTTCTTTGGCAATGTCATCTCCGCAAAGTGAGTCAACGTCCACCCTTATACCTTATAGCCAACATCGAAGGCACACTTACATTCTCGTTCTATGGATCAGCGTTGGACAAAATCCTGCTAGACAGTGTGCTCTCGGCGCTGGTCTCAATGAATCAACTGTCTGTACTACGGTTAATAAGGTGTGCGCGTCTGGCTTGAAAGCGGTTATTCTCGGTGCACAGACCATCATGACTGGCAATGCGGATATTGTCGTAGCAGGCGGTGCTGAATCCATGTCTAACGCCCCTCATTACCTTCCAAACCTTCGCGTCGGTGCGAAATACGGCAACCAGAGTCTGGTGGACGGTATTATGAAGGATGGCTTGACAGACGCAGGAAAGCAGGAACTCATGGGCTTGCAAGCCGAGGAGTGTGCTCAGGATCATGGCTTTAGCAGGGAACAACAGGATGATTATGCCATTCGCACTTACGAAAAAGCACAGGCGGCTCAAAAGGCTGGCCTTTTTGACGAAGAAATTGCGCCTATTGAACTTCCTGGCTTTAGGGGCAAGCCAGGTGTGACTGTGTCACAAGACGAAGAACCAAAGAATGTGAGGAAGATATTACTTTCTACAGATTTTTTAAGTCGTCGGCCACTGCTAATATACTCATTGCGTAGCTTAACCCGGATAAGCTTCGAGCTATCAAGCCTGCATTTATCCCCGGATCCGGCACGGTCACAGCCCCGAATTCCTCACCTCTTAACGACGGTGCTGCTGCTGTTATCCTCGTCTCAGAAGCTAAACTGAAAGAGCTTAACCTAAAGCCTGTTGCAAAGATTCTTGGCTGGGGAGATGCCGCCCAGCAGCCAAGCAAATTCACAACTGCCCCAGCTCTAGCAATTCCCAAGGCCCTCAGCCATGCAGGTGTGGCTCAGGATGCTGTTGATGCGTTCGAGATTAACGAAGCGTTCAGCGTAGTTGCTCTGGCCAATATGAAACTCCTGGGGTTGGCTGAAGATAAAGTCAACATCCATGGTGGTGCAGTGGCTATCGGTCATCCTATCGGCGCCAGCGGTGCTCGTATCTTGACTACATTGCTCGGTGTATTGAAAGCGAGAAAGGGTAAGATTGGTTGTGCCGGGATTTGTAATGGAGGAGGTGGTGCTAGCGCTATTGTTGTCGAATCTCTCGTCTGAGTCATGCCGAGTCGCCCTTGATCTTGGTATGGAATATAGGAATACTCAGACCAGTAGCATCTGAAGGAAAACCTGGAGTACATAGACATCCTTTGATTGCCACGGTCTGCTGTGTGGGGCGAAGCATCATCAATGTAAATAAAATGCTGGAAGTTCTGTTCAAAAGCAATGAACTTGTTCTGTCAAAGGACACTGCGTTTAGAGGTTGTATAACAAGCTTAGTGATCTGTGTAGAGACTCTTGTAAGCTTACGGTTAAGGTAGGTTGTCTTGTTTAAATGAATCATGAAACACCAGAACTACTACCTTATGTAAGCTGGAGAAGTGGTAGAACATTGGTGACCACTCAAAATGCTGGAATGCAGTGGATATCGAGTTATACTGCTTATTTCGAGATTCCTTTAACGGAATGGATTGATTATTTGCCCTGTGTATAAAAATTTTCTACGGTGGATATACCATGTTTATAAACCACTTAACTCTCTATATATGATAGTTACAATGGTAGGCTTGACATTGAAACGATGATAATGGGTATGCCCCCAACCTAGACAGATATTTTGTCTGGTGAATAGGTTCATTCATTCTCCATACCACTCTACCACAACGCTCTTCACCTTAATGGAGAGAGAGGGTCAGAAGACCGAGCGAAATATAAAGATATAACATTAATCATATAATGTATATAATATACACAGGTTAAGAGCTACAGCGAGCACTTGTAGTCCATAGACAAGGAAGGTTGCAAGGGATATCATATAGAGCATTGAGTTACATGCAAGCTTTCAGGTTTTACACTAACATAACATGATGAAAGCAGGCTGGGATTATGCATTTCCTAGGCAAATGCACCAACCAACGCCATTAACAAAGCCCCGCAGGCAACTGCTATACATGCTTCAACGCGCTTTCGCCCATGTAAGGTTGCGTAGCTTGACTCACTCAAAAAATCTTCGGCCAAAAGTTCAACCAGCCCAGCGAACAGCAGAAGCCCACTGCTTATCGCATTCGTAATACCAACCATAAGCAAACCAGCAGTGCTCGTTGGATCATATAGGTTATGTAAAATAAGACCGATAGCTTGACCAATGGGCGTTGTAGTCCCATATGCAAGTGACATGAGCCATGGCTTCATCGAGGATGGGGCAAAAAGGTCCGGAATCAGCGATGCTATACGCGAGCCAAGAGCGAAACCCTCAAAAGTCTGATGAAAACAGATGGCCACGAGCAGTACAATGAATGACGTCCCTGTTGCGACACTAAGGGCCATTCCAATAAAAATACTATGAAAGAGAATTCCGGCTTCGAGAAGAAGACACTGGAGCAACTGACGTTGCGGATTCTGTATAGTCAACATAGTGTCCGGATGTTCACACGATATAGCCGGCGAAGGCCGAGCCAACTCTGACTGTGAGTAAGGGTTTCGATGAGCATTCGTACGTGAGCCATCGTAAGAGTCTGGTCCCTCAAGATCAACCTCCACATCCTCTTTGTGCGCAACCAGATTTGCGGATTGTGATTGACTGCCGTCGTCTGTAAAGTCACTCAGCAGGTGACCTGAGGATTGCGGCAGGCTACTTGTACAGCTGCCGTCCGGCATGCCCTCAAGGTGAATATTCTCTGTTGACTCTTGTAGGTATTCGGGCCCCTCATTCCGATAGACGCTTGCAGTATCCCCACCGACATCACCAATCAAATGGTCGTACTCACTCCCATGAACATGGCCTGCTCCTTTCATGGCAAAAAACATCTCTACCACCACCACAACAAAGACGGAAACCATGGCGACAAAACCAGCCATGGCACGGTATGATTCACTCCAAAATCGAGGAAGACATGGATCTGTCAGGGACACAAACGCCGTAGGGAGTAAATGGACGAAGGCCGTAGCTATCAATACACCTGTCCCAAAATGCCTGGAAAGGAAAAGAAAACGCCGTGGTATTGGGAGACGTGGGAACCGACGGGCAAGTACAGGGAATGAACAAGCTTCATGACGTTAAGTTAGAGAGCATCCAGTCGCAGTCAGGTTGGTGATGAGCATACCTAAAGTACTCAGCAGTAGAATGAGGAACAGTGCCATTACATGTACTGGAGTGTTGTAAACACCTCGATCCTTCGAGCCACACGATGGCTTATCATTGTCAGAGTCTCTGATCCCACTTCTTCGGTGTAGTTCCGCCCGCAGAACTGCCTCTGGTATGTATGCACTCAATTCAACAGCGCTTTCAATGTCTATAAGAGTCCTGGATCAGTAAAGGTGGTTCTTCAGGTGAGGCTTCCAACCAAGGTGGTAAGCGCATTTCGGATGGTTGTTGATTGTGATTCTCTGAAACTCACTAAACTTTTCCAAGTCATTCCGCTGCCACCTTGTGAGTTCATCCATTTTTGTGTAGACCTTGTGTAATCTTGGATGGTGATCAGATCCATGACCTAGGACAAGCTTCGAGATTTCTGGCTCAAGCCCGATTTTTGAAGGGTTGCCGCTCTCCGACTAACTATACAGTTTGAAATACTGGAACTGGATATTAAGCAACAATGAGGAATATTTGATGTCTCGCGGTAAGTTTGAAGTATGTAGCGGTTGGTGCCGTTGACGGGGCTCCCACGCTGGGGAGAAGGACATTTATAACTCGGAGAGGCTGTGAAGATAAAATGAACACGCGTTAAATTAGTTTTAATATTATCTTATCAATCAATTTTCATTGCTTAGTAACACTGGAGCGCATCGTCACTAGGTACCATTCAATCCAAGTTATTCCGATGTAACTTACTCCTCAAGTACCTAAAATACCGTATGTTCATAGTACATCTAAACGGGGAAAGATAGAAGCAAAAAGATAAAAAATCCGTGGAGATTGTATTGCTGGAAAGCGATACCTTACTCCGGAGTATGCTAGGGACGAAGAAGTATGGTATGTGGCATTACTACCTGTTTCTCAGCTTAGTCCAACCGCTTGTCCCTTTAAGCCGATTAGACTTTACAGGCTCCTTTGGAGACTCTGGCTCAGCACAATTGTTTTCCGATGGCTCAATGTTTGATATATTTAATTCATCCTTCTCGTCTTCCCGATTGGCTGAGGATTCATGAACAGATTGTAGTGGCGCCTCAGGTATGTTATCCCATTCCTTCTTCTCCAAAACCTCCCATTCCGCACTGGCCATTTCACCTAATAAGCTTGACTTTAATTTGTCTGCAACTTTCGTCGGAGTTGGAAGCCTCCATGTACGCGTGTACTCGGTACCCTCTGAAGCAGCGAGGAAAGAGTGCACAGTACCATGGGAGTAATGACCTAGCATTGGGAATGACTTTGTCCGCTGGATGATTGTTTTGGGAGGGTCTCTCGTAATCTTCACCTTTGATTGTACGTCTCGACCGGCGAACGCTCTAACGAGTGTTGATGTTTGTGCCGGGGGTGCAACAAGTAGCTGCCACATATGCTTTCCAATGCTACAGATCTCTTCCCAAGAATCTGACGTTATATGGAGTCCTTGAGTCCGGCAAAGCCAGGAAATATTCCAAGCCAATAGCGTCGCCCCCTCTATAAAGAGAGCGTATGTACCGGGATCTTCCCTGGCTAGTTTTGGGAGACTTCTGTCAATGGAGAGTGGTCGGGGTCGGGGAAAGCAAGACCGCGGATCCGCTGTTCGTGATGGTGTTAAACTAGAAGGCGAGGGCTGCAACGTACTTGATGCGGGTAACATTTCACGCAAGAGATAAGACCCAGAGGGTGCGTATATGGTAGGCGCAGGGTAATTCCGGTGAGGAAGTGTGATTTCTGCAGGAAGCCTTAGGGACAAGTAATGTGAAACAAGTACTAGGAGTTGAGCAATATAGGAGAATGACGTTGAAATTTGCGACGGTGTAGCACCTGTTTTTTTCCATTAATATTTGCTTAGTATCCGACGAAATAGAGATCGTAACTTTCCATTCATGTCCCTAAGATCTATGATAGGTATGCCACCAATTGTATATGCCTCTTTAACTTCACCATCTCTCTTTTTGACTTTCTGCTGTAGATTATAAAGGTAGGCGGCTTCACGGCATAAAAATATCCGAGCCTCAGCCGTCTTACTGTGCAATGAATGCCACAGGTGGTCCGTTCTTTTGGCATTGTTATGAATGCCAGATAAGATAGCTGCTTCACGTTCCGCAAGTTGATACTTTGCAGATCCAGCATCCGAGCGACGTTGCGCTAGCGTAAGCTTGTGTTCTGATATGTTGCGCTTTTTGTTCTTGATCTCTAGCCGTAAGTTTTCTGTTCGACTTTTAAGTAGCTTTATCCTCAAGGAGGATCTGGTTTTCTCGTTGGCGATGATTTGAATGGGCCAAGCTATGTGGCCCTCATTCTTGAGACTGAGATGTCCAGAGTCAGGCCGTTCCGATAATGCTTCAAGAATACTTGTAGAGGACACTGTCTCATTGATCTGTTGTCCTAAGGACTCATTTTCTAGAAGAATCCTGGCATTTTCGATTCGGAGCTGATAGAGCTGATTGCGGGCACAGGAAGGGCAAAGATATTTAAGTCGTGATGTTGGAGCACGGGAGCATACGTGACAGCTCATCCCAAGAGTACGAGTTTTGATCTGATATTATGTGTGACGTTGGAAGTATGGAACTGCAGGGCGTTGAAGGCTATCGGTGAGGCGGCCAGATGCGGCAGATTTGAGTATTATGACGCGATATCATTCCCACTTCGGCAATATTAACTAGTGGCCCCGGGGGCCGGAACTACTCTTTGTATTGTGCTTAAATCCCAGCCCCCAAATATTAACAAAGGAGAAAAAACAAAGCTGCTGGTAGCGATGATAAAACTTAAAAAATAACTACATATGCTAGTTATCGTATTCTAGTTGTCTCCGTGTCAGCGGCAATACGTATCTACGTACGGAGTAGTAGTATGTTCTTTAATTGGTTACGACTGTCCACTCCCGGCCCTGGGGCATTTGTCCTCTTTCTAAGTTTGAAGTATCTGTTGTTTACCTACCGACAAATACCCGTTAGACTAGCAATACTCCTGAGCTCTATCCATGAGCTTCTGCATTCACTTTCGGAGATTTCTTTTAAAAAGGAGCTCGAATTCTTCAGTCATTGCACTCACTGCTAGGGGCGGTAAATCGGCTCATATGTGAGCCCTTCCACTTAACATGGATACGGCGGATAAGAACGATTCCACTCAGTACTCGCCACAAATGCTTCAAGGAAAGCGAAGCATCAGTGTGTATGAAGTCCCGGGGAATTTGACCCCGTCATTCGAAGGTCTCAAAGATTACGACTGGGGGCGTCTCCAGGAGCATTATGCCAACGCCATGGAGAAACACGGAACAGCCGAAGAAGACTTGCGAGCTCAGATTTCGAAGCTGCTAGAGGTTTCTTCATCGTATCCCCTCCGCAAAGACATACTCTAAAACTTATGTCATTGTCATAGGTTTTTATGGCGTGGTCCCAAACCACTGTTGTTCGTGATGAAGCTAGAGCGCTAAAGAGGTTCGATTGAAAGTACGAGGCTGTAGTACGATGTGAGGCTTATTAATCTTGATAGATTCAAAACGCAAATGCAGCACGTACAAAATTCTGAGGAGGACTTGGAGAAGAAACGAAAACACTGTATGTTATTAACACTTTCTTACAAAGTGACAATGCTGTTTCCTCTAACTCTCCAGATAGATGTCAATGTTGTAAAGGCATTCGAAAGCGCCCTTGCGCTTCTGAATGACCGCGTAAGACCCTGAAGGCTGTGGTTATCTATGATAGCTTTATCTCCAGTTTTCTTTTTTGTATTATAGGATTTGTAATAGGTAACACCGAACTCAATCACATAGTAGGGTGCGATCCCTCTTATTGTCACCAAACATATACAAACATGCTCACATTCAGCTGGCAACCTCATCACAGTGGGGTAAAAGGAGACAAGCATCGAGGAAGTAGAGAAATCCCTACAGAAACCTAAGCTCCGGCTCGGTCGACTTCATTCTGCCTTCTCAGCCTACTAGTGATGTCCTCCCAGGTAGTTTCAGCCCGTCCTCTAGTGTTTGCTAGTAGGCTTTCTTCTTCGGCCTCTTCAGCATCCTCATCGAGCTGTCGCTCATCCAATTTCGGAGAGTGTAAGAGAGCGGTGACCATTACAAGTAGATAGATACCTTGATCGCATGTCTAGTTAGAGCCTCCAGTCAAATCATATCAGAGAGGTAAAGAATCCCTACCTAGGAAAGCGAATTGGGCCCAAAAGAAAATGGCACCAAAAAAGGGAAAATTCATCGTTACACGGTTAAGAAATGTGCTGACAACGCTTGGAGTGCAGACTTGCTTGGCAGCCAAACTATCTGCCACCTCAGAGCATGGCCTAATAAGATGTTTATCACGCGAACAATCCGGTTGTTTTTCAGAAAAGCTAAGCTCTCGGTCACAGAAAGTTTGCGGCCCATAAGTTGCGTATTGAGGGGCGAGTATCATCGATGTTGAGTAGTTCAAAGCTAGTATGATCAACATCAACATAGCCGTTGCCAACAGAAGAGCTTGAGGCGATGTGTGGCCTTTCCGGATTTGGAAGATTCTGATCCAGAGAAAACGAATCCCAACTGCAGAAATACCGACGATGGAGCTGCTGAAAAGGAATAAGACAAGCAAGGTGAAAATGACGTAGTCCACTGGGAATATTTTGGCGGATTGGACAAAGACCCAGTTGATGGGGTTGAAAACATTGATATGTCCAAGAATGTATCCGCATCGTTGTTTGCAGAACGAGTTCTTGGCCTTATCGATCGTCGTCAAAAGCATAGATATCCATATAATAAGCGCAAGAAGTGAAAAAATAACACCGGATAGCAGCTGAAATGGACGGAATATGGCTCCAAATTTCAGCCACAATTGCATTAACCAATTTTGATGTTTGCCGTGAGCTTCATCCGCTAAGCGTTGTCGACGAATAAGCGTTCGCTCTTCCCTAACCAGGGTATCCAGCTCTCTACGGTCTTTTGAAGACAACAGTCCCGGGTTTCCTCTGCAGCGACCTTCTAACTGGCGCTGTCGTTCCCGATTAGAACACAGCTGCACAGCTGTAGTCGCTTTCAATGTCGGGCTTATAACTGACGGGCCTTCCTTGATTAAGGTAATAGGAAACAGCGCTAGACCCGTGGAAGTATATAAAACATATAAGCACAGGCCTATCGTTATCAGCAAACCAAGAGCAAATGTAAGGGCACGTTCGCCGCCTGCGGTAGGAGCCTGTTAGCAACAGCATTCGATGGTATACGATATACCGGCTGAAGGAACAATAATTCGAAGGAGCCCCAAGCTTACGGTTTTCAGTCAGTAGGTGTTTGAAATAATCCAGACCGCCACCATCCCCATCTTTCGCAACAGGCACGAAGAATCCAACGAGAAACAGCACAACCACTATCGCAAGGAAAGAGACTGTGTATTTAAAAGCAGCCCAGAACCGCTGCCCAAATGACTGTTGTTCTGTTTCAGATGCCACTTCGTCGTACTCCTCGTACAAGAAATAGATGAAAGGGATCACAATAAGGCATAGGAGGGCGTCCAAAGAGTATAGGAAGTAATACACGATTTTCAAGCACAATAATATCCTATCTACTTCACTCTGAGTAGCCCAGTCCTGTCGCCGACCCAGAGCCGGATTAATCGTAGATGAGACCAGAGCAACATCGACTGGTACCAAAAGAACAGTTGCAAGAAGGGTGGTGACAGCAACGATACAAGTCAATATCACCGATGGACAGCGATCCCGAGGGGTTTGGTAAGTATAAATAAATACAGAGGCCACTGCAGCCAGTATAGCTACCACAATTGCATATACAGCCCAAATAAGGGACGTTTGTAGGAGCGCCATGTTGTTGGATTTTGGATCTCACATGGAAGAGGACTCCGTTCGAGGGTTGAAGCTAAGAAGCGATTACAAGGAACTGCCAAGGATCCATGAGTACCTAACGAGCAATATGCAAAATACTCAAGGAATACCAAACATTTGCCATAACATACCAAAAATTGAGATGATCATATCAAGAGACCATCATTGACGGTATCGCGAAGAAGTTCTAAACGCGTCTTACGTCATCGTATGGTGGAGCTTGTGTTGATCACGTGCTACTCCCGTAGCTCCAGGTTGGCGTGTGATGTCTCTAATGTCAATGGATAGCACTAAGCAGCTTCCCTTGTTGTTGAGAGACTCTTGGAATAAATTTATTTGCAGCACATGACTTAGATGCTCCCAGATTTGTTATTCTGCTTCTCCATTATTTATGCAATGGTTTTTCTTGCATAAAGGCAGTTGAAAAGACAGATACATCAGCGGGGAGGAACAAGAGGGAAGTTCGAACATCTCTCAGTTAATTTTGATAACCAAATGCAGTGTTATACTGAGCTCTTGCCTCCTACTGGGGTCACTCACTCGTTGGCACTTCCTTTTATCTCTGAATCAGCGAACAACTTGGTGGTTGCTAGAACTTCTCGTCTTCAGATATTTTCTTTGCTTGATGTTGGCCCTCGACCTGGAGGCATCGAAGAACAAGGCGTCCCAAAGCTGGTCTTGGAAAGGGAATATGCTCTCCCAGGTACGGTAACAGATCTATGTCGAGTCAAACTCTTGAATACCAAGAGTGGCGGCGAAGCCATTTTGCTTGCCTTCCGAAATGCGAAACTTGCATTGATCGAATGGGACCCGGGGCGGTATGGCATCTGCACAATATCCATTCACTATTATGAACGGGATGATTCGACTAGTAGTCCGTGGGTACCTGATTTGAGCAGCTGCGGCAGCATCCTTAGTGTGGACCCAAGCAGTAGATGTGCGGTTTTCAACTTCGGGATCCGGAATCTCGCCATCCTTCCTTTTCACCAACCGGGCGATGACCTGGTGATGGATGATTATGGCGAACTTGACGATGAGAGACTTGGCAGCCATGGATTAGAAAGTGGCACCGATTGTGATATGACTAAAGAAAGCATTGCGCACAGGGCGCCATACTCGTCTTCTTTTGTGCTCCCTTTGGCAGCTTTGGATCCATCAATACTGCACCCCATAAGTCTCGCTTTTTTATATGAATACAGGGAGCCGACATTTGGTATTTTGTATTCGCAGGTTGCTACATCTAATGCGCTTCTTCATGAAAGAAAAGATGTTGTTTTCTATACCGTTTTCACACTGGACTTAGAGCAGCGAGCATCAACGACTCTACTTTCCGTGTCTAGATTGCCTAGTGATTTGTTTAAAGTGGTAGCCCTTCCTCCTCCTGTTGGAGGTGCCCTACTCATTGGGTCTAACGAGCTTGTTCACGTTGATCAGGCAGGGAAAACCAACGCAGTGGGTGTTAATGAGTTCTCTAGGCAGGTTTCGTCTTTCTCAATGACGGATCAATCGGACCTAGCACTTCGCCTTGAAGGCTGTATCGTCGAGCGTCTTTCTGAAACCAATGGAGACTTACTTTTGGTACCCACCACCGGAGAAATAGTCCTTGTCAAATTCAGGCTAGACGGCAGGTCGGTATCGGGCATCTCAGTTCACCCCATACCTCCCCATGCCGGCGGAGACATCGTGAAATCCGCTGCTTCGTCTTCGGCTTTTCTTGGCGATAAGAGGGTTTTCTTAGGAAGTGAAGACGCCGATTCAATACTTCTGGGCTGGTCAGTTCCATCCTCGGGCACTAAGAAGCCCCGACCTCAAGCACGGCACACGGAAGAGGATTCTGGAGGATTTTCTGATGAAGACCAGAGTGAAGATGATGTTTATGAAGATGATCTCTATGCTACGGTGCCAGAAGTTGTGGTAGACGGTCGTCGCCCCTCTGCAGAGTCGTTCGGCTCTAGCCTGTACAATTTTCGGGAGTACGACAGACTTTTGAATATTGGGCCTCTGAAAGATATTGCTTTCGGAAGGTCTTTCACAAGCCTTGGTGGGGAAGAAAATGCCGGCAATGACTCGGGCCTGGAATTGGTAGCCTCCCAAGGGTGGGATAGAAGTGGTGGCCTGGCTGTTATGAAGCGTGGACTTGAGCTTCAAGTGCTCAATTCTATGAGAACAGACTTGGCCAGTTGTGTCTGGACAGCATCTGTAGCGCATATGGAAGAAGCCGTATCTAAGACCACCACGCAAGCTGAAAACCGAGAATGTCATCAATATGTTGTTGTCTCAAAAGCAACGAGTGCCGAGAGGGAACAATCTGAAGTTTTCAGGGTGGAAGGACAGGAACTGAGGCCATTCCGAGCCCCGGAATTCAATCCAAACGAGGATGTAACCATTGATATTGGGACGTTAATAGGCAAAAACAGAGTGGTTCAGATATTAAGAAGTGAAGTACGAAGCTATGATGGCGGTGAGTTTACTCTCCTGATGATGCCTACATGAAGGTAATCTAATGTAATAGACCTGGGCTTGGCTCAGATCTATCCTGTATGGGACGAAGATACTAGCGAAGAACGGATGGCCATCAGCTCCAGCCTTGTGGATCCGTACGTAGCGATACTTCGCGATGACTCAACATTATTGCTTCTCCAAGCAGATGATAGCGGAGATCTCGATGAAGTCGAATTGAATGAACAGATAGCAAATTCAAAATGGACCTCGTGCTGCTTGTATTTCGACAAAACTGGGATTTTTTCCTCCATCAGTGCAACCTCAGACGAGTTGGCTCAAAATAGCATGACCCTTTTCCTAATGACCCAGGATTGTCGTTTATTTGTGAGTTACGGAATGGTTTCGAGCAAATGAAGTTATATCGTTTTGCTTCTAGTCTGGGCACATCTAATACTTACAACACGTATAGATATATCGGCTTCCTGATCAGAAACTATTAGCGATAATCGAAGGAGTCGATTGTTTGCCGCCCGTTCTGTCAAGTGAACCTCCGAAGCGGTCCACTACGCGCGAGGTCTTAACCGAAATTGTTGTTGCTGACCTCGGAGACTCCTGGAGCAGCTTTCCTTACTTAATTGTACGAACTTGACGTATCCCTTGCTGAAGCATCTTTCTGATTTACAAGGCTAACGGAACCGATATAGATACGCAGCAGACATGATGACCTTGCCGTATACAGACCGTTTATCTCCATTACAAAGTCTGTAGGCGAACCCCACGCTGACTTAAATTTCCTAAAAGAGACAAATTTGGTTTTGCCAAGGATAACCTCCGGTGTTGAAGATCAGTCGTCAACTGAGGAGGTAATAAAAAGCGTACCACTGCGCATAGTATCCAACATTTCAGGATTCAGCGCAATATTCAGGCCAGGTGTTTCACCAGGCTTTATAGTCAGAACTTCGACAAGCTCTCCACATTTTCTGGGCCTTAAAGGAGGATATGCGCAGAGTCTTAGCAAGTTTCAAACTTCCGAATGTGGTGAAGGCTTTATTCTCCTGGATTCAAAGGTGCTTTGCTTCATACTTCTCTGTTTAACATACTGCATACTGAGTTTCCATACAGGGTGTCATTCATGTGTGTCAAATGCCACTTGGTGTTCAGCTAGACTATCCGTGGACAATACAGCAGATACCTATTGGAGAGCAAGTTGACCACCTAGCCTACTCTTCGTCATCTGGGATGTACGTCATAGGAACTTCTCATAGGACTGAATTTAAGTTACCTGAAGATGATGAGTTACATCCTGAGTGGCGTAATGAAAGTATGTCTCACCTGTTGACATCTGTGCAGTATGCTCACAATATTACAGTGACCTCGTTCTTTCCGGAAGTACAGCGAAGCTCTCTAAAGGTCGTGAGCCCGAAAACGTGGACCGTCATCGATAGGTATGAAGCTATTGCGAAAAGTCCAATAAGAGTTACTATTACTAACATTGCGTTTTTCTCTACCTGGAAGCTATCTATTGAGCCCCGCCGAGCATGTGATGGCGGTAAAAAACATGAGTCTTGAGATCTCTGAGAACACACATGAGCGTAAGGATATGATCGTTGTGGGAACGGCATTTGCAAGAGGTGAAGACATTGCGTCGCGTGGCTGTGTGTACGTCTTTGAAGTCATCAAGGTCGTCCCTGATCCTAAGAGGCCGGAGATGGACCGTAAATTGAGACTCGTAGGCAAAGAGCCGGTTAAAGGAGCAGTAACCGCCTTGTCTGAAATCGGTGGCCAGGGCTTTCTGATAGTCGCACAGGGACAGAAATGCATTGTCAGAGGCCTGAAAGAAGATGGTAGCCTTCTCCCTGTTGCTTTCATGGACGTACAGTGCCATGTTAGCGTGGTAAAAGAGCTAAAGGGCACAGGAATGTGCATCATCGCTGATGCTGTGAAAGGGCTCTGGTTTGCGGGCTACTCGGTAAGTTCTTAGTTCTCAAAAGACGTGAGCCAAGGGAACAATATATCTGACAATATTGCGCTTCCAGGAAGAGCCTTATAAAATGAGCCTTTTTGCAAAGGATCTGGATTATCTCGAGGTCTTAGCAGCAGATTTTCTTCCAGATGGCAACAAGTTATTCATTCTCGTTGCTGACAGTGACTGCAACCTTCATGTGCTCCAATATGACCCTGAAGGTGTGTCAATTTTTCTTTCCTCAAAATAGCAAGCAGTCCACTGATAAGGAATAGATCCAAAATCGTCCAACGGCGACAGACTGCTGAGTCGTAGCAAATTCCATACAGGCAACTTCATCTCGACGTTGACGCTCTTGCCGCGTACTTCAGTCTCTTCCGAGCAAATGATCTCCGACGTTGATGCGATGGACGTTGACATCAAAATACCACGTCATCAGATGCTCATTACGTCCCAGAACGGATCTGTTGGCCTCGTCACATGCGTTTCCGAAGAGTCCTATCGTCGATTATCCGCTTTGCAGTCTCAGCTGACAAATACCATTGAGCATCCATGTGGTCTCAACCCTCGAGCTTTTCGGGCAGTGGAAAGTGACGGCACTGCAGGCAGAGGAATGCTCGATGGAAAGCTTCTCTTCCAGTGGCTGGACATGAGCAAACAACGCAAGGTGGAAATAGCCAGTCGTGTTGGAGCAAATGAATGGGAGATCAAAGCAGATTTTGAGGCTATTAGCGGTGAAGGGCTTGGGTATTTGTAACGGTAGGCAGCCTAAGTCTGTAAGAGCTTCGGAATACCTACCATGGAATATCGATATGGAAGACAGCAAAATTTTGGGCAAGAAATATATGATATATTCGTAATCGCTGTATGCTTATATCTTTTTGAAATGTTCGAGAGTTTTGACGTTCTTTTCTCAGTTAAATATTGAGTTATGATTTCGAAGACTAAATGCGCGACTTGAAGACCAAGTACTATCCTATTGTCTTCACATTTCAGTGCTATGTAAGACTTAGTGTCGCTCCACGGCTATTGTCGAACAGAGAGATACCTATCAACCAGCAGGCAGGATCACACAAGGCATCTGTATGAAAGTAGAAAATTGAACCCTGGCTGAGCCGATGGTAACGGAATCTTTTGGCATACACGCCCACAAACATAAGAATAAAAAAAAAAAAAAAAAAAAAAAAAAAAAAAGATAATATAGAAAAGAAAAGAAAAGTAAAGTAAAAAAGAAAGATAGCTTCAGACGGCCAGCCGATTGTCGAATTTCCCTTGTGGTTCCTTAGCCCAAGGTACCCTGATCCTTCCACATAACATCATGACGCCAGTATATATATGTATTACACCAAATAAAGATAAAGAATAAAGAACAAAACAAAAAGTTATTGGGAGCCAGAAATCAGTAAAGACGAAGAGAAGAGGCCCGGATATCAAATTTAGACTCCGTCACGCCACAACAACCCCACAGCTCGTGGTCCTTCCATATCTGTACATCTCGAAGAAGGAACAAAACAAAACGAAAAAAAAAGGGGAGGCGGGGGGGGGGGGGGGGGGAAGATGGTAGGCTTTAACAGAGATTTCATCCAAATGGAGCGTTGAGATCCAAATCTGGGACCCGCCTAAGGTCGACGCCTTCAAAAGTGGCATGTTTCCAGTATTCGGCAGCTCTTGGAAGAAGTTGGACTCTCACCTAGCTACAAGATCATGCACAACTAAACCGCCTCAATGCTAGAAAACGTCTTCTGCAGCGAAGTATCGCTTACTTCTACCTCGTGTAGCAACGAACTTCATCTCAGGCATATTGGTATGATGTACCACATGTGGTCGATATACTGCATCCACGGGAGCTTGCCAGTCATCCAAGCCCAATGGAAAATATTCATATAATAAATCGGCGCTCTCGTTGGGAAAAGGAAGAGTCGATGCAAAAGGTTGCTGCATATTTGTAGTGTTCAGCAAGGGCAACGATGATGACGTGCTCCTGGCCGGTGGCTGTGGGATTCCGTGAGAAAGTTTTCGCATTTTAGCCGGCGGCGCCGAGCCTTCCGTATTGATAATCTTCTGCGGAGTCTCACTGGCGTACGAGGAAGTCGGTCGGGCAGAGTCATTCAAACGGGAAGGATCGCCACCACCGTCATCATCAAGAAGTGACAAATTTATCGGGGCTGCTATAGCACTAGCACGTCGTTGCTGAGTTTCTGCTGTCCGCGAGTATTCTGGACTGGACTGTGAATATATAGACGAGCGAGGTAGAGCTGCAGATGGAAGTGCACCTCCTGTAGACTGGGGGATCTGTGTCCAGTCAGGGGAAGCCCGTTGAGCAGTGACGCCGGTCTGAGAAGCCGAGGTCTCCGGGGAGCTGCTCTTCCCTGTAGTCTTAAACTTTGATGGAGGCTGACCAGAGCGTGGAGCAGTTTCACTGGTGGGCGTACGGTTGATACTGGCTGAGTGGGAAGCTTGCGCATTCTTTCTCGACGCCGCAGCACTACCGCTCAGGGGCAAGTCCTTGCGAGATTGAAAGTTGCGTGGACTGCGGCCCCGGACAATTACGGGTCCCGAGTGTACCTCACAGATGGGGATTTTAGTGCCGGTAGACAAAGTTGCGACGACCTTTAGCCGAACAACAAAGTGTTGTTGGAGCTCCTTTCGGCGCCCATTGTTGGCAGTTGCCACACGAAACTGGAGTCGCTTCCATGCTATCGGGAAGGTGGCATAGTCTGTATCTAGATCCTGACCGGCCATGATATCTAAGGGAATCGCGGGTGGTTCTTTTTCAACCTTGGGATTATTTGGGTTGTTCGTCGCGGTAGGGTGGCCGCTGTCTTCGGTTGAAGGATTCGCGTTCGCAGCAGGGGTTTTCCAGGGCACAGAGATGATTTTGACAGAATTGCCTTCCACAGACTCAGTTGCCGAAACAGTGAGCTCCTGTGCAAGAATCGGTATACGGTCGCCTTGTTCTGTCATAATATAGCGCAAGCTCCGCGGGAGGGTAACTGAGCCCGTGATCTGAAACAAGTTACGACGGTAACACGTTAGCTCCGCACCTTGCTGGGGCGGAGCATTCTCCGCGGGGGATGTTGTCCAAGGCGACTCCGCAAGGAAAAACATTCCATGCAACTGAGCTGAGAGTGACAGTGAAGTCCGCCGTAGCGAGTAATCAAGCAGGGTAAAATTATATACCGGCATCGAAAAGCTCAGTAGTTTATTATTATGGTCGATGGACGAGTCTGAGTGTTGTTGTTCTGCAGGCGCGGGATCAAAAGGCGCCACCATGTCAGAGAAAGGGTCATCATATCCCGAATGGAATCGTTTTAGCGGTGCGGATAGACCAGTCTGGGGGAAGGCTATATCATCTCCACTAATTCGAAAGGCAATGTTAGGGCTCTGCCCACAACAGTAATCATCCGTAGGACAACGAGCTACTCACCTAACAAATGTCTCCGACTCAAAGTTGGAGCGCTGATCAGGAAGATCCATGCCAGGCATAGAGTTGAGGTAGTCGGCGCCCTGAATATTGCTGAGCGATAGCGGGCTGGCCAAGTACGGCATGGCCATGGTATCGAAGCCCTCCATGGCGAGGGTTAAACCCAATTAAGATTTGCAAGATCAGCAAGACGAGAGAAACGATTGCCTGTCTCTTTCACAAATAACAGGGAAGCGAATCAAACCAGGAAAGGAGATGTTGAGGGAGATAGGTAGTTGGAACAATCAACTCTGGGTGAAGAGCGTAATCGCAATGACTGCGGAGAACGCGTTAGGAGCTAAGGAGGAGATCTCATAAAGGGTTCGAAGTCCATGTGATGAAGTACACGATAGTAATAAGAAAAATAAGTAGTAGTGATAGTAGTAGTAATAGGTAACAAAGAACTAAAGGAAACAGAAGGTAATTGAGAGGAGGGGAAGAAGGTAGATCGAGGGAAAGCAATCACTTGTAGTAAATAGTGATAGGTGCTATGAAGGAGTTGTTGAGTGGATCAGACTGCCCGAGGTCAGTACAGAGTAGTCTGTGGAGCTTGCCGTGATGTCTTTTTCTCAGAAAAAAGAAAAGGGAAAAAAAAAAAAGTTGGTCCGGAGGCAGTCAATCTAAGTCAATAAAGATAGATAACAGAAGACTAAAGACGGACCCGGCGACGGGGCGGCAGCAGTAGCCGGTGAAGAGGGGCGGAAGAGAGGGAAAAGTGCAAGATGTTCAAGGACTTTGGTTCACTAACGCCCACTTTTCTCCTGGTTCAAGGTTGGTAACTTAGTTTAAACCTGGACAAGTCAAACTAAGGTACCAACGAATGAAGGATGAACTGATGGGTTCAGCGAGTGTGGATCACAAAAGCAGACTAGCAGACCACTAGAAAGGTGGAGGAGAAGAGACGAGGTGGAGGGGAGATGATATACCGAGCGGATTCTTGAATATCACTTGTGGAGACTGGAGAGTGGCCAAAGACGAAGTATGAAAAGAAAAAATAAAAATTAAAATAGAGATAAAAATGAAAATGAGAAAGAGAAAGAAAGACAAGAGAAAAGAAAAGGTAAAACAGGGAAAAGAAGAGCAGCAAACCCGACCGGAGACGTACCCAGATTTAAAGATGGAAAGAAAAGAGTAGAAACACCGTTTTCCCTTCATGCTCAAAGCTCTCTATTCAAGAATGGATGAGATCTCCGTGATTTGTCTAGCCCTCAACCTCTTCTCTTCACTTTTAGCTATTTCATGAAAAATTCAAAATTTTCTAGAACAGGGGAAATCCACCAACAACTTGTAGCGTCCACAAGGAGGAATTATGCTTTAGTCTCTGCGGCTTATCCGTTGTGCTCCAGGTTGGTGGTTTGGTCATCTGAGATTGGTTTGTCTGGTCTGTATTTGTATTGTACGTACGTACATTACCTACGGTACGTTTCTCGATGCATATGTCTGAGCTTTGGATTCTTGTCCTATCCTTATTTCTAAATTCCCTTTTCTTTTCATAGGTCAACGTTTGCAGCTATTAATTTCATTGACCATGAGCCGCAAGAGTTGAACGTCCCGGTTGTTACGGTTCTTGGGTCGATATTGGTCAACCATGGAAGGCGGAAGGCCTGGTACTTGTCGAAAGATTACCCCAGTTTGGCAGTTAAGGACCTGCCGGATTAGGAGACGCTGCTTTGGGAAGCATAGTACTAGTCTAATTTAGGAATGACCCCACCGAAACCCGGGGGAATCTGCCTTTATCCTTCCCTTTTTATGTTATTCTTTTTTCTTTTATAATTTTTTTTCTTTCTTTTCTTTTTTTATTTTCTCAAATCTCTCATGTAAATTAATAGCTTTGGGTTACCAAGGCTAGACTAGGGATGAATCATCCTTTTATTTTCTCATTAGACTTAAAAGTTCCGCGGTTAACCTCGGTTTTATTTTCAACTAGGTTGTTCAGAGGAGTTAATATAAAGAGGTATTGTACGCAGTTTTCAGTAGTATTTGCTGATAGATGTTATTACTGGCCTTCAGCCAATGAATTTGGGCAGAAACAACTTACAATGTAATTAATTGGACAATAGAACCATAAGTAAATACTAAGGATAGGTCCTGTCAGCTTGTCGCTCTGTTCTGATCACCCTTTGAGTGCTCCATAACACGAGCCAAACTAAGGTAGGGTCTCTCACCTGCAAGCTAAACCGGAGGATCTCAAGGCTGACAGTGGAGGTCCAGGATATATCGATGAATGCAGATGTTGCGAGTTGACATAAACAGTAAGGCGTAGTGGATACCTACAGTCCATGGGTAACCGTGGGTGGTACACTAGTACAGCACGATACTATGATACAACTTAAGTACCCATCAGTGTACAATAATGAGACCAATAGAAATAATCATAGTAATAGCAATTGGCAACACTTGAGTAAAATCGTGACCATGGCCTCATTATACCCTCCTTGAGCTGCTTTGACAACTGACGATCTGCATGTGGATTGGAGACTCTCCCAGGAAAAGGGAAAAAAAAAATTTTTACACCAAAAAAAGGGATCAGTATAATCATAAACCAGAGTTTGGTCTCCGCCTGATCACTCGCTGTTGCACACGCTGTATTCCATACTTGAGGAGAGATCGATCAATATTGATCTCTTACATGCAGCCGAGACACTTAATTCCCTTTTCTTTTATTTTCTTTTCTTTTCATCTCGTCTTTTCTTTTGCCTTCTTTCTTCGATTCATATCCTTGTCTCAGCCTTTTCTGCTTGTATCTTTAGTGGGGAAATGTTAGGGACCCCGGCATGATCGACTCATCGACTACTCTTACTGCGCCTTGTTATCTCTGTCCGCCGAATAAACCTCTATCGTAGAAGCAGTATCAGAATGGTATCTATTTACAGAAAGACCACATTCGGGAAAGGTGGTTCGGCATGAGGATTTGCGATTGGTCCGCAGTCAAAGCTTACCTTGAGCGGTGTTTCAAATTTCGTTCCATGCTTAATATTTATCCAACTTAGAAGAATATACTTGGTGGCATGCATTTGTTGGATGCGGGAATAGTTGGTGGTAAGATTGGACATAGCAGAGTTTTGGCCTAGGGGAACCTGAGAAATTCTTGGCTTACACAGAGCAACGAGGAATGACAGCCTGTTAACAGATTTAATCATCCGAGAACTCCGTATACCCACAGGTCAAGATCTCTCCGTCAGTGGAATGGCCGGGGAGCGTAGGCTATGGCCTCACCACACTACTGTAGCTTATACATTAGCTCCAACCCTAGTTGATTGGTATCTACTGTATAGTTCGGAGCTGGCCATGAGATCTTAGGACTAGGTGCCAAGAGAAGAAGCCACAGCATTAAACGATATTCTAATGCACGCACATGTTAGGCACCATGTCCTCTCTAGCTACCCTATCAGGCCATTGAACATCTGGGTCGCTTCCAGGGTCTAACACGCGAGACCGAAAACAGCTAGCACCTCAATTTCAGTATTTACTTTCCCAGCTCTTTCTGACCTACAGCCTCTCACGATGGGGGCCAAATCGATAGGCTGAGGCTGTGATTGGGCAAGACTAAAGATGTATGTCTCAGACTAAGCCGACGAGGCCGGATCAGCCGCGCCCTTAATTCGGCCATGGCCGCCTTAGTGAACCAAGGGACCACTCATGGCCGAAGCTGATTTGCGAGTGACCACAGTCCAGTTATAAGTCGTAGTAAGTAGTACCATAGTAGGACTTCCGTAGTAGGTAGTTACCACCTGTGCCCCCTTCACATTCTTGCTTCTTTACAGCTTCTGTATCGACTCGTAGGTACTTTTACGAAATAACGCTCTCCACAGCCCGGGCTTCCTCATCGATAGGTATCTCTTTTTAAGCAAGGAACCCTGTGTGCTGGCTCTAGTGCTCAGAAAACGACAAGGCTTTGTCCATGATTAATTTCCTCCTACACTATCATGCTCCGTATGTTCAGGATTACCAGAAAGAAAGTTTATCAATTCTAGCATGCTTCTAGAACCTCTCCTGCCTTACTGAAGGGTGGCTTCTCTTCACTAGAACTTTATTCATGTGACCGCCCCTTCTTGCCACAGACTTTCTTGGTTTGAAACCACCGAGCTGCATGGGTCTCGCAAGTATCTCATGATAGGAAGCGACGGTGAGGTTGTGGCACCAAGTGGCGACCAAGTGGTGTTTCCTTTCGCTTCAAATTCTTTAGGGTGTATAAAGACCATTCATCATGGCTACTAACTAGTATAACTTCCATACATATGCGGACATGCTCGATTGTGATGAGTGATAAACATGGACCGAAGTATTATTAGTAGAGCTCTCTATCTATTCAGGAGAGTCTGAGGCAAGCTAAACACTCGGCTTATATCACCATCCTGTATGCCACGCTAAATCCGGATTTTGGTGGCAAATAGTTATGAACATTGCGTCAAGAGATGTGCAGTTCAGCGACAGATCGTTCCTAAGGGGTAAGAAAAAATAAGATTGTATGGTACATCAAGGCTCTTGGTTGACTATGGGGGGAGTTCTTCAAAGGCTCGTTTGAGATCCTTGACAACCGGTAAATAACGCACCGTTGGGATGGTGGATTCTCTCGACACTTAGTGTCTAATGAAGTACACTGGATAGATACGGGCAACACCACTGCTGGGGGGCACGGAGGGGCCTTACTTGTTAAGTATGTACACAGTAGTATGGGCTTGTACACCCAGCAACTCTGTATTATACTGTATTGCACAGCTTCTATCTCAGCTCCATCCTTGCCAGCACGACTACAAGGAATTTGGTATAACTTGCTGTGTCGTCATCTTTGCCGTTCTTTCAGTATCGAAATCTGGTCCCTGAATATCCTGTATTGTGTGATTCAGCCCGTCCATTGGGCCATTGACAAAGTCCGAGGCATGACCCTCTTTATTGCAGCATTGTAGCATTCCTCAATTCTTGAAGGGGAAAAGGAGAAAATACAATAAAATAACGTTCAGGACCCTCTTCTCCTGTTCTCTCTCTTTTTTCCTTCATTCTTTTCTCACTTTCTTCGTTCCCAAAAAATAAAATAATAAGAATAGAATTGGATCTATAAAAATAGATTTCAGAAAAAAATACATAACGACGTGTAGAACACAAGTAATTATCATTAGATATTCTTTTTTTATTTTGATTTCTAAGAGAACCAAAGAAGAGGAAGAGGGAATAACACTACGGAGTAGTGTTGATCCACTTGTCCCGTACTATCGCAAATCCGCAAACGGTCCATGCCTACGGTCTTGAGCACCCGACATTGGCCAGTGACTTGACTCCGCATCACCTAAATTAAACTAACCCACCGTAGAATTAGTGGCTCGGTAGAAAGTATGTCCACGGGCTAGACTCGCACCAGTCGGCTTGAACGGACTCAAATTAGGCTCCGAGGCCCTGAAAACAATCGCTCATCGTTTTAGGACAGAACCACCTCGTCAATGAAAGTAGGAAGGAATAATTGTTTGCCTCAAACCGTATGAAAAAAGTGAGTCCTTGACTATGGATCTCCATGAAACATGGTTGTTCCTCATGTCTGATGCTATATCTACCTGTACTATAATTCTTCATGTTGATAACGTCTATAGTAGCCCTTTGAAAATTAGGTAAGGCAAAAGAGTATCTGTCGCTATCAGGATCATCGCAAAACTGTCAATCGGTCAACCCGGCTCTAGACGTTCAGTAATTGGTCGTCTCCCCAAAGTCGGATCTTGGCGCCTTTTACTTCCGAGGTCAAATTCTAAGTTATCAGGAATACTTTTGCTAAGAGAAACTTTTGTTTATTTTATTATTATCATCTTTCAAGGGTAAAGAAATAAATAAGAAATAAAAAGATAGGGAAAAAAGACCCTCTAATTAACTCGCTCTCCACCTACTAATCAGGGCCCCCATTCGTGTTCCTGCGCCAATACCAGACAGCGCGTGGATCATCCGAAATCCGATCTGCTTCGCTCTCTAGGCACCCATCAAACTCCATCGCAAAATTCCCTTGTATCCCTTGGACTGCCGAAACCTGGGCTTGAAACAACCATTGGACATGTGCTCGTATATGAGGACCCATCGTACCATCCTTCTAGCACTGAAACAAATCTCCGAAGAGCATGGGATCTTCCAAAATATATAGAGTTAATTAGATAAACATATACTAAAAAGTAATAGTTCCCAAAAGCTACAGGATGGTGGAAACCTAAGAAAGCTTCTAGTAACAGAAACCAGTACATAGTGGATATCATGTGGCCTCAAACTGCCTCAAACTGCCCAAACAATAAGAAAAGTGGAAGTCAGGGGGGAGAAAGACAGAAGAAGAACGTAAAAAAAACAGAAGATAACGAGAGACGTATCGAAATGGGGAATATTCTAAGACGCGGTCATCATTGTCCAGGTCGCAGCGTCACAGTTAACTTCCTCAAAGCTGTGTAGCGTACTAAAGCCCATTATTCCGGATAGACTGTCAAAATTGCTGTCACCGTCAACCTGTTACAAGTGTCAGTATAAAGGCTACCAAATGGTTTAGGAGAGGCGCTATACTTACGCAATCCATAATGACGCTATCAGCACCCTGTTTACGGTGTTGTTTGATTCCCATGAAAATCAGTCCCTGCATTACTGTGGCATACTCACCCACAGAGGGTGATATAACTGGGGAAGAAATACCCCCCGTGGACGAATGCATGGCTTTCAGGGCAGGCATATGCTCTGCCAACGTGGCTCGTCCGTTGTAAGTGACCACGCTACCTAGGATTGCCCCATCACCAGGCCGCGTAGCCCGGATAATCCCGCAATTGGGCGCTCCTCCAAGGGCTACTTTATAGATGTCTATGACGCCTTGTCTAGAGTTAGTTTTAATGTGGTCAAGGATTGTGTCCGCATAATCCCATCCATATACGAGGTCGTAGACCACATCCGCATTCTGCAGTCCTTGGATGAGTCCATTTGGCGGCTTCCAAGATGACAAGCTACGCAACACCACACTACAAACGGGCCGCGAGAGGGCTGTGTTCCAGCCTAAATTTGCAAACCATTGCCGCAGCCTCTTTCTCTCAACAGGGTTTGCAGACGGAATACCTAGGTATATCCCGGGCAAGCGAGAGCCGAGCTGGAACCTCTTGACCCCTTTTCGCTGGACGAGTGTTCGAATAGCGCGGTTGTGGAGGGAAGCCCCAATTGATAGCTTCCGTCGTGCCGGGTCGACAATCAAGGCCCCAATGACGCCGGTGCCTGTTGATCGAAAGAAGTATGTCGAGCAGAACCCGTACAGGGCTTGGGTGCTGCTGTTTCGTACAACAAAATGTGCTTCATCAATTTCCTCTCTCCGCAGAAGGAAGCTGCAAGATGTCACACCCAGCAGCTCCGAGCGTTGCGTCTGAGTACAGTCCTCTCTCACCGCATCTAAGAGGGAATCCAAAGCATGTGAGTCCCGTTCTTCGTTCCAATTCTCCACCAGCCAGTGCTGTCTTGCTTGGTGGAGCTTCTGGCTGCGATTAATGGATCCCGGCAATGAGCCCATGGGGATTATCTCCCCGTAAAGAATCTTAACCAGTGCCTCTAGAGCCGTTTCCGTAAAATCATAGGTGCAAATATAAGTCCCGATCGAGGGATCCATTGCGAAATCGTATGGTGAGCTGGCAGCAATAACGACCACGGGCTTCTCACGAGATTCACCGGACGGCGTGAACTGTGACCGACAAATCATAGATACATGCTTGGTAAAGCCATATTGGTATTGGTTTCTGTTAGCATCTGCAGTGACTACGATAACTGCGCTGGCCCGGTCTATCAAGTTTTCGTGGATCGGGCGGACGCCATTGGCTGTGTAGGAGGTATGCAAAACACGCCCATTTCTTTGCCGTGATAGTGACCTCCCTAGTTCCCTGAAGACACTCTCACCACTCAACACAGAGGAAGTCCGGTCCCAGGTCATGGGCTCAATAGATAAATTCGGGTGCTCAGTGACTGAACGAGACACTGCAGAAGCGGGTAATGGCTTGACCAATGGGGTCAGAAGCAGCAATTCCTCACTGGGCTCAATAATGTTGGACAGGGGTAAAAGAGTTTTCTTATCTCGAACGACAGTGATAGAGCTGTTGTACGCTCTCGTAGAGAGAGTGGTATGGGAAGGTTGCATCTGGGTGAGTGAGGAAAGACCCGGAGGATTGAGAGCCTGTTCCCAGGAGGTGCATTTCGCCTTCAAGCTCAAAACTCTGCGTAATGACTGTTCTATACGAGCTCTGCCAATGATACCGTTCTCCACGCCAAGTTTTAACCCGGTGATCGCCTCCTGCTGCACCGGGAATGACCTGCAGAGAAGAATGATGTCGCAGCCCGCCTTCTTTGCCATGACTGTCCCGCCACCCACCCCGATATTATGAGTGAGAGCTTCCATCTCCAGGCATTCTGAAACTACCACACCGTCAAATTTCATCTTCTTGCGCAACAGATCATCGACAACCTGCTCACTCAGGCAAGCATGCATCACGTGAAACCCAGCAGACGACATGGAGACACCTCCCACCATCATGGAATCAATTCCATGGAGTATGGCATTTCGAAATGGAACTAGTGCGCTCAAGCTGAGTTGTTCTAGCGACTCGGTGATGATAGGGACGTCTGACTGGGATCCAAGAAATTCAAGGTTACCATATGATGGGAAATGTTTGCCACATGTCACCAACCCTGCTTCCTTATACCCTTTCATGAATTCTACTCCGTATTGCGATACCTCTTGGGGATCATCGCCCGTGGTACGAACCCCCAAGGGTTGGCTTCGCACATTGGTCAAGACATCTAACACGGGGCCCAGAATCCAGTTAATTCCTACAGCCTTCAGTTCCTGGGCAGTTGCAACAGCGACATCATGGGCGAGAGCTTTCGAGCCCGTCGCAGCGATACCCATTGCGCTGGGAAATTGTCGGATGTATATTTCATCGTAGAGACTGTTCACACCTCCATTTTCCTGGTCCAAGGCGATGAGTAATGGCACCGGATGACCGGCATCCCGAGCGATTGTCTGGAGTTCGAGGACTAGTCGCGTGGCATCTTCTGCAGCTAGAAGTAAATTAGTGGTTATCGTGTATGTGATGCGGCCGTAGGACGGTAAGATAGACACTAGAGAAAAATGAACGGTGAGAGAGGAAGGCAGAGATACATTTCAAATTCTTGGCAGTCAGTAGGATTGAGCCCAGGTGATAATTCTCAATGAGAGAGCGAATCTGAGGATCAACGGACGTTCCATCAAAGCCCATCATAAAGAGCTGCCCCATCTGCCTGTCAGGAAAGCCATTGTACTCAAATCGTTAGCGAGGATCATTTGTCCGGTGAAAGGAAATTGAGTTCAATGTAGCAGATAAAGAATCAAACTCTAGCAAAACAGAGACGAAAGAAAAAGGAGAAGGAACAATAAAAAATAAAAAAACAAATAATAAAAAAAAAAAACAAGAGGGAAAAGAAAAGAAAAAGGGAAAAAAGACAAGGACGGACTGCAAAGGCAAAAGGTGAATAGCTGCAAGTCGCGACCACTCCGCAAGCGGTGGTGCACAGTCCACGATGGAGAACCGCGTGCCAGACGGAATTGCTGCATACCTGTCTAGATCATCCCAGCCAGGGGGCAGCATGTCCTCTCTTGGGGCCATGAGGGCCCTGAATAAGGAATGCCAGCTTAGTATCTAACACAACGAAATGGGCAAAAGTGATATGGCCCACACAGTGACCATCGGATTCAAAGATCGATATCGGGTGGGCAAAAGATTAGGTTGGGACACACGCCGCAAACGATGTCGGAGAATACGGCAAGGGCTAAAACCGGTAGTTGGATACTACAAATCAGCTCATCCGAGCATGACCAGGGGCAAAGGACTGGACTGTGCAAGGCTGCAAGCTATGAACAGCAACTTCAAAGGGTGGTGGTCAGTGCTTGACGAATGATAATGCATGGAAGGTGTGGGGTCGAGAAGGAGAAAGATCTCAAGCAAGAACAGTATAGTATCAAAGGGGTACTGGATTTGGTAGAAAAAATTTGGACTTTTGTTCCAGGAGAGTAGCTATTGGTGCAATGACCATACTGACACTCCCAGAAAATAATTTTTCCCCTCACAATACTCGGAGTACTCCTAGGTTGTTACATCCTTGGCAGTAATGGATCCCGAAATCCGTTGAGGGCGTTGATACTGAAGGAAAGCCCGATGGGTTCACCTGGTTAGATCACGTGTAGATTTTGTCTTCCTTGATACCGGTAATTCTTGTCGAACCATACCAGACTGTCATAACAGCTTTAATTACTAGTCAATACGTGTGTATTATCCTAAGATTACACAAAAATCCCGCTTACCCAGAGAGTCCCGTCAATCGATACGACGCCACAGCAGATAAGAGAGGGTTGCATGGGGGCTCCGATCCCTTCCCCCGGTTTCCCGATCCTACCGAATGCAACGGCACTGTCAAGCAATTCGGACTGTGATTTGCCATTCCACTCTAGGCTTAGCGGCTCCGTGCAGCTTCAGTTGATATCTGTACTATGCCACCCCCTCGTGCAACATTACGTCGAATCTTCGCTGTTTCCTGGGTAGCTAGGGTACGACCCATGACAAAAGCTGTTCATTTCCTGACGCGGATACTACTGGTTGATTGGATACTCTACCATAGCCAGTGGGAAGTGTATGCGTCATCAGTTCACTGCAACGATGCTACTCTTTCCTCAGCAACAATGGTATTGAACATGCAGGAAGGCGAAGAGATGGGGTCTTAGTTCCTGGCAGAGTATGATACCCCGTTGTATATCGTTGTCTATTATTCATTTGGAGGTACTGTATGTGGATTACTATTACTCTTTCCGGCACGGGCCTCCAGTTGCTTTGTGGTGGAAGAGGCATGGGTCAAGTAACATTCATTACTCATGGTTAGAGGAGGGGAATGAAAATCAAACTGTGATAACAACAGTGGAAAAGGCAGTATCATGCCGTCACACTCCACAGTCGATCCTAGGGCCTGACAGGTAACTGTAACGGGCTCATTAGTGGATGGGGCAGATGGCCACCTCGACTTTCTCCCATATTACTTGCCTCCTTGTCCCACAATCCTCTTCTCTTCTTGCAGTTCATAATTCCTTCTGCTCCAAGATCTCTTTGGTTTTCTTTTCCGTACCAAGCATCTTTGACTGCCTGGCATATATATCCTTCATCCTTAACTTCAAAAAAGAAAAAGTCCCAGGTTTATCCGAAGACTCTCAGCTCTGCCGCACTGCGTTATCGGTGACGTAGTCTTGTTCATCATGTATGGCAGTATCTGTTGTCCCTTAAGCTGGGTTGAACTAGGCTCAAAGCTAACCACGTTCCTTCTATGTACTCAGGAGAGTGATCATCAGAGAAACCGCCTTGGAGGCTTCAGAGTATATCGCCGATTATATCATCAGTATGTCGTTGCCTCAGTTGGAATGCTTGGGTTTTTTCTAACTCCACACCCTCACAGGTCGTATCAAAGCCTTTAAGCCCACAGAGGATCAACCTTTTGTTCTTGGCCTTCCGACGGGTAGTAGTCCCGAAGTTATCTACAAGACCCTCGTGCAACGTCACAGAGCAGGAGAGATTTCCTTTAGGAATGTCGTGACCTTCAATATGGTAGGTTCCTTTCATATTTGCTAAAATCATACCCTCTATCAATGAAATCAAGTCGTGTGCTAAACATCGCAGGATGAATATGTCGGGCTACCCCGCGACCACCCTCAATCATACCACAGCTTCATGTATAAACATTTCTTCTCCCATATTGACATCTCGCCCCAGAATATCAATATCCTTGATGGGAACGCCTCTGACCTCGCTGCTGAATGCGCCTCTTTTGAGGCAAAGATCGCCCGCTGCGGCGGTATCGAGCTCTTCCTGGGTGGTGTTGGCCCTGACGGACACATCGCATTCAACGAGCCAGGATCATCCCTCAGCAGTCGCACCCGAGTTAAGACCCTGGCTTACGACACGATTCTGGCAAACTCTCGGTTCTTTGGCGGAGACGTGGACAAGGTACCCCGAATGTCCTTGACCGTTGGTATCCAAACTATCATGGAAGCTCGGGAGGTTGTTATTGTGGCCACTGGCGCTCACAAGGCACTGGCGGTGGAAAAGGGCCTCGAAGGTGGTGTCAATCATATGTGGACCCTTTCAGCCCTCCAGTTGCATCAGCATCCGCTGATCGTATGTGATCGTGATGCGACACTGGAACTCAAAGTCAAGACAGTCCGCTATTTTGAGGCGATTGAACAATCCGGTACTGATGCGCGTACTCAAGGGCCGCCTCTTGTTTACCGGCCGAGGACCTATGTTCCTGCTCCTATGGGGGCGAGCAAAACGAATCAGCAACCCACCCCAGCGTCAACACCGCCGAGGGTTCCCAAGGACCTGAGAATCAATACTCAGCTCAACCAGACGTTAGATGACGAGGAGTTGACGCCTGATAGCATGTCTTCCCGAATGGTCGACTCAGCCATCAGTGGACTCGACTCGACCTTGAAGGGGGATCTGATGTTCGATCGCATGGGCACTCGAGTTATCTCTCACTGACCAAACACGGCACGGACCCACGGTCTTATAAGACGTGCACTGATGGCTGGGCGAAAGCGTTGCGAGCTGGTACGCTGCTCTCGACAAAGCACGTGTGCCATAAGTAAATTTGCCGGTAAAGCACTATCTTGTCTCATTTGTTTGGAGTAGGGTACAGTTTTTGATTTGATAGCCTGGATGGACCTACCGGGAAACTTGGTTCTTGATTTATTTTTTATTTGTTATTTTTTATTCTCTGCTTTTTCTTTACCAATATTCATAGACGGTCTGGTTCTAGGTGTTTCTATCCTTACTTAACGAACTTTTTCATGAAGAATAGATTAGACAATATTGTGATGAGTTTGTGCTTGTATAAAACTTTGTAACAATTTTGTCATTGATGTCGTAAAGTGTGCTTTGCATTTATGGTTCATTTGTCGAGTCATTTATATACCACGGGGCGCTTCGAAAAGTAATAGACATAAGTGATGACCCCAACTATTTTTGAAACATCTATGGGCCAGTCATTGGCCTAGAGCTTAGCAAATACAGTTGCGACAGCACCGTTCATGTCGACAAGGGTGCTCTTGTTCTTCACCCAAGCTTCAATACCCCTACGGCCGTTCTCAACGCCAAGACCACTCTTCTTCCATCCACCCACAGCCATTTCGGCCGGGCTTTCTCCCCAGGTATTCACCCATGTGATACCCGCCTGGAGTTGGTCGATAATGCGATGGGCCAAGTTGACGTCTTTGGTGAAGACACCTGCTGCTAGACCAAGCTCGGTAGTGTTGGCCCGTCGGACAGCTTCTTCAATGGTCTCGTAGTACAAAATCGACATTACTGGGCCAAATATCTCTTCCTTGACAATAAGCATGTCATCCTTGCAATCAGTGAAAATTGTGGGCCGGACCCAGAATCCGTTCTCTAACTCCTTTGAAACTTGAGGCTTGCCAAGCCCGCCATAAAGGAGGGTGGCCTTGTCCGTCTCAATACCATGACGAATATAGGAAATCACCTTCTCAAGATGGATGGCGGAGCTCAAGGGACCGAAGTTGGTAGCTTCATCAAACAAGGGGCCGGGGCGAATGTACTGCATCTTTTCGAGCAGGCGGTTCTCAAAAGCTGCCTTCATGCTAGAAGGCACAAACACGCGGGTGCCATTGGTACAGACCTGACCGGTACTATAGAAGTTGGCCATCATAGCTCCATCGACGGCGTTTTCAAGCTCTGCATCAGGGAGGATAACCAGAGGGCTTTTCCCTCCAAGTTCCATGGTAACGTATTTCATGTTGCCAGCGGCGGAACCGGCGACCTTCATTCCAGTGGCCACCTGGCCAGTGAAGGAAACCTTGGCAATTGTAGGGTGGGAGGTCAAGTAAGCACCAACATCACCGGCGCCATAAACAATGTTGAACACACCATCAGGAAGTCCAGCTTCCTTGTAAATCTCTGCCAGAGTCTGCGCATGAAGCGGTGTGAACTCACTGGGCTTGTAGACCATGGTGTTTCCAGCAGCAATACAAGGGGCAGATTTCCAGAGCGCACTGTTTCAGTTAGTCACGATTCAAATTGTGGCGCGGGTAAAAGTTGCGCTGGCAATACCCAATTGGATGTCATACATTTGGATAGGATAATTCCATGCACCGATTCCTGCGCAGACTCCCAAAGGAGCCTTCTTAGTGAATACCCAAGCGTCTTCTCTCAGCTGAGTGGTCTCCCCGTTCAGACCACCCCCCCCAACAAGGTTCGCATAGTACTCTAGAACATCGGCACCTGTGACAACATCCACTGTACTGGTCTCTGTGAAAGCCTTCCCGGAATCTAAAGATTCGACCCGAGCGATTTCGTCATTTCGTTCACGGAGTATCAGAGACGCCTTCTGGAGGATACGTGCGCGAGCAATAGGAGGGGTTTGTGACCAGGAGGGAAATACCCGGTCAGCAGCAGCTATAGCTGCATCAATATCAGAATGAGAGGCAACTTGAATTTCGGCAAGCGGGGTGGCGTCGGAGGGATTGACGGATTGAAAAGTCTTGCCGGACGAGGCAGACTGAACTTTGCCGTCATAGAAGAGTTGGCGTGGGGGGAGAGGAAGGTAGGACATTGTATGCGCCATAAATTGGACTGGTATAATATTAGTTTTCTAAGAGGGAGGAGGTGAGGAGAAGAGGAGAGAGTTCGTATGTAAGACCTCCAGTTGTGCTAATTTATATCATACTACGGACTATGGTATCTGCACAGAGTGACGGAGGAGGGAAAAAAAAAATGTTGTCAGGAATGAAGACCTTAAGCTTTACGTATTCCAGACCGCCAAAGCTGTGATTCGCTACCCCTCACCTGTATCTGGGTACTACTTACATTAAGGCGGCAGGCGATCGGCGGCGGCAAACTGAAGAGCAAAAATAACTTTTTTGTTCTCTTTTTTTTCCTTTTTCTCTTCTTTTCCCGCCTTCTTCCTCTTCCTCCTCGGGAACCCCCAAAACCAGGGGCAACAACTATCAAACATCCCCGACTTGTGAATGGAAGAAAGGCAATGGATTCTTCTACTTATTTCGGAATTCTTACGAATCTTCCCAAGGCGATCATTCATCCAAGGGCAGTGCTATCTCAGAATTCAATTGTGGATATTCTCCGTTGAGCTGCCTTGTTGGGTTAACGGTTGGCCCGTGCATTAGTTCGTGGCGTGTTTTAGCGCGAAACCTCGTGTGGGGTTTGACGTAGTGAAGCGGAAGAGAAGTTTCGTAGAACTGCATATGGAAGGGACGTTTTAATCGCAATATAGCGAGTCGTGCCTTTGCTATCAGCTGATAGTAGCTCCAGTGGATATAGAAAGAGCAGCAGGGACTTAAGAGCACCTTTTCCGATTTATCGGGTGCTTCATCGTCGAATTCTCTTTTGTATCGGAAATTCATCCAGATGGTTGGATACTGATCAAAGATTCCCGATGCATATTCCCTATTAACTAATCTGTAGTGGCGGCTCCACTTTCAAGGCTTCCTTTCACCGCCATTGGCTAACTCATTCTTTCCAGGTGACCCGCCGAAGGGATCCAAAAGTAGGTAAAGATTGGAATCAATAAAAAAAAGAGAGAGAAAAAAAGAGTCTATCTGTAAGAAAGAAGTGGTGGCCTGATGGCCGACGGCCGACGGCCTCCATCACCGCATCTTCGTCCTCTAATTTAAAAGTCGAGGTTATCTCCTCTCTTTTTTCTCTTCTTTTTTCCCTCAAACCACATCTCCTCTTCTCTCAACCTTCTCCCCTCTTACCTATATTTTATTGTGTCTTTCTTTTAACATGGCTACCACAAATGATTTTCCCGCTAGCGATGTCAACAGCTATGACTATATCATCGTTGGAGGTGGCACGGCAGGCTGTGTCATTGCCAGCCGTCTGGCGCAGTACTTGCCCAACAAGCGTGTCCTTGTCATCGAGGGTGGCCCCAGCGACTTCAACGATGACCGGGTTCTCAATTTGAGAGAGTGGCTCAATTTACTGGGAGGAGAATTGGACTACGACTATCCCACTACCGAGCAGCCCATGGGTATGTTGCACCCCGCTATCTTTTCTTTCCTTTGTGTGTGTGTATGCTTTGAACCTATTGGAGCGGACACAACTTTTTGAGGAGATTTGGAAAGAAGAAGTCTCAGTTGTTAACTTTCTTGACACACAGGCAACAGCCATATCCGTCATTCGCGCGCTAAGGTCCTGGGCGGTTGCTCCAGCCACAATACCCTCATCTCTTTCCGTCCTTTTGAATATGACTGCCAGAGGTGGGAACAGCAAGGTTGCAAGGGCTGGTCCTTTGAGACCTTCACCCGCGTTTTGGACAACCTCCGCAATACCGTTCAGCCCGTTCACGCTCGTCACCGCAACCAGCTCTGCAAGGACTGGGTTGAGGCTTGCTCCACCGCTATGAACATCCCCATCATTCCTGACTTCAACAAGGAGATCCGTCAGAATGGTAAGCTTACTGAGGGCGTTGGATTCTTCAACGTTTCTTACAATCCGGACGACGGCCGCCGCAGCAGCGCCAGCGTCGCTTATATTCATCCCATCCTACGTGGCGAGGAGAAGCGTCCTAACCTGACTATCCTAACCAATGCCTGGGTATCCCGCGTGAACGTTGAAGGAGACGCTGTCACCGGTGTCAATCTGACTTTGCAGTCGGGCGTCAAGCACACCCTGAGAGCCAAGAAGGAGACCATCCTGTGTGCCGGTGCTGTAGACACTCCTCGCCTAATGCTGCTCTCTGGATTGGGTCCTCAGAACCAGCTCAGCTCCTTGGGAATTGAGGTGGTTAAGGACATCCCTGGTGTCGGTGAAAACCTCCTGGACCACCCGGAGAGTATCATTATGTGGGAGCTCAACCGCCCCGTGCCTCCCAACCAGACCACCATGGACTCCGATGCTGGCATCTTCTTGCGTCGCGAGATTCCTAACGCCGCCGGTTCTGATGGCCGTAGCGCCGATATTATGATGCACTGCTACCAGATCCCCTTCGATCTTAACACTAGTCGCCTCGGTTACGACGCTCCTATTAACGCTTTCTGCATGACACCAAACATTCCTCGGCCCCGCTCTCGTGGTCGTATCTACCTGACCTCAGCTGACCCCAACGTGAAGCCGGCTTTGGATTTCCGTTACTTCACTGACCCTGAGGGTTATGATGCTGCCACCATCGTTGCCGGTCTTAAGGCGGCACGTGAGATTGCCCAGCAGGCTCCCTTTAAGGATTGGATCAAGCGTGAAGTTGCCCCCGGTCCCAAGATCCAGACTGATGAGGAGCTGTCCGAATATGGTCGCCGTGTGGCCCACACTGTCTACCACCCTGCTGGAACTACAAAGATGGGTGATGTCTATCGTGATCCTCTGGCAGTCGTTGACCCTCAGTTGAAGGTCCGTGGCCTGAAGAATGTCCGTATTGCTGACGCCGGTGTTTTCCCTGAGATGCCCAGCATCAACCCAATGTTGACCGTATTGGCCATTGGAGAGCGTGCTGCGGAGTTGATTGCTGAAGAGGCTGGATGGAAGCGTGAGCAGCCCCGTCTGTAAACGCTTCACGCTTCTTTTTGTCCTTAACCGAGATACCTCGCTGTTTGCGAAGGCGAGTATGTAGGAAGGGGGGTTATATGAGCGGCATTGAATTTATTCAGATGTCGCACGATTGATGACTTATGTCCACAACATCAAACTGAGAAGACGAAAGACGCAAAAAAGAAGGGGTTGGGTTCTGCATCGCCACATATTGCACTGTTGGCATGTAGAGATGTGCTTAAATGGATAAGGTAATTGTATTGCCTATCCATATCTTGTATCCCTGTACTTGTTCCTATGGTTTTTGAGCGATCCCATTGTTAGCCCCTGTATGTAGCGCCATCATACTCCAAGATAAAATATATAAAAGATTTCAAACTGAGTGTCCGTCTACATAATCGCTTAATTGGTAGTAAGAGCATGTCGAAGTTTAAAAGACAAAGACTCACATGATAAAGTGGTCACCACTGGTACCGGTTATTCTCCAATCTGTATTTTGTTTCGTCTAGATTGTATGAAGGCTTCTATAGTCTTGGTTCTATCGTGAATTGCTCCCCAAAGTACAAGAATGACGGCTACAAGGTATAAATGAAAGTAATGAACGACACCAAAAAAAAACACAGATCATCACGCTGTTCGATAGCCCTCAAAACAAAGAGACACTCGAAAATAGGAGGTAGCCATAGAAGAAGAATAGGATAAGTATGGTAATCCAACGGGCAATTAGGAGGGATAGCATAATCACAAGCTGGCATAGCATAGCATGTGTATAGGACTCTGAAAGTGTTAAACCCTACTGTTGGTAGCTTCTTTCTCAGCATCATAAATTTTGACGCCGCGTTTCCAGACTTGATCGATTGTCAAGGTTGGTCCGGAATAAGGATCTGGTGCGTCAGTTAGAACGACCAGATCTGCATCTGCATCACAGTCCAATGTTCCCTTGACACCTTCAAGTCCCAGGAGACGTGCGGGTGTGGCAGTAGCCGCATTCAGGGCCTCCGCAGTTGACGCACCCGACCATCGGCGGAAGTTGTTCACACATTCAATGAGAGTGGCAGAGCTGCCTGCAATCTTATCGGAGCCTTCAAGTGTCAACCGTGCCCCGGTCTTGACAATGCGCTCTCCGTTGGTCCAATCGTAGACACCATCCGGGAGACCGCACAGCTTCATAGCGTCAGTCACGAGGATCAGACCGTTCGGATGGGCGTTGTACGCAATGCGAATTGAGGTGGGGTGGAGATGGATGCCATCGGCGATGACACCATAGAAAGGTCGGCGGTGTTCATTTTGACCCAGAAGACCGAACACGCCAGGGTTGCGATGGTAGAAGGGCCGCATGGCGTTGAAAAGATGGGTAATCATGGTCGCGCCTTGTTTGGTGGCGCTCATGGCTTGCTCATATGTTGCATCGGAATGTCCAATTGAATAGATGATATCTTGGGCGGTCAGGTTGGGAATATTGTTGACCATGCTGCCCACCTCGGGGGCAGCCGTGATCATTCTTACAGTTTTTGACGGTCCGAACATGTTTTCCTTGCCATAGCAGCCAACAACATCTTCAAAACTCTTCGCGGCACGCAAAACATCAGTCTTGTGGATGCCATTGCGGCCGGGGCTAATAAATGGACCCTCTACATGGGCACCCAGCGACTCTGCACCATCTTCTGCTCGATGCTTGGCTCCAGAAGGACCTAACGATGGGAGGACCTAGAGAATATGTTAGAAGTTTTGATATTTATCTTAGTATTTGCATATATCCCCTATCGAAGGGCAATAAGAGGCTAGCAGCTTTAAAGAAAGTTCGGACATACTTTCCAATATACCTCTGGTGTTGAACTAACGACGGTTGGGAGATATGATGTCACACCGGTTTTGGCGAGGCCCTTGTTGACCATGCGCAACCCTTCATCATATTCCTCTTTTGAAGATTTTGGGACAGAAAAGTCAAATCCCTGGGCACCGTTTAACTGCACGTCGATAAGACCTGGAGCGAGGATTCGGCCACCAAGATCGAGAACCTCGTCGGGAGACATGTGCAATTCATAAAAGGCCTCCTGATCTCGAAGAATCTTTCCAGATAGAGAGTCAATCCAGACATCTTGTTCAACGAGTTGATTGCCGCGAATAATCCGGCAGTTAGTAAATTTTGTTATGCGTGGCGGGGTAGCTGTCTTGCCAGGCATGGTGAGAAGTAACCGCTCGTGAGAGGCGATGATGTAGATAAAAAGAAATGTCTTGGCAGTTGCTGACAAGAAAGCAATAGACCATACAGAAGAATAAGAGGAGGAGCGGAGGAGAAAGGGGGGAAACTATGTATATGAATAGGGAGTAAATGAAGACCACTCGAATCATAGACAGAATGTGAAAGGCTACATCATGGATAGATAGTAGCATCCATTACGGCGGGCAGATACACGCAAATGGAACAGGGAAAGTCACCCAGAAAACGTGTGAAGAGGATCGACATCCAGTGGCTTCATGAGGCGTCTATTGTCTCTTGACGTTGCCTCCCATGGGGAAGAAGTCCCACTGAGTGAGAATGTGACATCGACAGGAACAAGAGAGAATGTGACGTCTATGGCCTGATGGGGCATGATAGAAAAGGAAATTAGGGACTGGGTTCCATGGAAAGGACGAGGAGTTCTTTCCATTGTGATGTATCATCAGATACTGTTTTTGTCTTCTAAACGGGCAAAAAGAGAAAAGGAAAAAAAAGTTTGAATGCGATTCATACGTCCATCAATTGCAATGTCCTTGTAGTGAATACAACTGGAGTTGAGTGGTTAGGTCGGTAGTATGGTAGTGCATTAGTCATAGCATTTCAGTACATACTTGCAATTGGTTACATACCAATACCACTCATGATACCAATACATACTGCCTTCATACGGAACGAGACTATACAACCCATTTACCATACAGGGGAGTGTCTGTGTAGGCCATTGCAGAAAGGAGCCGTATCCACCTAAGGTGCATATAGGACTATACACCAAAAAAAAAAATTAGCAGTACATACAAGTATTAAAGACCGCGCATATAATTAATTAGTAGGGATTCTTCTGCAAGAACTAGGTAGATGAGCTTATTCAAGCATTGCATTGATTAATTTTTTTCGTTTAAGTCTGTCTGCTCAACAATGATTTGATTATGGTATAAATGGACTGCTAGTTTCTTTTTCTCTACTCTGTAGGGAGAGACTTGGAAGAGAAATCTAGAGGATGTACATAGTATGTATGTACATACACTGCAGTCACTAACTGTACAGTTTCACCAAGGCCCCACCAATACTACGCTACAACTACTGTACCAGCGGAAACTCGATTTGCCTCCCCGCATTCGGCATCGACTCGGACGGGTGAAGGTTGCAAACAGTCGATGTTACCGTCTCCTTTGGCTTTTCGTTGCGTTCCCATGAAACGGTTCTGGTTGGACAGTGGGTAAGCCTAGAGATAATCAACCACTTTGGGAAAAACCTCGTGGATCGCGTTTTGCAAGCGACTACTACGTACTATCATGGGTAAAAATAATGAGTAAAAAAGTAATAAGAATAAAAAAGGGAAAGAAAGAAAGAAGCCTTACAAGACCTAATAGAGATATTTTATTCATGTTTCAGGATGTCTTCTCCCTTCATCACTCTTGTATATCTCGGCAATGAATTCATTCTCTTTATCAGAGATAGCACCGAATACATATATATATAATAATAAAAAAAAAAAGAGACTAGGCTATGAGGCTAAATAGTGCTAAAAAAGATCAATGAATGAACACGCGACTCAGTGACTGAGACATAACTATTTTCCCCCTAAAATTTTCATTCTTCTTAATCTTGAAATGCTTTTTCAATTTTTTTTTTTTTTTAAAAAACCTCTCTTTTCCTGTTACTCAATCATTTCCATTTCCATTTCGACCTCATCTTTGTTTTAGGGCTAGTTTCTTCTTTTGTTATTTACCAAAATTGTTTCGCGAATTCGGGACTCTTATTTCCCGATCGGCAATCTCTTCATTCGCTGCAGTTTCTCCGCAATTTCCACTGGAGTCGTGGAGAGCAAGAGATCAGAACTGTGGTTGTCGATTCCTAGGCAGTTCTTGGACTGATTCTCCGCTTTACCCTTCCTTCTATAGGGTTCATTCTTTCGGTTCTCCTTCTCTTTTCCTCTTTTTTTTTTTTTTTTTTTTTTTGCTTCTTTCCCTCCTTATCCTTGGATTGCAACACTCGTGGAAAGGAAATTTCCACGACATTATCGGTCTTGTCTGATATCGTGCATAAACACTGATACCGGGTCAACGCAACATTAGATCAAGGTGCGTCATGTCTTCGCTTTTCTTCGAGAATTATGACTTTGTCTCTCCTCCCCACTATCGAGTCGTAGATGTAGTATTGTTGTCATCTATGGTGGTATCCGCCGGTTATCTACACTACACTACACTACACTCCACAACTACACATCATTTGAAGTTCACAAGCACCGACTGGATGCGACTTTGAAGACCCGAGCCTAAGATACTCCGCGTAAAACATAAGATATGGGGTTGATCGGATTCTGCTATTAATATTCCATATTTGTTTCGTTTTTCCCTCTTCTTCCTTACCCCAGATTGAGATCCCCCAACATCACAACAAACATTGAACATTCCTTCCATTGTTTTGTCTCCGCTCGTGTTGTGGTGTCATTCTGTGCTACTTGAGTTCTTCCAAATTCTTTGTATAATACTTATATTTCCAAACAGGAAAACCACCCGACCTAATTTTCCTCCTCCTTTTTGCCTACACATTGATGATACCCTTCGATTTGTTCCTGCCATTCACTTGCTTCCGGTAGCTTCCCTTTTTTTTTCATTTATTTTCATGTGTGTATCCTTCTCCAAGTTCTCCTTCCCTCCCTCTTCCTTCTGTTTACCTTGCTCCACCTATTTGCCCCCCCTTTTCCTCCTCCTACATTCTTCCTCATCCCTCTTCCTTTCAAGCTTGACCACCACCAAACTCTCCTCCATTCTTGTCTCTCTTTCTCCCCTTTCAATATTTCTTTGATCCACTATTGTGCATTTGACTGATCTTGAACATTCCATTTTCAGATACTGACCGCTTTGAAGTGAACTACTGCTCTCCCAACAAGCTCTTACCCAGCTTCTTATCACAGCCCTTAGAGATTCCCGTCTTGCATCCTCCAAGCAATGGGTAACTCAACAGTTGGCGATGATAATCCTGCGGAGAAGGAGTTTGCTGCCGCCACTTCGGATCCCGAGGCTGGTCAGGATTCCGTCACAGGGAAGCCATGGATGTACAAGCCCTGGAAGATTGGCCCTTTAACACTGCCCTGGTTTGCACACCCGATGACCCAGCTCGTTCTGGTCTCCTTTGTTTGTTTCCTTTGCCCTGGCATGTTCAATGCTGTGAGTGGTCTTGGGGGTGGTGGCCAAGTCGATGCAACCGATGTTAACAAGGCCAACACCGCGCTATACAGTACGTTTGCCGTGGTAGGCTTCTTCGCTGGTTCCATTGCCAATCGTATTGGCCTCCGCCTGACTCTCTCGCTTGGCGGGTTTGGATACTTCCTCTATGTAGCATCGCTTCTCTCATATAACCATAACTCCAATGCCGGCTTCCTGGTTTTTTCTGGCGCGCTGCTCGGTGTCTGTGCTGGGTTGTTGTGGTGTGCTCAGGGAGCCGTCATGATGAGCTACCCGCGTGAACACGAAAAGGGCAAATACATCTGCATCTTTTGGGTGATCTTTAACCTCGGTGGCGTGATTGGCAGCCTAGTAGGTTCCTTTGTTCCCGTATCCTGCTCTCATATTTGGTAGGAGAACAGACACTAATGATGCCGTTCGTGCGCATAGGTACCTCTGGGCCAGAATCTGCATTCTACCGCTGGTCGGGTCAATGATGGCACATACATTGCTTTCATGGTCCTTATGGCAGTCGGTTTCGTTCTCGCATGGGGTTTATCGGATTCAAAGTACATTATGCGCTCGGACCGTTCACGTGTCATTGTCATGAAGAATCCCTCTTGGAAATCAGAATTCAAAGGTCTTCTTGACACCCTGCGCAGTGACTACTACATTGTCCTAATGTTCCCTCTGTTTTTGTCGAGCAATTGGTTCTACGGTTACCATTTCAATAGCGTCAA
This sequence comes from Aspergillus oryzae RIB40, assembly GCF_000184455.2. NCBI lineage: Eukaryota > Fungi > Ascomycota > Eurotiomycetes > Eurotiales > Aspergillaceae > Aspergillus > Aspergillus oryzae. The sequence continues at coordinate 1,203,847 of NC_036442.1, read as the reverse complement.
TGGTGCCTATTTCAATGTTCGGACTAGGTCTCTCAACAGCTGCCTCTATTGGCTCATGCAAATGGTCGGCGCCTTCGTCTTCGGCTTTACTTTGGACATGAAGTTCTTTTCTCGGTCAATGCGCGCAAAGATCAACTTCGTCCTACTTTTCCTTCTCACATTGGGCGTGTGGGGTGGTGGTTATGCCTTCCAGAGGCAGTATACTCGTGCCGACGCCCCGCTTGATACGGACTGGTCGGATAGTGGCTATGTTGGTCCTATGTTCCTTTATATGTTCTATGGCTTCTACGATGCTGCCTTCCAAACCTGCGCTTATTGGTTAGTTCACCGCCTTTTCTTTGCCTCGTCGCCTACACACCACCTGCCCCGTTTAAATTTTGGGAGGGGGAAATTGACGACTAATCTTTGTATTACAGGTTTATGGGATCACTAACCAACAACGCCCGCAAGCTGGCAAACTTCGCTGGTTTCTATAAGGGAATTCAGTCCGCTGGCGCAGCGGGAATGTGGGCGTAAGTCATCATACAATTGTGTCTTCCCAAGTGAATGCCTCAAACCTATACTAACGACTCCCTTCCACAGCCTGGACCTTGATAAGGCACCGTTCATGACCGAGCTTGCCTCTTGTTGGGGTCTTCTCCTCGGAAGTCTTCTGGTTGCATCCCCAATCATCTTTTTCAAGATTAAGGATCATGTAGATATCGAAGAAGATCTCAAATTCTCCGACGAAACAGCTCATGACGTCATGGGTAACATCCCTATGGAAGAACAGACATCTGGAAAAAAGGAGGAGAAACGGGAGTCTGTCGCTTAATTTTGCCTTGTGTCCATCGCTTGCTGCTTATTCGAATGCATTTTGCTTTTACACTAAGGTCAACAGTTGATATCCGTGATGACACGTTGGGTAGCCTTAGTGGAAACTTCTCTATTTTACCCCGAGGTACATTCAGGTTTACAGTTTGCGATGTACCATTGAATTAATGTTCAAATATGTATTTAATCACACCCAGTTGTCATAAATGGTTTAATATAAGAATGTCTGACGTAAACTGAGAAAGCCGAGATGGACTGTTATTGTTCCGGCCAACAAAGATAATCCGCAACAGATATACGCGCCCATACCACAGGTTCTCATGGCACGTCTCGAAGTGACAAAAGAATGATGGGTGGCTACTATGTCTTTCCACACAAACTCCGGTCTATGCGTATGTATATATACATGTGCATTGACGTGAATATTACATTCTTACATTTATGCATCATGCATCGTGACGTCATATTGTTTCAACCGTCTCGTCATGTGGGCTATGCCATACCAACACTGGACATGCTGGTAGCCGTAGGCAGCGGCACGGACGACTGTGTATGCGTAGCTGTAGCCGTTCCATTCGTCTTGTAGCTGGGCCAGATCTTCTTCTGGCCCTCTGCGATATCCCAACCGAAGATAGTCCGGTTAAACAATTGCAGGGAGGCGATGGGCTGGTAGTATGGGACTTCATGGCCTGCCTCATAGACGCGAGTGAAGGAGAAATTACCATACTCGCGAGTTTCCCCATACTCGACGCCGTTGACTTTCAGGGGCGTGTACCCTGCGCTTCGGAACTGGGCGGCTTGGGAGTAGTTCGCAGCGAGGGAAACGGCCTGACCGCCGAACCAGTTGCAGATGTAATCGGCGTCGCCATAGATGAGGGAGACACGCACGGGGAGAGCAAGGATCTCCTCGAGGTCTTCGATGAAGTTGGGCCAGACAAAGTCGCCTGTTTGCTGGAAAGCGTAGTAGACGTCATTATTGGACTGGGTGTAGTTGATGTTGACGCCGATAGCGTCCATGACAGAGTCCTTTGCCAGAAATTTGTTGTAATAACTTGGCGGAGTCGGGTCCTAATACCATATTAGGGGGATCTTATTCGATCAACAATGAACCATGCATTTGCATGCGGTGTGTAAATAGAAGTAAAAGCTCTACTTACATCATATGGATGCCGAATATCATACACACCACGACCAGCAAAGGCGTAGTATGGCCCCTCTATTTTTCGTGTTATTGTCCGCACTATTTTGAATCATATACCTTGTGTTCCAAGGAGGGAAAAGAACGTACCAACATTGTCCCTGCACATGTTGGTGGCTTCGGCGCAGAGGGCGTAGTCAGCTAATGCGGTGCGGTTTGTCTGTTTGCAGGTGGAAATCAAATCCTGGCAACCATTTGGCATTTGGTTGGCAAACTTCATGTAGTTGTAGACGGTCTCGTTGACCTTTTCATGGTGATGAGTATCAGGAGATATAATCTCATGCGCATAAGGGGGAACTTACAGCCTTGATACCGTAGGTATTGTTCACAGCGAATTCAGGGTAGTAAGGGGCCTATGGGCATACGTTAGCAGCTTTGTTCGGAGGATGTTCTATGGGCTGTTTCGACGGTATACCTGGATCGCCTCGTCGATGATGCCGTTAATAATTCCCAGAGAGTTGAAATTAAGCTGAACACCATTAACACTACCGTTGGCAATTCTCTCATTCTGCTCGTAAAAATGATTGAAGAACTACGTTCGTTAGTCTTGCCTTCTTTGACACATCGTCCAGGTAGAACTCACTGCAGGACCATAGTGCCTTTTCGAACGAAAGGAAACCTATCAGCGCAACCATCACGGCCGTTTAAGGATTCGCAGGAGGGAACCACCTACCCTCCATAGCTCTCCGTCCATAGACTGAAGTCCTTAGACTGCACCCTAGAGTCCAAGCTAGGTAGTCCACTAAGGAATCCTTGCAGGATCTCCCAAGCGGCCTCTGCGGCAAGATTGGTAGTATCTGCTATCGTATCAGTAAATAGAAGCATGTGGACCGGAAGAAACCGTTACCGATCAGAGTGGCATCAATGGTTGGGTACCGGCCCTGAACTCCTGCAAAGCTCGAATTTTCGACGACCCCAGTTACAGGGTTAATGGACCCATCAACCGTATCACTATATGAAAAGCCTACGGGAAGCACCTCGTCAATATGGGAAGACCGCAGTAGGGGAGGGTGCGGCAATCCATACCGACTCCCAATGGCTGGGACAGGAATAGTAAATTGGAGACCTCGTTCCACGAGTGAGGGTTGATGTAGTCATCAAAAGTCGAATTGACATGGCAAGGGCCCAACTCTAACCAAAGGTTAACCGAGACCTAAAAGAAGCATACTTGTAACGAGCGTCAAGCAAACCTTCGAAGAGACCGATCAAAGAATCGCTTCCAGGGCCACCATTCAACCACAATGTGATAGGTGCAGTTTCTGGGTTATGTCTGGCTTCGAAGAACCAGAAGAAGGTATGGGACTCGGGAGAGGTGTCGACATATCCAGAGTAGGATTTGACACCCGGGGTAGTCTCGCAGACGCCCTCTGCCCCGGGTTCCTTGTACCGGATGGTGACATTGTTTGCGGTTGTAAGAGTCTTGACCCCGGTGGGGTTCTTGGGTAGCTGTCTTCTACCGACGGACGCCGGTGTACTTCCTGGAAGGGCCCAACTGGCTGCAACCAAGGGTAGCACTGAGAGAAATTCGTAGCCACGCATGTTTACAAGTGCAGTCCACTTCTGGTTCCTCGCTTGGTCTATGTCCTATACGTAGGCAAGGAGAGCTGCTATCCAGCGATAAGCAACCTTTATATGAGCCACTCGCAACGTCGTCAGTTACTGAGCAGGTCAGCGATCAGAGGAATATCCTCTGACTTTTATACGTCAAGGTAGCAGACTTCGAGCATTGACAAGTGGCCCACATAGTGGGAGGGGGGGCGGCCTGTATGCAGCCATTAGGCGGCCTTGAATGCAATGTACAAACATTTGGATTGCGAGATCGACTAGTAACCTATCCTGGTAGTATTCGGGGCACATGGCATGACTTGTTTGGCATGAACGGAACCCACGGAATAGTCTGGACAAGATTAGCATTGCAGATCGCTCCATAATCGGCCGCGTGCGGTATCACCTTGCACGGCTTATTTTCTCTAGGCAGCTTCAGGGAATCCTGCTATATCCGTCGGCCTTCTCATCGCTTATCGCAGGATGAGAACGGAGCTTCCCAGAATGGAGAGGATCGGCAAGATGAATCGATTTGACATGGCGACGTATTTCCTAAGCCCCGCAATCATCGCAGGTCTGAGGAGTCAGAACCAATGGCGATCATTCAAAAGCCGATTCATGAGCAACCGGGAACTGTGTTAGGATAACAGGAAGAGCAAAAGAGGAGGTCCATAGTGGGACTGTAGTAAGAGGAAGTAAGGTTCACTAGATTTTAACTAAAGTAATGACCTGCCAGAAGAGGGTTAATGTATATCTCTTACCCCTCAATTTGTTCTTACGGAGTACACACTTCGGTCTACGTACCAATGTCCATGCGTACGGTAAGCACTGTACTATCTTGATTGATGATGCAGCGTAGGTAATAAAACGAAATTCTTGAAAGCTTCCCTCGTGCTATTTCTTAGATTCGACAAAAAGCGAAAAGCCAAAAACTGGTAGCCGCCAGTTGAACCCTTATGGATTGTAACAATCCATTTGGTTTTACTCGAGGACTCTCTACTTATCGACTACGATGCTTCCCTTACTGGGCGAAATGAACAAATTTAGATGAACAGAATCATGAGTCCCAGAACTCTGTCGATCCTATACCGAAGCCGAGATTCCCACGGCATACTAAGCCTCACAAAAGATGATACTACCCACTGGAGGAGTTCGCCCGCGGCTCGGTCGGCTCGATCGGAATGCTGTACTTCTGCTTTCGGTCCGACTGGAGCGAAGTGCTGCAGAGGGAATCGGCACGTCAAGGAAAACACACGCGAACAAACGAATACAAAAGAAAGAAAAGAAAGAAAGGAAAAGAGAAAACCTTCATATATCGATCTGTCATATTCCTCATTATGTACTTTTCGAGATAATCTCTATACAATATATAAACACAGTTATTCTCACGGGGAGGCGAAACCGACCTCAATCACATCCTAGAGTGCCGTTACACATGATGCGCCATCCTGTACATACCCTTTGCTTTTGGAACCGTCCAACTGAATATAAGATCAAGTCACACCCAACCCTGTAAATACACGCGCAATCACCCGGACAAAGGGGAAGGAGATTGAGGGGAAAAAAAAGAAAAAAAAAAAGAGAGAAAAAGTCGTAACACATGGCTTCCTATAGTCATAGATTCAATCCAAGTTCGGCTTCGAGATCGGCAATGCCATCAAGCTCGGTGGCCCGTGGTGCCTCGTTGGCGCCCAGCGTTGTCGAGGTGCGATCCTCATGGAGTTGCCCATTGCCTAACCCGGTCAACCCAACTCCTTTGCTCTCCGTTCCGAACAAGTCCGGCACGTTGTCCATTGTGCCGATATTGAAACCATATCCCTGGCCTTTCGGGTTGCCATTGAGGTCAAGACCATCATCGGCAGCGAACAATTCCGCACCGGTGTCATCAAAGTTGATCAAGGCGTCGAAGTCGTTCTGAGTCACCTCCGCATCATTTGCCAAGTCCATAAGTTCGCTAATGCTTAGGTCGGAGTCTAGATTAGGAATTGCAAAAGCGTCCTGATGGTAGTGTGGGTTGATGTTGTTGGTGCTGCCATTTTCACTTCCGTCTGAGGGTGGCGGCGTAGAGGCGAATCCGGAGGCCTCTGCAGCTTCACCAGCTAGTCGGGTGCCGCTGGTTTTGGGGTATGTCAAGTCGGGGATCTTCTGTGCTAGGGAATCCGGAGGCGGCGTCAATGTATTCAATCGAACGGAGTCAAATGTGCAATTGTTTCGTGATTGTACGTCTTGCGGTGCTACTGTGAGTTGAATACCGGCCTTGCGGATCGCGGCCTCCAAGAATGACGTGGCAAAGTCGGCCGATGCGTAGATCTCTCGCAGGCGCTGAAGAATACGCATACATTGGTAAAACCGTTGAAGGCTAACCATCCGGACATTGGGGTCACTGGACTTGATATCAAGAAGATGAATGATAACTGCAGGTAGGAGCACGGTCACACCGGTCGTAGGGAAATAGCGAGTTAAATCCAAGGCGTGTAGGTCTTGAGCGATGTTTGTGATCTCGACCGCAGCAAATCGAACCTTATTTCGAGAGATGTCTTGTAACTCTGCGTCCGTGGAGGGAAAAGGCATGGCAGGAAGAACTTGAGGACGGTGTAACGCGCTTGACGTGGTCAAGTAGACCATCTTTAAGAGAGCTCTATGGGAATGCAGGACTTCTTGTGCCTCGGTTAGCTTCGCTGGGGCCATAGGAGCGTATTGAATCTCCGACGGAAGATGTGCCAGCCAATCTTCCAACTCTTGATCGCAGCGCCGAACCTCAAATGTCTCTGCCGCCGACTTCTTCGGAACCAACATCATAGTCGTTTCCATTGTACCACCGAACTTATGGCTGAGCACGGAATATTGTGCTGAAAGGACGTGGCTGACACAGAGACATAGCTTCGCCTTCTCAATGAACATGAGGGCGAGCTCTTTCTGATGGCTCACGTTTTGGAGAACTTCCGAGTTGCCCACCATACTGACAATCTCCGGTGAAAAGGGATGGAATTCGAAATCGTCTAGGGTTAACATGGGAACATCACAATCATCATCCTTGACACGCATGGGACGTCTCATTCCCAGGGCAATTAGGCGATCACGAGTGTAGGTGCTCCACCATATACGCTTCCACATTCGCTGGCGTCGAACATCCATCCGAGAATTACCCGGGTCACGATGCAAACCGATGGTATGTGCTAGAGACAAGCTGACACCCATCCAATGCCAGGTGTCCTTCTGATCATCTGGGGTTTCGTACCAGTAGGTCATCAACAGCAGGGACTGTACAAGCGAAATCCGATCCACCTCATAGTCGAAGTCGTACAAAAGCCTGGCGCGTTGAAAGAATGATTTTCGGGCTGCCTTCCGACTTGAGTATCCGGCGGCTTGAAGGTGCTTCAGGTCAACGAAGGCAGTACCGGCAAACATTACGGCCTGAAATAAAAGAAGACTCATCCGGCGAATTCCGTCATTCTGCGCGATAGTCTGCAGGAAGTCCTCCAAATCTAAGAGGGGCATGTACGTGTGGACATAATGTATGTAGGCTTTGAGCAGCTCATTCCGCAGTCCCACATCAGGCACCGTCAAGGCTCCTTTCATTGCCAGATAATCGATGTCCTCCTTCTGCAAGCGAGGTGGCAATCCTCGAATATAATCGGGCAAAATGATGCCTCCAGATCTGGCGTTGGCGAAAGAAGGATCCAGTAGTTGCTGGATCTGCGAGGTGACGTGATGCAAAGGCATGGTGGCAGGCACTGCAGGGTTGGGCGCCATTCTTCTTCGATATCGTTCAGGCCCAGCACCAATTCTGCTGACTTGGCTCTGATCTATGTACGTCGATCATATCAGTATAAACGTGTATAATTTACACTCAATGAGTCTCATTCCTCAGGGACGCAGGGAAATACGAACAGAGGAGATGTGGCATATGTTGCCCCTGGTCCAGATCTACGGAACGCTGGGAAGGCGACGCTGGGGCAACATCCGAAAGCCCGTGGCATTCACTGAGTCTCCGTAGAAGACTTCCGTCTTCGGGAGCCTCCGCGGGCGATTGAGAGAGCTGGTGGTTGGGGTTGTCAACCTCAACACGTGATTTCCTGGAAAGTGGCAAAGTAGCGCACTTGATGTTAGCCCGCGATTCTGCGACGAGTGAGGCAAACGGGTCATGTTTTCGGCATGGACGAACTTTCTCCTCTTGCTCTCGGTGACAATGCAGTCTACTTGATCCAGGCGACAATTCGTACAAGGAGAGCCATTTTCAACCACGTCACAACGAACTTTCCGAGCGCGGCAGCAACAGCATGCCTTCGATGCCCTCCGTTTTACGGGCCGGGCATTGGCAGGGAGGCCCGCCGTCGAAGCCTTTCGCTTCCCCTTGGCCTCGTTCTCGGCCATGTTACTCGATGATGGCGAGGCAGTGAGATTAGTCATTGTGAAGTGTGCGGTTTTAGTTAACGCCAAAGATCCATCAACTGGATAGATTATCGTGTTAAAGGAGCCGCGGGGGAGTTTCAGCTCATATAGAGTAATGCTATAAGAGAAAGGACCGATATGGTAAGAAGAGGGAAAAAGGATGATAGTGAAAAAGAAGGAAGAGAACACAATTCCAAAACTGTTAAACCGAATCAAAAGAGTCAAGAGTGGAGAGGACCTTTCGTTTAATTTGTTTTTTGTTTTTTTTTATAAAATTTTATTTATATATAAGTTTTGGTAACTGGGGTACCACGATCAAACCTTTTTCGTCCAAGGGGACGAAAAGAAGAGGCGAGACCTGGGGATGGGGAAAAGGAATGTTTAAGTAGTTGAACCAATATGCAACACGTCCACCAACAAATTGGTCAGGAGGCGTTGGCGTTGGGGTTGGCGATGGATGCCCCCAGATCCACACTGTGATTGTGTTGCCTCCCCCAGACCGTGACCAACGGACTCCATCCATGAATCCAGAGGGTTTCAATACTAATCGGTCATCCATCCATTTTCCACCGAAATGACGCTAGCCTCAATTGTGGATAGGTATTTACCTCACGCTTGAACTAATGGGATTAGGGCGGCCTAAGGTCGGCGGGGTGGGTGGAAACGGGGGGGGAAGATTCCATCACTGGTTACGGAGTACTGCTGAAGAGAGCGCGCGCTTTGAGCCAGTGGTCGGCAACTGCTTACTGTACCCTCCCCACATATCCACCCAATGACGGTCCGAATGCTACTCCACTCCTCGCAGCCGTTTCCACTCCCGATGGTAAGTCCTCCGGATACCTACGGTCTATCCATCCTGCGAAGTGAGGATTCATCGTTCTCCACTTGTCTACGCCTTGCAGCGGCGCCAACAAGACCCGAATAGCGTCCCTCGGCCCGGTCACGTTACTAAAACCTCGCAACATTGGTCCATGGTCAACCGGCACGCTGATTTGCCCTGACTGGTCCTCCTGCAGTGGCCAACTTTGAAGGTTGCCAACTAAAAGGTCAAAGGACAGGTGCGTCATTTGGGTGAAGTGCTGTGCCCGGAAAAAATTCCGAGCATCTTGAAAATATCTTTTAATAATAATTATTCTTTTCTCTTCTTTTAACTGGTCTCCTTAACAATAATAGCAATCTGGATTCCATTTGGTTCCCGTTTGTTAAAGTTCTCTGTCCACTCTGCAGGAGCATCTTACTTGATAAGGAAATATGCTTGTTACTAGGATACCCTCACCTCGTTCTTGCTTTGACTGGCAGCTCCATGGGATTGAGATATCACTGACCAGCAGAGTAGCTTGGATCACGGACCGGTTCAACGACAGGATGATTTACAGGCCGGTCTAAGGATGTATGCTCCCACGGGCCGAGGTCCGCGATGATTATTCCATCAAACAAAAGGTTGACCCTGGCTGGGACAATCTCTGGTCATTTGGGGATCCATAATAGGCTTTGAGAATGTACAACTCACATGTTTATTCACATTATTTTGTCTCTCATAAAAACTAGACCCCTAGAGGAAGGGACCTTGGCGTCTGGACACTGGACAGTGGACAGGCATTGATGGTACTAAATGGGGACGATCATCGCTTGGATATCCCGCAAGAAAACCCGCTAGATATGGACGACCAAATTAATTTGCCGTGAAAGTGGACCGGTACCATCTATCAGGAGAATGGTCCATGAAGATCATAGGATTTCTCTTTCTATTTGCTGTGCTTTACTGCTCACGGTCCCCGTGATTTTCACGAGTCTACTTAGTAACAACTATAGTACTTGGCTTTTGAGGAGGCCAAACCCGGTAGCAGTACGTACATCCTACTCCGTATGGTGAATGGTCCACCCTTGCCAGTTATGGAACAGCAACGCGATCCAGATCCTAACAGGAAAAACATTTCCAGCTTGTTGCAGGAATAATGAGCCACTCAAGAGGGATAACCCCACGGCTCTGTGTACCTATTTGCTTTGTAAAAGAAAATGATAATTATAATATATAACGTAATCCACGGGCGAGCGGCCATCCCGGGCGAGCGGCCACCACACCAGAACTCTACGCACCTCCTAGAAATGAAGCTATTCAAAACACCGAAAAATGTGCATTTCTATAAAAAATTTAAATAGTCTGACGATTAGGACACTGAGTAATTTTATGTCCTAGTATATTACAGCCAGAACACCTTGGTGGAGCACGTACACGCTGGCTTTCTACCGGAGCGCCTATATCTACTGAGGCAGTAGTTATAGGCTCTACAGTAGAATTTCTGCCTTGTATAAGCTCCTGAGCTTCCTGAACTGAAGCGCCTGATTCTATAGGCAGCTGTCTAGTAGAGCGCTTTTTCTTTTTAAGCATTCTTTCATGCGCGGCGCGTAGTTCTCTGGCTTCCTGCTTTGCAATAGTAGCTTCATTTAAAGCTCGTTCATAGCCTTTGAAAAGCTGCTTTATCACAATCTTAGTAGGCGAATCAGGGCTCTTTGTACGAGCTCTAAGCAGCTTCTTCAGTGTAGTTTCCTGTTTTTGTAGTTGCTTTAGATTATGAGGCGTTTTAGGCACTGAATTAGTAGACCTACTACTAGGTCTACTACCTGGAGGTGTTGCTTCTAGCTGAATATTCAGCTGAGATAATACACGCTCAGGATTGAAAGGAATAAGACCAGTAGCTGAGAAACCGCTGCAGATATTACTAGTAGTATATATCTGAGCTCTCGCCTGAGGAAAGGCTTCAAGAAAGTCAAGTTTATCGATGTGGTTGAAGCCTAATCTCATCTTATTCTCAACCAGCTGTCCGTACGCGCGTTTTAGGGGGCCAAAGCAGCCTACATCAAGCGGCTGAAGTAGGTGAGATGAGTGCGCAGGCATACAGAGTGGTATAATATCGTTTTGACTGCATATATCGTCGAACTGAGGTGTCAAATGACTACCGTGACCATCGAGTATTAAAAGCCGATATCGACCAACCGTACGGCCAGCAGTAAAAGGTATAAATAGCTGCTGCAGCCAACGTAGACCTATCTCATCGGTAGTCCAGCCATTTGCACTCGTTTCTATACGCCAGTCTGATGGTAGACCCATCTCGTACCAGCCCTCAATATGGACTTTGCCTTTGAAGATAAGGCAAGGTGGAAGAGGCCCCCTAGAGCTAATACACTCAATAGAAGTGACCCATTCCCGGTTCCCTGGCTGTAGAAGAAAAGGTCTACCAGCTAACTCAGCTCGAGTAACTACTTTAGCAGTAGATATCAAGCCCATTGCAAAGCCAGTTTCATCAAAGTTGTAGATATCGTCCGGTTGAATGCCATACTGCATTATAGTGATTTGTACGCGCTCAAACCACTCACGTAAAAGCTTAGGATCCTCGCATTTAGCGCGCTGATAGTTATAGCGGCGAGAAAATTGAGTTTTTAACTCCTCACGGCGTTTAATAAAAGTATATACCCAGTTTTCACCAACAGTAGTAGGAGTATCACTAAAACCACGCTTTAAAAGTAAGATATTGGCCATTTCTCGTACATGAGCAGGTCGAGGAGGTGCTCCACGCTGATCTAGCGATAGAATCCAGTGTACCAGCGAATTCTCCTCATTTTGAGTCAATTTATGGCCATTGGCGCGCGTTTCGGCTCGAAAAGTATGGCCATTCAGGCGTCTCCGAAGGGTAGTACGTGGAATATTATAGATACGTGCTGCTTCAGCTATAGTGCGAATTTCTTGTTTTTTAATAGCTGAAATTGCTAGTAGAATTCTACCTTCTTGTTCAATAGAATCTTTTAGCTTTCTGGCTGCTTTTGGTGGCATAGTTGGTGGTTGAAATATATAGATTCTTCAAGCGTGGTTGAAATTGGTTGACGTGGCCGCTCGCCCGGGATGGCCGCTCGCCCGTGGATTACGTTATATAATAATGATAATAATACCAGATATAATAGTATAAAAAGCGCAAATGGACATCAGGACGCGGGCCGCTAGAAGGGGGCGGCAGCTCAAGTTCTAGACGTTGAAGTTGCATATCACAACAAGGAAGAATTTCACATTGCGGATTTGCTATGCCTTGTATAATAGTAACTATTCAAAGAATGTCTTGTCTCAAAAGGATCTCTCTCTCTCTCTCTCTCTTCTTTTTTTTTTTCTTTTTTTTTTTTTTCTTTTTTTTTTCTTTTTTTTTTTTTTTCTTTTAAAAAAAAATAAGAAGAAAAAAGAGGTAAATTTTTGGTCACCATTTTTTATTATTAGGGATTATTTTTGTTTTATTCTTTATAATGATTCCAGGGATGTGGGGAATAAGAACTTTGGAACATCGAATAGAATCCCACTTCTTCTAATCCTCTAGGGCTAAAAACAAGCCTCCTCAGCTGCACGTGAGACTTGATCGTTCTGGTAAATGGTGCGTGGTCGATGTCAACCGTTGTGCCGACGAACGGAATAATCTCAGGTACTCGGAGGAAAAAAAAACATGGCCCCTTTCCGTCGGTATTCAGTAACAGTGAAGGCAGCGTTGATTCCAGAGAGCCAATCACATACCCAGGGACCTTCGACGCCAGCAGTTCAGAAACTGAGCAGGTGACATGCACAGGAACTAGTGCCAATGGTTTTTACTCCGTAAGTTCAGGGTGAAAGTAAGATTAGTCATTATTAGCGATACTCGGAGGAATCTTTGATGGTCTGGATGGAAGAGCAAGAGAAGGGGGCGCACGGTGTCGTCATCACATCATTTGGGAAGCTGATCAAGTGGCCTATGCCTATGCAATGTACGGAATACATACTACATACTTACATGAAGTCCTACCTAGTGCTAGGGACGCATCAAATGCCGTCAGTCAGAGAGCTAAGGACTAATTGTTGACTGCCGATACGTTGCACTTTCTTTTTGACATGAATCACTATCAATGGCAGGTGGAAGGTCAACTTCCTTGGTTATGCAACTGAAACGGGAGCAAAAATGGTCATCATAACAATTTCCGAGTGTCACGAGCCAGACTCCATAATTCGGAGGTAAATACATTGAGTCCACAGTATTCGCGGGGGGGCTTCTTTAACGAGGGTTTTTTTTTTTTTTTCTTTTTTTTTTTCACTAGAACCAAGACCAATCGATACTACCCCAGCGGATACCAAAGTGGGACTAGGTGGGCTTAACCATCTCTGGTACGGGGAGCACCAATGACAGTGACTGGATTATCCCAGGCGAACGTGGGAACGCGGGCTACCGACTCTTCGGGAATAGTTTCTCCAATGACCACCTGAAAGTGCTCGGAATAATGGAGCCTCTCCGAAAGTGTTGTACTACTTATTACCATTATCATTTTAATGACATTGTCCAGGTTCTAATATCCCCTTCTCCAAAATTTTACTTCCCGCGCCGAAGTCGCTAGAAAGGTGGCACCCAGGCACTGGTCTAAAATTTTCCAACTACCCCAGGCTCCCCAGGCGCGGCCCCGTAAAGTGACTAAAATTTCTTTGATCCCAAGCCGGGGGAAACCAAGAACCAAGATCACGATACTTCCCCAGACAGCGCCAAGACTCGAAGATACTATGTACGTAACGAATAACGTCTGGACCACAGGCAACAATAACTTGAAGTCTACGATCGGTCAATCCAATTGATTAAATTCCCTCATTTCAGTTGCCCTGGATCCTTCTTTCGTCGCCTCTCACTTCCCTTAAACCCCCAATCCTAAGAGAGCGAGCGATGAACAACGAACCGAACAAGATGGATGAGAGAATATTGAGCATTGCTCAAGCCACCAATATGTCTGACTGAGTCAGAGCAAGCAGGTCGACAATCAAACTTAATTCTTAGCGCATGTCCTTGCCGGTGCTCCTTTTAATCCCTCATCCCAACATTCTGTAGCTCACTAGTGTGTAACTGGGTCACGAGTAAAGTCGGACATCTTCCCGATGCTGGGCCAGGCGGTCCGACGTAGGTAGCTGCCACCCCACGTTCGCGGTAACCCGATCTTCCTGGTCCTTACCTAGTAGCCTATAAGGATGGGTTGTCACGTATGAAGTCATCCACATACATAGTGTCCTTCGTTGAGATCGCGGGGTATGCAGTAGAAGAGGGGGATCGTGTCATTAATGCCCAAATTGAGAGAGGGGATATTAACGGAGTAGTTTCGTACGGCATTTAAGCGTATAGGATACATATCCAATCAGATGCTCCAACTTGGTGGTAATTATGTATTTCTCTCATCTAGGGGGCCGTCGAACTAGTTAGAGGTTCACTATGTGTCTACGATATTTGGTCGCTGTTTATACATAGGGCCAGGGATGGCATTGGCTCTAAGATGGTTTATATACTAGTATATATATATGTATATGTTTGTTTTGGAGCGGAAGGGGCATCCAGCCTGTCAGCATGTCTTACTGTTCGACCAATACGCTAATCTGCGCTCGTTATATAGTATATACGAAAACAACTCAGCTCAATGAGATGACCATCTCCATATAGTAATACCTGCATAGTCTGACAAGATAAGAGCGTCAACTTCCTGAAGATCATATAAAATCGGGAAGTTGCTCGTGGCTATGTATCAAGAATCGATTTTATTCACCAATAGGTTGTTAAACCCATCGTAACAATGTCGAAAACAACAATAAGCACAGATTTAGCAAACAGAGGACCAGTTCACACAGTGCACCGCCCGTGGGGAATAAAGAGACATGATCGTCATCAAAGTAAAGTCCGGAGAAGAACACATGGAAGAGAAAATATACAGAACAGAAAGGAAAATCATCAAGACAGAGGTAAATAGAGAAGACTGCTACCAGCAACTCTCAATTCTCACACACCACCGCGACCCATTCGCTCAATCGAACCCATGATACCACTGCGACCTGGGGTGAAGACAGCAATACCAGACTTTCCTCCACTATTCCCGCGGGCCTGTCGGCTTCCCGGTGCTGGAATCCTTGGTATCTTCTTTTCGCCGTTGCTAGACCCCGTGCTTGGGGGACGTATGCTGCTTGAACTGCTGCGGCTAATGCTCTGTCTGAAGTCCTCCGGTGCAACCTCAATTGGGGTTGGCTCGGGCGAATTATCTTCCTGTGGTCTCGGGGACTGGGGACCATCCTGTATAGACGGCTGATTCTGCTGGATTGCTAACCACTCATCCACAGCGGCGACAAGCTCGCCTTTCTCAGCCCGTTCGATTTTCAGCTCATGGTGCAACCGTTCACTGTCATCTTTGAGTGCACCCAGCTCCTGTTGTAATCCCTTGATTTGAGCCTCTAGGACACGTTTCTCTGCTTCATGCTCGTCCTTCTCCCGCGTGATCATGCTGATATCAGGCTGAGAGACTTCCGAAAGAGCTGCATCACGCTCAGCCTTGAGTCGCTCATTGTCTTTATAAGCCGCTTTTAATTTGTTCTCGGCTTCTCGCAGTCGTTTATCCCAACGTGCCTCATAGCTTTTCTTCAGGGCAGCTACCTTGGTCTCATGTTTGCTCTTATACAACGTGTGAAGCTCACGAGCAACCTTCTCAACAGCGTCTTGAACCTCCTTTGCCGTTTCCTCAGCAGTCTTGCCGTATTGCGCACTTTTAGAGGAACCCATATCGTTCGACGCTGGTTTGCGAGCCGAGCTTAATTGTGTCTCTAATTCAACCACCCTACTTTCTAACTTCTCCTTGCTCTTCTCCATTTCCTCAGCTCTTCTCATCAATTTTTCTCTCTCCCGTTCACCTTCCATCATTTCAGCCTTGACAGATTGCAAGACATCTTCCATCTCCTGACCCCTTCTCTGCCACTCAGCCTGTTCAATTTCTAGGGTCTCCCTCCGGGCAGCTTCATTCCGAAGCTCCTCTGATGTCTCCCCAACACGCCGTTCGGCGTCTGCAACAGCCTGCTTAAGACTAGCGACTTCCGCCTCTTTGCCACTGAGCGTAGCTTTGAGAGAAGAAATCTCCGAAAGAAAACCGGACTTCAGGGACTCTAGTTCCCGTGGTGTCACTGAAGGGATGGACCGGGGGGTTGGAGCAGCAGGAAGATCAAAGTCGAGTAATGACACTTTTGCAGGAGACCTGGTTGGTTCCCGGACAGTCCTTAATGGCGATCGCCGTGACGGAGAGTATCGCTCATTTTGCATGCTGTAGCGTTTGCGGGGGAAGAAGCTGGGCTGGTCTGATAAGTCAAGCAAGTTGGGAGTCTCGCTTGGATTTATGCTAACCCTTGCATCTCTTTTTCTCGGCGTGGGTGAGCCAAAATCAACCAAGCCGCTTATTCTGGGGGATTTTCTAGTAGTGGTAGGAGTTCCTGGTTCATCCTTTCCGTCCAGATCACCGTGTAGCTTACTAGGTTGACCGGCCTTGAACGGAGAGTCGCCCCGAAGATGTGCAAATGTTGTCATGTCCACATTGGTAACAGCGGAAAACGTGCTGAGACAAGTTTCATCCATGGAGTCATTTGTGTCGTCAATCATATCATCGTCTTCTTCGTGCAAGCTTGTATCCTCCTTGTCGTTTGAAGTATCATTGCTATTGTTCTCGTGAATCACAGTGCTCATTCCTTCGTTGTGCTTTTCTTCCATTAGACTGTTTCCAATCTCTTGTCCAGCACTTTCTCTGCTGCTTTGTTCATTGTTGATGCTAACATCCTCATCGGCATAGACACTGATATCGGGCATATCTCTTCGAGCTGTGCCTTTCCTGTATCTATCGTCAAACGCGTCGTCCTCGGGCACATGTTCGTAGGACCGTTTCCTGGGGGTCGCCGACAATTGTTGGCTCCGGAGCATTTGGAAGTCGACTGTATCATCCCTAGCCTCATACTGAAATGGCGAGCTAGGTGGTAATATGGGATCAGTGTTATCGTAATCTAGGTCCTGCTCGTTCGGTTGTTGCGTAGCAGTATAGCTCTGACGCCTTTCAGTATCTGCGCTCAGATCATCCACCAATTTTCTCGGGCTCGAAAAGCCATTCTCTAGACTATCTTTCGGCGCGACAATATGATCAACGACATCCTCCTGCGCGACCAGACCGCTAATTCCTGGGGAAAAGGGCTGTGAATTCTGGCGCGAGGATGTTAAGGGAGACAGAGGTGTGGACATGACAAAGGGGTAATGGGTCGAAGAAGTGTAATAGCAGGTAGAGTAACTGTTCTGGAAGCCAGACCAGATTAAAGCGCGATATACGAGAGCGGTATATGTGCAAGGCGTAAGAGGCCCATATGACACAACATTGAGAATGAGAGCAAGTCCAACCCCGAGTTTATTATTTTCGCCTGTTGCCGGGATGTTTGTAAACAAAGCTATTCCCATATAGGTATAGTATGGTTTTCGGGAGGGCGGTAAAAATTTACAAAATTCTCACCGCCCTAGGGTAAACACCTATGATATTGAGGTTTTATCTTGAGCTGGCAATATCTACATGGGGCCTCCCCACCACTCTAACAACGATAGTCTCCCTGCGCCTTATAGGAGGATTCCACAACCATGTATGTTTGTCACAACTGAGGCAGAATAGTGTCGATCTGCGTTATTTCTTTATCACTGAGGCTAACCTGCTTACTGTACTCCACCTCTCCACCTACGCTACTGTTATGGCGCCCTTATCACATAGTCGATTAAAGTAAGCTGGCTAGCAGCCCTTCTATCTGGCTACCTTCTCGAATCATTGGACCAGTTGTAGGCTAATCTTGATGATGCCCCATTGGAACCGAGGCAAGCGCCGCATTATCATCAAGCCGTCCGGGAATTTGTTGACATGTTAATGTACATATCTCACCCAACCAAGGGTGTAGGCGATATATGTGATTCTGTGATGGACTCACGCAACCACAACGCCATTCCCCAATACCTCAGCGGAGACCCTATTACACATTTAGCGCAACTGACAACTTACTCACTGGTATTACTAAATCTCCTAAGCTTACGGAGACTTCCAGCAAGTTCGACCTCCACGACGAGGACTTTAGTATCTTTGAAGGAGGCCCATTTTATATACTTGTCCGTGATGTCTATCTAGTAGGCTAAACAGAAGAAGGCCTTGCGCACCTTGGGTGTCCCATCAATTTAAAGGTAATGATAAATGTAGACAGGAGCTAGTCAAGGATTACCTTTCTTTCTTTTTCTTTTTCTTTTTTGGATTAGCTCTCGATCCTTATCGGCTTATCGGCGAACGGACGTTATGGAAAAATGACATTATTCGGACTCATACGTAAAACATAGAACGCCCAGACACCATGCAAACAAACAAATTCCAGAAATTTTTGCCCTTCAAATATGATCACAAGTCTAGGAGAGAGACAATAAAAGAAAGTGAGAAAAAGTATGTATGTACTGCTTCACCGCATGTTGCATAGAGCCAGTCAATTGGTTGAGGAGTTCTCGGTGAGTACCCCTCAGCCTTATAATCATCCAGTCGTTGTCTGCGGCACCGTCTGTTCATCCCCTATATCATTAGGCATCCGGCGTGCCAACATCAGTACCTGTAACTATGATATGGACGGCGTCTCTCCGAGGGTGGGCCTCATTTGGCAGATAGTGGCAGGGGGCGGCTGGCTGGATTGTAGCGGACGAGTGTTTCTTTCGCTCCATGAACCACAGCTGCACGGCACCGACGATTGCGGCTAGAGTGCTTCCCCACCATGCGAGTGCAGTACAATCAAGTTCCGCACCGGTGCTGTACAAATAACCAGCGATAGGCGGGGCGATAGTGCGAGAAGCAGCTCCAGCGGAAGCAGCAAGGCCATTGATCTTTCCTAAGACAGAGTCGGAAGGGCTAGCTTGCTTAATAAGGATCAACAAGACGGGGTAATCAATGATTGCAAGGATATTGCGAACGACTAAACATCCATAAATGCCGAAGAACAACAGACTGCGAGGGAGAAAAATCAGGAATGGAACCATGAAATAAGCCACCGGATGAAGGATGGTCACAATCACGAAAAGTCTCCACACCCCCAAATAATGTGCCAATGCAGGGAAAATGACGCTTTGAATGAAGAGAGCAATGATGCCGTCGGTAGACATGATTAAGCCGACTGTTCTGGTTGAGAGACCAACACCGCCGGGGAACTTCAATATCGAGTTTCCAACAGTAGGAACGTCCCGTAAAGTCTTGTCCTGCAAAAAAATAGGCAATAAATGGTCATAAGTCATAGAGTGATAAGTGAAAATCGCTAATGCAACGATGAGCATCGTGACTCGTTTCGTGAAGATGGTTTGTCTTTGTGGAATTTTCTCAGGCCTTGAACCGTCTGCCCGTACCAACCAATCCTCCTCGTCGTATAGGTGTACCTGGTTGAAAGTGCCGTATGATTCGGCTCGTAGGTCCGCTCCTGCATTGGCGGTCGCCCCAGCAGTCGCCAAAAGAGGGCGTTCTGCGGATCTGCCGTCGAGATTTTCGGTAGCAGTACAAGGCTGCATATCGGGATGAGTCTCTTGCAGGAAGAGCCAGCTGAAGAAGATACTGAGAAGGAGTAAGACAGAACAAACAAGGTTCGGCAGGAGATAAGGGAATCTGCCAAAGAGACCTTCACGATAAAACAAGGAAGGGAAACCTTCAGCAGGCTTTGCAAGTAACCCTCCGATAGCTGCCATGGTATACAGTATTAACATCTTCCGCTATGTTGTTTAGTCGACCAGTGCCCTTAATACATACCTGGCCCAATAATTGTGCCAATTGACCAAACAAATGGCATAACAGCATAAGCTCGAGCTACGCAATTGACCGTCAGCTAAGGTTCCAGCCATGGAAGTAATGTGGTAGGAAAAATCATACGTTCATGCTCAGGTCTTTTGACTAGTTCGCCGACCATAGTCTGGATGACACCGATATTTCCGTTTAAAATGCCCCCGAGGGCCCGACCAAAGAGAGCTACCCAAAAATTCGTCGCGAAGCCGACAATGAGAAGGGATGCCATGGTTCCGACGCAACCGGAGAGCAGGACAGGTTTGCGACCGACACGATCTGAGAGGCTTCCCCAAAACATACCGGTGAGCGCTTCGGCTAGTGAAAAGGCCGAGACAAGTATACCAGCAAAGAAGGAAGCATCGGATCCATTAGCCACATTGAAGTCCTTGACCATCACCCATGAGTATGGGAAGATGGAAGTCAAGGCAATAGGCTCCGCAACACGACATATTGCTGTAGTCAAACAAGCATCAGTACTTGTAAGTCAGAAAAGAACATCGAAGGTAACAAATGAAACGAAGAGAAGAGGAGTTTGAATTGTTTCACATACCTAGGAGGAATAGCTGAGTGGTTGGAAACTGGTCGTCCGAGGCAGGTTGTCTTCTCTGTTGTGTCAATACCATTATCTTTGGAAACGTCCAAGACTCTTACGGCTAGCCCTCCACAGAACGACAGGTCTCCTACTGAGACAATCCTTTTTCTAACCTCCTGTGAACTCTGTACAGAGAGTGATACCGCACTTTTCTTCTTCTCTTTTCCCTGTATTTCAATCCCGACTTGGCAAGCGCCCGAGATACGGGGGATAGAGATATAGAGAGGAAACGTATGATTAGGTGATGGAAGTACTAGTATGGCGTATCACAGTCGGAGAGTGTGCACAGTGTGAGGAAGAGACGGGAGGCAGGGAAGAAAAGTAGTAGAGCACCTATGAAATAGAGAGGAAAAGGTCAGGTTTATCTGCAGGTCTGTAAATGGTTCCAGGGTACTGCCATGTAAAACAGCGGAAGCAATTCATGGAATTACCGGCTCAACGGCTACCTTGATTGGAGACCCAGCTCAATGACAGTAGACTAGCCCCAGAAACGGAATAGCAAGGCTGCACATGATCATGGATCCGAGTCAAAGATTTGAACTAATGGAGATTAAAGTTTGAGCTGACTCGGACTTATTCTTCTTAAATTTCAGTTCATCGTTAATGGGGAATCACATACTACCGGATAGCGTTAATCGGAGTAGATGGGTTGATACCCCAGTGGAAGAGCTGACCAAGTATTTGCAATTAATTAGTAGGTAGGCACAGAGTATTGCTGTGGTGCTAAGGAGATGCGTACCATATACTTTATGTAATATGAAAGGATCGGTGGCGGACACTGGTCCTGTTTAGGTAACATTTCTCCCTACATCCTGGGCCTGTCTACGGTACACCAAGTGTAGCATGGCAAAATTTTCCGAATCCTGTGCCGTGATGTCCGAGACCCGCTGTGTAATTGGTAGCTTTGCCCATCTGGTCCAGCTGTACAAGCGAAGAGTGCCTAGAGCGTTCATCAGGGCTACTTTCTAATTCGATAGTGATTTCTGAAACCTCGCGTCATGCACTTTTAGCCTTGGATACTGTAGTACATACTCATGGCCTTGGAAGAATTTAGTTGTCTAGATTGTGGGTACCAAGTCCGCAACCTGTTCTTGACTGGTGGAGATTATACTCAAATAAGACCACTAGACCTGACCCTTACCTCGTAGAGCCATCTAGTGCTGGGCTCATCGCAAAAAAATTTCTCGTGTGCATGATGGTGAATGTGTCGGAGTTGGCAGTTTACATCTCATCAATAGAATGTACCCTAGATTCATCAGGTATCTATTCCATTCAAGCCGAGCGACTTCCTATACAGTACATTTTCCCTCAAGGAACCCCTGCCATCGGCACCGTTAAGACCCGTACATTTGCAATGTTTCCAGCATTTTGAAAAGCCGCTGGTTTGCAAAATAGATGTATTGATATGACTTAGCTGGCGTTGTGCCACTAATGTACATTGGTAGTGGCGACTGACTCTGGGTTCAGGATAAGGAACTTGCTCTGAACTACTCTATCGGCCTATCTTATCATTCAAAGCAGACATTTGAGCATGCCTGGGTTCCAGCTCATCGTCTGCATTACGCAAAAATGTCATGACTTCTGCTGACAAGACCTGTCAATTTGTAGGTGTCACACAGAAGCTACTACCGTAGCTATTTTAAGTCTTTAGAGCAGCTTTGTAAGGCGTTTCCACAAGCGTAAATTTCGTAACTATGAGTGTAAAAATATACAGTGAGTCTTGAAGTGTTCCGTAGAAGGTAGCTACTATACCCATTATGGATATCTAGAAGAGGCTTAGTAGCAGGGCAAACATTATCGGTCCGCATTTTCAGACACAGGGATGTATGACCGCCGTTCCCTTGCTGCCTATCGACGTATTAGCCTTAATGCAAGCTGGGGATGTCAGTGATGGCCAGGACAAGGTTATTTGACATGCCTCGAGATACTTCTGTACCCATGGTTTGAAGACAGCCCATGCAAGCAGTCCGCTTGTAGCAATTATAAAAATGAACACAATGGCCTCGTCTTTCCTGGAGTCCCTCTCTGCATACCCGAACGGTTGGTCAGCACAAGTTGCAAGACAAGCAGGGGTATGTCGTACGGAAACATGTAGTAAATACATCCTCCTCTTTCGCATCTTTACACGTTGGTAAGTCATAATCAAGGCAAAACTTTCGATTGCAATCGTTGCAGCTCAGCGAGCGATATTTGTTGGCTCGTCTTTCATTTGTGTTGTCGTGATCATCGGTGGAGTCGCTACGGCCGAGGATACGGAAAAGGTTTGTTAGAGTGGTAGTGTCTGGTTTCGCAGGATCGAGTGGGATGATGGTGCTGTTAGAGAAACAGGTGCATTTGCAGAATGAGGCAGGAGCTTGGATAATTAGAATTTAGTCAAGTCATAGTTGGGTTCGATCGCAAATGGTCACTCACAAGATGCCAACGTGAAAGTTGTCAGTGACAAAAAAGCTACAGAAAGAAGAACAATACGAGATACAATGTCCCGGCAACGAAACATGACTGAGAAAATGGTAAGAGGTGGAAGGGTTCTTTCCCTCCTACTGACGAACGAATGTGTTATCAGTCGCGGTGATATAAAGCTTAGCCCACACACCGGATCCTTGTAATCACGTGATAGATATGTATATCAGTTCTACCTGTGCATGCACATTGATTTTTGAAATGCTATTTTGCCGGCAAATATCTCGATTGAAATAGCTAGGAGATATCCACATGATACTATAGAAAACATATCCAAGGACATTGGCCCTATGATTTCCCTTTCATGCCTTTCCGCCTATTCTCCCTTTGTCTCTGTTCTTTGGCAGCATCACGCCGTCTCTTCTTCCAGGCTCGGTTGTTATCTCCGCGATGCTCCCAGAACCATTTCGTGAACTCAGATTCATCCTTGAGTGCTGAGCCGAATTTTGGAACAGGTGTGTTGATGTATGGCTCATCATCCACATCCATAGAGTCATGTTGCTCTAGGCTATTCCACTTTTTATTTCGCCCAGCCAACGCTGTGTCAGGTGTGGGAGCAGCACTCCTCAGCTCACGGCTTTGTATATCCTTCTTCGTAAACGGAGTTTGCGGCTCTGTGACTTCCTGTGGTTCTTCCTCGGATTCCATATCTCCCTGTCCCAAGAAACTAAATTGCGCACTGGCATCTGGATCAGGCTTGACATCGGTAGTGCCGGGTGTGGGTTTCTTGAAAAGAGCTTCCAATGGATGGACTTCTTGAGAGTGTGGCTCATCACTTTTCTCCGCTTGAGCAACATCCTGGTCCGCCTTTGCTTCAGGGCCGGGAACCTTTTCAACACCCTGGGGCGTCGACTGTGCCCCCTGTTCATGCTGGTCATTGGAGATGTCTGACGTATCTGACGAACCGGATGTTACGCTTGCCTCGCTTTCTGAATCGGTCGCACTATCGTCGGATGACGTTGCCCCACTAGACGAGGTCCAATCCTCCGATTCGTCCGATTCGTCCGATTCTTTCAGATCAACACCTCCTCTAACGGCACATGCATCATCAAGGCTTTGGGAGCTCGCCTTAGCCTTGAGCGAAGACTTGGACTTCGGTCTCTCCTTCGCCCCTGCAATTTTCCCTGGTGTGTATTGATCACTTCTGATTCGATCGCTGGCCTGTTCTTTTATGTTCCCTGAACCGTCTATCCAGCCCTTACCCTCTTCGAAAGTAAACGTAGGTGCTGCTCCGTCACTATCTGTCCGTAGGAAACTCGGTTGTGTAACGGTCTTGGAAAACTCATGTACAACAGACTCCTGTAGAGATTTCTTCTTTTTCTTCTTTGACTGCTTGTCTTGCTCCACCTCAGCAGACGAGGCTCTGTTAGGAGGGATTTTGGTTCGGAATAAACATTCTGCCTTCTCGGTATACTTGGATTTCGCCTGTGACTTTCCAGTTCTATCATCCTTCTTCTTGTTTCTCTTCTCCTCCTTGCGCCTCTCTTTTAAGGAGCTCGTGGACTCTGTCCAGCCTCTCTTTACTTGGCGATCTGTTTGAAGCTCATATCCCTCTAAAACGTTACCGATATCCTTTTGCTTCTTTGTTTTCTTGCTTGACGGCGATACTTTGTTGAAAACTGCCTTATCGCTTTCGTCTTCGTTTTCGTCCCTCTGTCTTTTCTGCGGCCGAGCTACATCCACTTTGAACTTTCGACCTTTGAGGATTGACCCGTTGAGCTTCTTCTTGATTTTATCTGCCTCCATTGCTGGTAGCGTTACGTAGCCGTAGTTATTCTCCGGAAATGTCGGGATACTGTGGAAGGAGATTTCAGTGGCTAAGGGCCGAACGGACGAAGGTAATACGGAGGGAAGAAGTTCTGCGGTGAAAGGAGTGATGTGAAGGCGTTTATTTGCTGAAGGATCGGTCGTCATTTGTTATGACTGATGATGGACCATATAGCGATGGCCTATCCAATAGGTAAGAAAAGGGGAGAAGGCCGTAAGGTGCCAATAAGAAGCAAAAGCAAAAAAAAAAAATGTAAGGTGACAACTGCAACCACCGTAAGCTGTGTGCCGATAGCTCTAGGTCAGAAAAAATGGCTAAGATTCTGTCGCATTCTATATTGAAACGAAATAAACAGACCGACCCTCAATTAGTGAGAGAGGCATGTGTAAAGGATCAATTCGGACCAACTATAGCATTAAAGTGATAAATAATTCTGTAGTAGATGATGGATTTTCCACCCGCTAATCCTAAACCTAAAAGGGACCGACCTGTGGCGCAGCAGTCAACGGTCTTAGCCACATATGATACTCAATGCCAAGTCTACGGTTTTGGGAATAGAGGACAGTACTGTACGTAATGTACGTACTAATTCCATATTCCATGCAATAGTTAATAGTTAGGGGGGACGATTAGTAATATCCTAGACTCAAGTAACAAGAGATACATACAATATCAAGAATCCAAGAAAATAACCGATGTTCTATTAAAAAAAAGATTTCGTTCTGTACAGTAGTGGAAGGATCCCTTCCAGTCTAGAACCATCAGAGCCAAGGGGTTCGCCCCTCTTACCACCACCATTAAGCATCCGACGAGTTGATGTAATACAAAGGCGTGGCGTCGCATTAGGACCTCTCATTCCTAAGGAGATGTATCATATTACAATTACAGCATTCTGTACCAATGCAATGGTGTGTACCACGTACTATTGAACTCAAAGTCACGATTAAGTCCTGTCCATCCATCATCACTCTTCTCGACCATCTTCTATTTCTTGTTATCTTTAGGTACCTTGTCTCCCGGCTTATGTATAGTTTCCAATACCAGTATCCACTACTGCAACTTAAGTATTTATCACTGCTTTCCCTTTCCAAAGTGCTCTCTTGTTACTCCCCGTCATATTTCACCCCCTGATTCGGCCCCATCCACCCGCGGTTAATTTGGCCCGCATTCTGATCTCATCGCCGCTTCGAGCAGCCAGCTAGCTTCTTTGTCGCTCACATGGCCACAGCGACTTTATTATCACCATTCTGTTCCCCTCCCCGCTCCAATAACTGAGGGTCTCACAGCCTACCGCTCCACTTTGACCCTTCTTGTTTCCACTTGGGAGTCTCACCCGGGGTAACTTCAAATCTCTAATTTATTCTCTTACTACTATCTTTCGGTCACTTCGCGTCGTCTCCGCTTTCTTATCCGGCATTCCGCAGCCTCCCCCAGATTCCCAGATTATCGACTGTCAAACTTCCCCATTTTGACCTTCCTCATACCAATTCCCATTCTCGGTGGAGATGGGTAATTCACAGACAAAAGAGGCCCGGCCACCCTTTACTCCAAATCGCCGAAGCCATGGCGGTGGACATGGAAGATCACCGTATGGCGACAGACATCATTCAGAGGGCTCCAGATCAACACGAGGCAGTAGACCAGATCTCTCCATTCTCGGAATAGGCGGAAGCTCAGAAAGAGATGTTGCGACCCTCGAGCATCGCCGAGAAACGAAGCAAGAGCGAGAGGCTCGCCGTTTGGAGAGGGAACGGGTGGCTCGGATTAAGGAACGGGAGCGTAGTATGAGGGAAGAACACGTCGATGGAGGTTACCTAGTTACGCAGGGTGTCTATACGGGAACGGAAGATTTCAACAAGGCTGTGGTGAGGCAGTTAATGGTAATATGGAATTCGCGCCAACTCTTTGATGCGATCAAGGCTAATTCTTCAGCGTAGATCGAACGACGACTTGCGCCCTTCTGGAGAGGCCTTAACGATTTCTCTGATTCTTGGACGGAGCATCAGCTAATGGCTGCCGCGCGAGGCCTGCCCATTCCACCGCCCGATGAAATCCCTTCAGAGCTAGAGTATAAGAATCCACCGAAAATCACAGAAGGGGCAAAGGAGTCGACTGATACGAAAGGAATTCAACATCTGACGGTTCCGATCACTTCAAGGTCACAATCCTATGGCTCCGATGCGTCCCAATCATCCACCCCAGCCCACTCCTTACCCTCCCCCACATCACCCCTAGCCTCAGGAACTTCGAGTTCGCCATTGTTTCGCACTCGGGCAAAGACACTCGCCTCTCTCACTACATCTAAACATGGCACCCAAGCCGACCCAGCGCCCCGGGAGATACAGCTCCCTCGCGACCCATTTGTCAATGGGCAGCCCATCGAGGCATACCTTTATAAAGACGCGGCTGAATGCCCCATCTGCTTCCTCTATTATCCTCCTTACCTAAACCGAACGAGGTGTTGCGACCAACCTATCTGCTCTGAATGCTTTGTACAGATCAAACGTCCCGACCCGCATCCTCCTGAGCATGGAGATTCCGATCCAAATGCCCCCGCTGCAGCTGCCGAGGGTGATGCTGCCGACAACCAGGATAGTCAACTTGTCTCGGAACCTGCAGCCTGCCCATTTTGCGTCCAGCCTGAATTTGGAGTGACATATGCGCCGCCACCCTTCCGCAGAGGACTCACATATGCTTCAGACCCTAGTGCCCGCCCAAATTTCACTTCCCCTGTATCGTCTACATCTTCACTTTCTTCTGGAAATGTTACAGCTGTTACGGGCCGGAGACGCGCTGCATCATTGTCTGCAAATGACCCTACGGTAATCACGACCGATAAGGTCCGTCCGGATTGGGCTCAAAAACTGGCCAACGCTCGTGCGCATGCTGCGCGGAGGTCTGCAGCGGCAACCGCTCTCCACACTGCAGCATATCTGATGAACTCGAACGGCAATGGAGGCGACTCTCGAACTTTCAATATTGGGCGGAGAGGCGTCATGCGGAGAGCTGGCGGTTCGGATCCCCACAGTTCTTCTAGCCGCACAGGCTCCCCGGCGCTCCAGGCTCTTGCATTCTTAACGGACCGACGCAGTGCTACAAACGACATGGACTCTGCTGAGGAAGGGTCTGGGAATATAGCGCCGCCACGCAATACTTCCCGGCGAAACCGTATTGACGATTTGGAGGAGATGATGATGATGGAGGCGATTAGGCTTAGTTTAGCCAGCGAGGAGGAGCGTCGTAAGAGGGAGGAGAAGGAAGCGAAAAAAGAAGCAAAAAAAAGAGAAAAGGAGGCCAAGAAGGCGGAAAAGACTGCCCGTAAGACCGGCCTTTACAGTACCAATGCAAGTGGATCCGCTTTGGACGTACCTACAGGGCTAGGAAGGGTTGCGAGCAGCTCTTCCTCTGTTATCGGCGAGGAAAGCACGCCTGCTGGCAAGGGTAAAGAAGTGGATCGTGCATCCCCGGAAGCCCCCATTGATGCTACGTCTACATGTTCCGTTACTGCGCCCGCTAGTATGAATGCTGTATACCCGCCTATGAATTCGGCAGATCAACATCAGTCTATGCAATCTTCCGTCCCACAAACCTCACCCAGGGAGCTTTCGAAACCGTCACATTTGCGACATGTCTCAAGTGCTTCTTCATCGTTCTCTTCTCTTGTTGAATCGATGTCTGGCGATCACACTGGGACCACAGAGGGGAATGGCTCGTCTACAGAACCGCTGTTCAATTTTCGGAGTCTAGCTGCCGTTATCGGCGATGAAGACAAAAGGGAGGAATCTGCAGAGCATGTAGAAAATACGTTATCAAATCCGCAAGCTGAG
Source organism: Aspergillus oryzae RIB40 (assembly GCF_000184455.2). Lineage (NCBI taxonomy): Eukaryota > Fungi > Ascomycota > Eurotiomycetes > Eurotiales > Aspergillaceae > Aspergillus > Aspergillus oryzae. The sequence goes on along the minus strand of NC_036442.1, from coordinate 1,175,594 downwards.
GGGTCTGCCTCGCGGTCCGTGCTTCCAGTGGATCATGCGCATACTGATGACTCGGTCTTTAATGCTGATGCAGCCACGCCCGCTGGATCGGACTTCGCGCTACAAGAGAGTCAAGGATATATGATACCTAAAGAGCTTGAAACACGTTCAGTCGAGATCACCGACTCTACGGGGAATCCCCAGGCCACGTCTTGAAGGTGTCAGAAGACTACCCCTTTCGTTGACATCATTACCATAACCCTCTTTTTGATTTACCTTTTTTATATGACCGTTTGGCTGTGGGAGAAGAAATGAGAGATTAGTGGTGCGAATTTGTCGGCGCAGGAGGCTTTTTAAGTGAAAAGCGATATTGCATTCCTTTTTCAGTCTTTTCCCCTTTTCTTTCTACGTTTGCTTGAAACTCTCATGATATTTGTATTCGCATGACCGGACCGGACGTTTCTTTCTTTATATACATACATTGGCATAGAACTTGTGTTACTTGATTGACGGTTCGTTCATATGTGTCGGGCGAGGTAGGCAGCCAGATTGCATACATACTACTCGATAGTGATGGCTAAGTTGTGCGTGCTGGCAAGGGCATTCTGCTTTGAGCAGGGTACAGATTGATTTGTCCCATGCTAGTAGTCAGTCTGAATAGATTTTGGGAGTGATTTATATTGTGTTTTTGTAAAGAGGGCGCATCGATATACACAAGGGTGATAGGAGGACAAGTGGAAAGAGAGTGAGTGGCTGGTGGGGGGGGAGAGCAGTCAAGCGAGTCAAGTCAGTAAGAAAAAAAAATCAAATCAAGGAAATGAATGAATGGATGGCGGGGTTTAGCAAAAAAGAAAATTATAATTCCGATGCGGGGAATCGAACCCCGAGCTGCTGTGTGAGAGACAGCGATGTTAACCATTACACCACATCGGAGTGGATATGCTAATAGTTCTAATATTAATAATTCATAAGACTACTAAGGCTAAGGCCTCAGATCTTATTCTAGGTTTTCTTTAGCTGCGACCTCACGCCACCACAACGATCTAATTCATGTGAAGAGGGAGGAAATGAAAAAATATAAGTTACATCACATGAACACCGGTTCATGAGTTTTTGAATCCAATTTTCATCCATATAACATGAATTTTTATCTTTTTTTTTTATCAGAATAGTTGGCTGTAAGGATTTCAATTGTGTGGTCAATCATTTAAATTTTCTTTTACCTGTTGGAGCAATTTCATTTGCTGCTCCAAGATTAGCACGGAACGATGAATACCAACAAAGTATGACGCCAGATCTTATAAGGATCAACATATCTGCATCGCTTCTGAATGGATCGGCCATTGCTTTTTCCAGGTATGTATTTCCATTATCTTGCCAAGTTTGGTCAGCTCTACGGAGCACTCCGTATCTGATATCCAATCGATCTTCGCCGTAATTCCTTCACCAGTAATCTATACTTTCCCATCCACCATGACCCTGATAATCTACTTATCAACGAATGACTACTGGAACCAAAGATTCATAGAGCCATAAAGGGTCACTATCGGTAGACTCGTCATGTAATAACGGCGCTATCTTGAAATCCCTGTATTTTATGTTATTTTATTTTTCCTTTGGTTCAAGACTGTAACGGACTATCATCCGAACTAAAAGGTAGTTCGATCCAGTAAATCGATGGATCCATTCCACGGTTCAGCTTGGTCTCTGGTTTGTTCCTAACTCGACCCAGATTAATCAAAGTGTTTTTCTTTTCCCTCTCTGTGTTCCTCCTCTAATTTTCCTTCCTTGTATTCATTACCACTGTGTACATTATCTGCATCGTCTGATCTCAGTAAGTCGCAGGCTTGCCGAGTACTCATACTCTTCCGCTGATACCAATCGCGCAGTCTCTTTGTTATCAATTACGGAGTGAATTGCGCTGATACACACCGACGTCAGCCGGCATTGGTGTTTTCCCGTCCGTTCTTACCATTGCAATCCACGAAGCGATCAGAAGAAGGTACAGAGGAAGGTGATAAATAAGCAAAGAGAGAAAGAAAAGAAAAGAAAGAAAAGAAAGAAAAAAAAAGAAGAAGAAGAAGAACAATAATCATGGCTATTCTCGACAAGGAAAGCCGTTCACGCGGTCTCCGAATGCCATCACTTTCTGCAATAAAATCCAGAAAGAAAAACGCCGAATCACCACCACGGAGAGATTCAAGTTCCGATGAAGTCGTGATACCAGCACGAATGGACTCGGCACCGGGCCGATTTCTTCACTCGCAAGAGAAGGACCTGCCGCCCAACCCGCTGCCTTCTCCTCCCCCATTCCCCTCTGCCCCAGCCGACTCATTGTCAAACCAGTCGCCGTACCATCACATCAATCCTACCCCTAAATATGAAGACCGCCCGCTTCCCAAATTTCCTCGAGTTCCAGTTCCCAAGCGGGAGGAGCCGCCGGCTCCGGTTCCTGCTCTGGTTCCTGCTCCAGCTCCCGTACAACAAGTAACTCCTCCGTCCAGTGAAGATCATTACCCTATCCACTATCAGGAACACATTCAGCCGATTGAGGACCCGCTAGAGAGCTTTATTCCCGAGCCAGAGCCAGAGCCAGGAGTGGATGGTACCAGTGCATCTGTCGAACCGGTTTCGAGCGAAGAGAGTAATGGACCATGGACACCACCAGACTACGAGCCCATCGCCGCACCTCTAAATCAATTACACTATGCCTGCTATCAGGAACATCGGTCAATGCCCACTGCCAACAACCTCTGGCATCCTCTTCCATGTATGACCTGCCAGAAGTATGATCGAGAAGTTCGACACCGATGCGTTTTCTGTTGCCTGCGCATTTGCGCCAGTTGTTATCAGACGCTACAGAAATGCCCGAATCGCTCCCTGGCGCAGCTGATGAAAACGATACCTTCCCACGAGTAGCTGCTCACTCCTCACTGATCGTTGCTCGGATCTCTGTCCAGGATATGGGCATAGGTTTTATGGTTTAATTTCTTATACATACTTTCGGGGTGATAATTTATAGTCCAATTTCGTTGTTCTCTCGTTGCCAGGGCTTGCTATCTGTTCATGCTATGATACGTTAAGGAATCTTTGCAGGTATTCCGCCGTTATTTATTGTACATACGGTCACGGGGGGCCGTGTTTTAGGTCAATGTATAGTTACTAGGAGTTCGCGTATACAGTATAGATTAATTTTGATTTGACATTCCCTTTCTAACATCTATATATAAGCATATGAAGTAACATTGGATGTGATTTTTTTAAGTATTATATGATACAGGTAAGTCATTAATCATGATCCTCCTCGGTCACACCTGGACATCCCTCCATTTCTCCGGTCTCATAGCGAAATTTACACCAAAAGCAGTAATGGTGTGTCTCGCGCAGATACTGCACTATCCGGGCCAGTCGCTCGCTCGGCTCGAGTGCATTAAACTCGTCCAGTTCTGGGTCTTCTTCGTCAAGCTCCTGCTCAAGGATAGTTGAGATGTCAGGTTTGTTGTCGAGCGCCACTTTATCCTCCCGTTCCAGCGTCGGGTCGTCGTCATACCCTGGTAACCGCGGGTTGGGGAAGAATGACGATGGCAGGGACGTTTGCAATAGATGCCGAGCCTGGATGGAACGTTCTTTCTCCTCCCGCTCACGGACGAGCCCGCGATATAGGATGTTGACTTGCGAGGTCGGTTTGACCTTGACCTTCGGCTGCGGGTTATTTGATCCACTGGTCGTATCTTCAGATTCCTCTTCTTCATGTTCAGTCGGGGTCTTTCCACGCTTCGTTTGGACGGTCTTCCCATCTCCTGTCTCTGCCTCCGCATCCAGTCGTTCGGCAACCTTCTGCGCAGCGTGAAATTGAGCTTCTGTACGTCGCGTCTCCCGCTCAATGCGGACGCGATCACGGTAATCACCCTCTTCCTGCTTTACTTTCTTCACTGCCTCTTCAGCCTCTTCCCGGAACTTGCGTTTTTTTTCAGTGTCCAGACCAATACCACCCCGGTCCTCCTTGAACACCAAATTGAGTGGCTCTGCTCGGCCGCCGATTTTGCTATCGGATTTTTGATTTGATACTCTCTCACCTTGGGATTTACCTAATGCTTGTCCTGGCTTGAACCCCAATTTGGCCATCATTTGGAATCCCTTGTTGGAGGGGTTAAGCGTGCTGGTGGCTAAGGCGGCATCACGACGTTCGGCTTCCTGGGCTGCACGTTCTGCTTTGGATGGGACTTTAGCTCGAGCTTCGGCCTGGGTAGAGAAGAGGAATATATCAGTACATATGCGCGCCCTGGAGATATGAGGGAAACAGAGAATAAGGGATGTATGGGCATCAGCACATGCTACCTACCTCTCTCTGTTGTCGGCGTTTTTTCTGGGTAAACGTTTCTTTCTGCTGCGGCTCCTCAATCACCATAGACATGTAATCATCCTCCTCTTCGTCCCCTACATCAGGTGCGGGGTTCTGATGAGGGGCCATTCCCGGCGAAGACGCGACGCGAAACGGACACAGAAGTAGACCCGGAAATACGGATGAGAGACAAACGATGCGGGAGTTAGCTCGAAGATTAGATCATGTATAAGCCCGGCACGGCAATGTTTTCTTCAAGCGGAGAATGTCCGAGTAAACCAGGTAGTCTTCTTGTTGGTTGAATCCTTTGGGTTTTCAATTGCGGGGAAGAAAATAGATTGCGGTTTGTTCAATGCGGAGGAAGTTTGTTCTCCATTTAATATCTGATTGGTCTATTTTCTCATTCCGGCCCCATAATGAAGAGTACCCAGGAATACACCTTGTGTAGTATCACTCGGCTATATCTATTCTTAATTGAACTGATTCGGAGCATTGCCTCTAAACGTCGATGCTTTAGCGTCAAGCACTGTCCACCCAATCAGCTCTCCACAAGGTGTCCAATAAATGGGGTCAACCAGCTCATTTCCCCTCCTACTCCCTAGGCATTGCCGATTAAAGTCGGTACGCGCGGTGACACCATTGATGGCCAATTTTTGCCTAACGATGGCTCGAGTCGGCTACTGAACCTTTTTCTGTAACTCTGGCCACTGGCGTCCTTGGTATTGATCAGTTGTCTCATTTAGTGTATAGTTGGAGAGCATGCTAGCTCTCATGTGTGCCATACGGTGGTGATCACTGGCCGGTAAGCCGTCAGGCTAGCTAAGGGCTTGCAGCGGGAATGTTAAAAAGACAGGCAGAGCCTACCAGTAACTGTGTTTCCTGGATTTAGGCTCCCTATTCACATATCAGAAGTGGGCACGGGGTAGAGTTGCAAATGCTTTCGGAATGGCACGATACATTACATTTGCCCAATTCTTCCTATTGTTCTGCTTAGCGGCTGCTCAAGAAGTGGTGGTAGACCTTGAGTACGCTCGGTATAGGGGCAAAGCGCTCTCGAACGGTTTAGTACAATGGCTGGGAATTCGATATGCCGCTCCTCCTACAGGACCATTACGCTTCTCTGCCCCACAGAATCCAAGCGTGGTAGCTGGAATCCAGAATGCATTTGAGGTAGGATTGCTTATCCGGTATTACATACCGCACGAGAGCTGATGCTCTCTCTTAAGCACGGCCCTACGTGTATTCCCACTAGCGAATATCCGATTCCCGAAGATACATCGGAGGACTGCCTGTTTCTAGATGTGTATTCCCCTTATAGAGCTGGTAACCATTCAAAGTTGCTGCCGGTATTCGTTTGGATCCAGGGCGGGGGCTTCAATCAGAATTCGAATCCGAATTATAATGGTACCGGCTTGATACAAGCGTCTGGTATGGGAATCGTTGTGGTTACTTTCAATTATCGTGTTGGCCCGTATGGATTTCTCTCAGGGAGAGAGATTCTACAAGACGGAAGTGTGAACAACGGCCTAAAGGACCAAATCAAAGTCTTAGAGTGGGTTCAGAAACATATACACAAGGTTAGAGCTTAGATACTGGCAGCAACATGACAATGCTAACGAATCCTCCAAAGTTTGGCGGCAACCCCAAACATGTGGTTGTAGGTGGTGCTAGCGCAGGAGGCGCCTCCATCACCCTTCTTCTCTCAGCTTATGGTGGAAGGGACGATGGTCTCTTTCACGCTGCTGCTGCGGAGTCGCAAAGCTTTGCTACCATGCTTAGTTTAAAACAAAGTCAATTTGCATACAACAACCTAGTCATCCGCACTGGCTGTGCAAGTGATGCCGACACGCTGGAATGCTTGCGTGGTCTGGACGCGGAGATCCTTCAGCGTGAAAACATCAACACACCCTTGCCTCATGCACAACAGGCGCCCCTATATCTATACGGACCAGTGGTTGACGGTGATCTTGTTTCCGATTATACGTACCGTCTGTTCCACCAGGGCCGTTTTATCAAGGTTCCTGTGATATTCGGGGACGACACGAATGAAGGCACCATATTTGTTCCCAAGAATGTTTCCAACGTTGGGGAAGCAGATACGTTCATCCAGAATCAATTCCCAACCATTAAATTGGAGCAATTTGCTGCAATCAACGCCTGGTACCTCCATGAGAACCAGACGCGCCAATTTCCCGACGCTGGGCCTTATTGGAGACCTGCAAGCAATGCATATGGTGAGATGCGGTATATCTGCCCCGGTATTGACCTGTCGTCTATCTACGCCAGGGCCGGGATCAACAGTTGGAACTATCACTACGCCGTACAAGACCCAGACTTGAAAGAATCTGGCCTCGGTGTAGATCATACAGTGGAAATCAACGCTATTTGGGGCCCAAATTATGTCACAGGAGAACCGCCCTCATCTTACTTCACTACCAATGCGCCAATTATACCCGTTATGCAAGGTTACTGGACAAGCTTCATCAAGACATTTGATCCAAATCCTCATCGTTACCCTGGGAGTCCACAATGGTCTACTTGGGGTAATGAAGGGTATCAGCGCATCTTCATCAGAACAAACGAAACCAGGATGGAGGAAGTACCGGTGGATCAGAGGGAACGATGTGAATATTTGATCAGCATCGGACCAGAGCTTCAGCAGTAATACCAACTGTACCTATCTTGACTGCTACTCAATCTACATAACTCTTGTAACCAACATAGGCAATTGGGATATATTTGACATAACGGAAAGAGTTCTTTTGTTCGGCAGCCTTGACAAATAAATAATAAAGAGTATATACACATGTTCGGCATGCAAAGTCTAAGCACCAACATAATGATAATGATACCTGAAACCCAACCAAAACCAACCAGAATGTCATGACTAGCGACATGTTTACCGCTTGCCCTGGCGCAACCTCCTCTCCCTCTCGTAAGCATTGGCCTCTCTGCCCTCCTGGTTCTGTACTTCGGCCACAAGTCGTTTGTATTTCTTCTCGTACTCGGCATCGCGCTCCTTCTTTTCGCGCAGCTTCTCGCGCGCAATGAAGTTGGCATCCTTGCGTAGTTCCCGCATGGCGCCCTTGCGCTCGCGCTTGTACTCGGCCTTGAGCCGGTTGGCTTCCGCACGCTCGCGGTTGGGGTCGTAGTGCTTGTCCGGGTTGAAAGTATCCTCGAATTTGGGAATAGCGGTTTTAATAGCCAGCGGGCGGTGATCATGGAGTAGAAGCGGGCGGCGAGTAAGGCGGGCTTTCGAGGTGTGGCCATCGAGTTTATCGAGGGTCGACTGCAGGGTATCTTGAACGACGGAGGGAATCTTACCCTTGCAGGATCGGTTCAGGAAGCGGAGAACTTTCTGAGCTTGATCGAAGATCTCAAGGAAGGCTGATATGTCTGACCACATATCGGAGGCGGTGCTGAGGAGAGAGATGAATGTGTTTATGAGGGAAAGTTTGAGCTCTTCTTGGGCCTTCGGGCTGTCCGGGCCAGTAATGTCCCAGAATTGAAGTTTCCTCGACTTCAGCGACTTGGAGATCTTCAGTCGTAGAGATTCCTCCGGACTACGAGACGGGAAGAGGCCGAGGCTGCTCTTTGGCTCCTCCGGGGCAAGGTTACACAGGGCGTTGAGGACGTAGTTGATCAATTCGGGCATGTAGCGCTTGGAAACTAATTGGTATTGGAGAACCAGGCTTGCGGCATATGCACCTGTTGCGAAATCTGCGAGAATGTTCACGGCACCCTGACCTAGGTACCGCGAAAGGCACAGGTGTGCCGGCGTTGCGACGGCGTGGAAGTGATCAGAGGTTGGGAAGGTAGTGGCAATTCCGGTTAGAATGACTAGGTCACTGGGCCGGAGACTAAGTGGCCGGTCTGCTGCGATTTCACGTAGACGAGCCCTGAACTCCTGAGAGACGCTCTCGGGGTGGCTCTTTGCTAGAGAGTGTACGTGACGGAAGATGTTCTCAAGAATGGCAAAAGGAGGATGCTCAGGCTGTTCGGCCATGTAGGCGACATGCTGGATAAGGATGCGGGAAAATTGGCCAAGCTTCTTCTTATTGTCCGGGTGCAGACGATGATGGTGCAGAGCTCGGATTCTCTGAACGACCACCGGAAGGTCCGCCATGGGCACATCTTGAATGACCTGGAGGAACTCTTCATGATTCTTCGGGCAAGGGTATGTATAAGCCAACCCTTCATTAGCTTCTGGTGCATCAGCTGCAGCAGGGGCTTCTCCGGTGTTATCGGTAGGGAGAGTAAAGCCGTTGATAAGCTCGTCTTCTTCGTCCTCTTCCATTTCCTCTTCAGACTCCTCTGCAGATAATACCTCCTCATCACTGTCACCAATTGATAAGCTAACATCTGATCTCGTCTCGACAAGATCATCATCGATTATAAAATCATCCTCGTCTTCGACGCTAAGCTCAGGGCGGGTACTGATCTGACCAGAAGACTGTTGCAACCCAAAAGCCTTCGCGTCATCTGGGATGGATTCGTCTTCAGACATCTCACTTCCTTCCTCCTCCACCTCTTCTTCTTCGTCTTCCTCTTCCGACTCGCCTACTTCCTCGCCGCGCATTCTCCGAACTCGCTCTTCTTCTAGAGCCTTCAGCCGCTCTGCTTCCTCCGCGGCCTTCTCCTCCTCTGTCTTTGTGCGGTCCGTTGGCTTGGATCGCTTATCGAACGTTAGTTGCTTTAGGCGCTGGTCATACTCCTTTTCGGTATCTCCTTTAGCTATGCCCTCCATAAGAGCAGCGCGATCTGGGTTCATAGATGCCAGATCACTCTTCGGAGGTTCTGGCTTTGGCGGTGGCTTCACTCCTCTTAGCATTTCGAAAAGATCAGGAAGTCCTTTGTCGAGTTCTTCACGGAGATCGTCATCGTCCTCCTTAGCTTTTTGCCGCTCATACTTGTGAAGTTTCGACTTGGCAATGACCTCCTTCATAACTTCGTGTTTAGATTTCTTTCGTTCAGGATGTTCTTCCCCGTCTTCTAGATCCTCTGGCCCATCCATCTCGCCATCATCAAAGAAAACTCGTTTCCTTTTCCGGGCTGCTTCGGTATCCGAGGCATCATCTTCCAGCCCGCCCAAGTCACCCTCTTGAAAATCGTCTTGGTCGATATCGTTCAAAGACTGGCCTTTGTGTGTGAGTTGGAACTCTTCTTCCTCATCATCCCCTTCCAGATTGAACATTGATTCCTTCCGCATCTTGCGCTGACTTGCTCTGGCATAACGTTCGGCGGCTCTCTCTTCAGGCGTCATAGTCGGATCATCTTCACCGAATCGGCGATCTAATATACCACCGACCTTGTTTCTCTTCTCCATTTCTCGTAATAGCGTTTGACGTCTCTGTATGAGTAGAACCGTTATTAAATAATGTGAAACATAAAGCTGCGATGAAACTTACTTTTTCTTCTCCCAGTGACTTGGTAACACCAGGTCGCGCACGCGAAGCAGCTGTGCCTGAATTTCCATCTCGAGTTGTCACATCAAATTTTGTCCGTGTGCCCCCCGCTTTGATTTCGAACGGATTGAATCGGTCTCGAATTGACTGCAAAGCGGCATTGCGCTGGACCCGATTTTGCGCCGCAGCGCCACTCTTCGCATTCTGGCGTTTTTGCTTTTTCGATTGCTGTGGCCCCAGAACTCCACTCTCACGGAGAGAGGCCTTGAGCTGCTTCAACTGCGACGGCGGCATATCTGCGTGCTGAAGTTGACGCAAAAGCGTTCTGTTTCTCCTTCGAAATTTTTGGCGGCGGCAGTATGTCCGAAAAAAAGTTATACTCACCGCTTTTATGTGCTGAATTCTGCCGGTTTGTCTTTAGATCGTCATTACTCTCCGCTTTTCTACAATACCATGAGTATAGATCGTTCTTGTTCTCATACCGAACCATGCCCTCTCATATGAACGATAGGCTGCTATGGCTATGCCTAGGTAAGGTTCTCACGATTTGATTATGGCAAGTGAATGGGCCGCTGAACTCATAGGTGTTTCTCTTTTCTTCGCTGTTCGCGGCATAGTCACGGACCTCCGCCGAGTGCGAGATCTGACGGAGATTAAGCATGTCGAGAAGGAAGATAAGATGATCAGTGAAGGCACGGAGGATGGTTGGTTACATCTTTTTGGAAGTGGTTTATCCAGTGGCTAATTGACCAACAGCCCTCAAACTGGACACATTACTCAAGCTCTCTGAGAGCACAAGTTACGACCTCCGGGCAGCGTATGGCAGCTCCAGTGTACACAGTCCGCACTATAGACACTAATGTACTTTATAGTGCTTTGCGTATCATCGCTGAAAGATCTACAAAGGGAGAAACGCGAGATTTGCTTCTGAGGGACCTTGCTAGCACAGACACAGAGAGACGAAGCAAAGCCCTTAGTGCGATGTACTTTTTAGTATCTAATCGCTCACGTACGGATCTTGCATATTCAGCTTCGTGATATCTCAAGTTGATGCTGACTGCTACGATTTAGTTTCTCGGACTTCCGTATGTGCTAGACTGAAAGATCCGCTTACATACAACGCTCTTGTCGACTGTCTCTGCAATTTCCTCAACGAACATACCGAAGAGACCTCCACCACAGTATCACCCATTTTACCTAAAACTAGACCTCTCGGGGAGAAGAAGGCGCTTGGTATACTGAATCTGGTTCTTCCAGAAAATGTGCCCGCAGCTCTGGAGGCTGGTATCGTCAGTCGTTGGCTGTCAAAATATCCGTTTCCCTGCGCGCTTTCGGAGCCGTCGCGCCGGCAAGATGTAGTGATACTCATGAAGACCTGGTGGTCTGATGATACTCTTATGAGTTCAATATTTAGCACACTCTCTTCTCATTCAGATGGCACGAAGCAATTACGCAAATATGGTCTGATGGGTAGCATGATTGAAGAAAACGACCAGGATGATGACGACAGTGACATATGGATGGTAGATGGCGATGATACTGCAGGCTCAGGTCGAGTCCCGGGGAGGCGCTTGCGGGAACGGAGTGCTGAGGAGCAGGCTGTGAGGAGACGAAGGAGAGAGGCTATGGTGTTGAGTGATGGGGGACGACCACTTGGTCACGACGATATCATTCAACTGCCTATCTCCGAATGATTCACGACGGGTTTCCTTTATATTTTCTCCATCGTGAGAGGAATGGACTTCATCTACTCGATGGCTACTCTATGTGATTATTGTAGCGATTGGTTCCTTTTGCTTTATGATACCCTTTTGTCCTGATATTACATAGCGTGTTTCATTAATGTTCTTAAATGTACAATTAGGATGGTATTCATAGTCCAATCCATGCTGATTTGGAAGCGTGATCCACCTTCTTCCGACTGCTTTTAAGCATACCAAGCGCCTTGAGTTCTGATACCGCCCGATAGAACAATGTCATAGTCATCCGTTCATCGCAAGCGTCACCTTGTTCACTCTCAAACACCGCATAAAAAGCTTGCCAAAGGTCGTAAACGTTCACCAGTGCCCCGGACTCGAGATACAGCTGATATAGGATAGCAGTGGCTGGCTGTCGCGCGGAAATCCTGGCCTCCGTCCTATCCGACATTGACATTAGGTAGTCGAAAGGATTGGCTAAGGCACGTTCGATCGCGAAACGTGGCCTAGGGGAGAAGATCTCCTTCAAGGGATTTTTCATATCAAGAAGAAAGGCTTCATGCAAGAACAAGTCTTGTGGTATCACCAATGTTTCCACAAAATACTTTTCTGACAGAGCATAAACGCGATCGATTACCTTGGTATACTCAATATTTTGCTGGGGTAATCTGGCTTTGCTCTTACTGAGCTTCACCCGCTGTTGGACCACAGTTGCCGCCACAATGGAATTATGGCTGTCATACTCACTCCGGAGCGGCTCCGTACCCTGGTATGTCTGCACAAGAGCTTCGAAGTCTTTCTTTATTTCTTGGAAATCCGGACAGTCAGTCAGGTCTTGAGGCATAAACGCCAGGACTTCCTTCAGCTTTGAGGAATCCAACGTTTTCAGGCCCTTAAGAAGGTCATCCATGTAAGTTGAATCTTGCAAATCTCCGGATAGTGCACGAATTGACAAATCCGGTATCGTAAGCTTTTTTCTTATATCCATGCTCTTAAGGCATAGATAGACCGTCTTGACGACATGGAATATACTTCTCATCCGTTGCTGTCCGATTTCTATGTACTTTAAGCTTTGCTGAAACAGAAACTCGTCGTTTTCCAACAGGCTGCGCACTTGTTCAGTAGAATCGTCATCAAGTAGATGCTCGCAAAATCTGGTAGGGTTAGTTAAGAAAAGGCTAAGTTGAGGTAATAGATCACCTTCGGAAAGATGGGAGGTTTCTAATTGCTTCGCAAACCTTCCCCTGTTGCCTATTGACGGAAATCTCTTCTGATAGGAGCATTGCCAATGGATTGGCAAAGAAGTGTGTCATATACGCATACTATCCCCATTAGAATTGATCGGTTCAGTACGCGTAATATGGTAAATACCTTAACTGTCCGACTGAAGGCCTCCGGTGTTTGGAAATAGTCATTCGATTTCTCAAACAAAACCCCTGTAATATTGCGTCCTAGCCAGAATCGTCCGTTTTGGTCTGCTTGTAACCGCTCATACATGCGATCAACGCAATTACTTGCTCCGTGAATCTCAAAGTATCTACCTCTAAGAAGGGCTACGCTTGACCGAGGAAGCCTTCCTTCGAAGAGTTCAACAGATGTTGAGATACCAAACAATAAGGTAAATGGTATCCGGTCAAGCCAGGAACTAGAACAATTAACTTAATAGACTAGTAAGGATCGTGAGCCTTACCTTAAGAGGGACAGGAGATCAGTTAGAATGTTCGGATCAAACGCTTCACTGTCACGGAATGCTACGACCAGCTTTTTGATCCCTTTCCTTTTCACATAATCTCCAAGTAAATCGAGATCATACCCAAGAAGTCTGGGTCCCTACGGTCTTCTTAGCACCTCGCCCATATAGAGTTTGGACAGCGTAAACCCACCTCTCGGTCCGTCAGGAAATTCTGATACCCATTGTTACCTTCCGTGTTTGTGACGGCAGCTCGGATAATATTCTTCAGCGTTGCCTTCAGATTTGGCGCATCACCAGACTCCAGTATGACCACTCCGCCTTCCTCTGACGCAGCTAACTGGTCATTGAGCTTGGATAACAGTCTGCCAAGCGATGAAACATTGGATCCGACTGTTATCAATGCTGTGGGGATGCAGCCGTCATATCTATTGTTGGTTAGTTATTTCGAAGCGCCTTCGTGTCCAAATAACGAACTACCTACGTCAGATGCGAGGTCGACCTGACGAAGGATAAAACGTTCTCAAGAACTTCGGAATCCACGTCATCTAGAATCTCCTGCCTGCCGTTAGCACGACATACGATAACCAGCGAACTTGCAAGCTTCTATTGTTTGCGAACCTGGATCTTGGTTTCCTGAGTTGACCACAATAGCCGGTAGGCATTGTACCTCAATTCGACCGATGACTCGTTTTCTTCGCCGTCCAGTAAAGGAACAAAGGGGTGCGATTCACTTTTCTGTTCCTTAATCTCGGGTTGCACCTTTCGTCGCTTCGAAGGCCGCTCTCCGTGAGCTTTCGCGGAAGTTACAGGTCGATAGATGTACACACCCTACAAAAGCATTAGTGAGTTTGGGACCGATTTGAGCCATAAGCGCAGGACAGTACCTGAGTGTTTGAGCCATCCTTGGCTACACCTTGTGTTTCCGTATCCAAGTCCATAATAAATAAGCCTCGAGACAGCCTGCGCTCTGTCGTCTGGGGAGGAATGAATATGTAGAATGATTTACTGAAACCGCGGCGGAGCTCGCGTTGACGCTAAACCAAACCGGGTGGTATTGGTTTTCCGCTGCGGAGCTTCATGCGGTAACTCTCCGCAAAACTTCTACTTTTGTTACTGTCACAGCAATTCTCGTTCACCAGTGTTCTTTTGTCAGATGATCTAACCGTCTATACTTCATGCTGCGCCAAGCTGTTCGAGGAGCTCGGTGGTATCAGCATGTGGCGCTCAGAACACCGTCGGCTCCGTCTCTTCCTTTGCTGCGTACATTCTCCGTCGTAGCGCTACGCTCCTTCCAGTATGGCGGCCCCAATGACAAGGTTCGGTTTTACGAGCAAGATACTCGTGGGAGCAAAAAGAGAAGGCAGGTCAATCCAGAAGCCGAAGAAAACGCTGATCGGGAGGAAGTGGAGGGCGAGCTGGCTAGACTTGAGAAGGAACTGCAGGATCTGAAAGAAGGTCCTTACGGCCCCAACAGTCAGTTCATCAGAGAGCTACCCGAGAAGGAAAGAGCCATTGCACTAGAAGCTCTGAGAAAATATGAGGCGGAGCATGGCAAGGATGAACCCGAAATTGGCCTGGAACAGGTTTTTGATAATGAGCTGGATGAGATGTTGAAAGAGGAATTCGAAGGTTTGGCCAAAGAAGAGGAAAACTGGCATTCGACAGGGCAGGATAACTCACCAAAAAAGCCTGTACGGCGCCCCTACGAGGTTGCCGTAACGACTCTGGAACACCATTCCTATATCGAGAAATTCAACCAATGCCTGACCCGAATCGCAAGCGATGGATCAAACGAACGACTCGGGGCAGAACTATGGAGATGGTACCGTCGTTGCAAACAGATGATCCCAGAATTCCTAGAGTCAATACCCGAAGAAGCTCTGACGTTGTTATGGCATGCTCAAGTTGGGGACTATACAAGATCTTCCCGCACAAGCCATATTCAAATACTCGCTGAAGACGCAATATCAGTTGGAAAATCGCTCTCGACGCCACATCTCCTCTCTTACATTGAGTCGCTCCGAAAGACTGGCAAAACAAAGGAAGCGCTAGATCAGTGGGAAGCACATCAAACGGGGCTTTCGCAAAATAAGCAAGACCTTGAAGCATATTGGAAATTGGGTGTACGACTCTTTGCTGCTGAAAATGACCCTCAGCGAGCACAGGACATCGCCCTCGCGTTTCTAGCAAATGACAAATCACGCGAACCTCGCATCCTCCTTCCAGTCATTACTGCTTGGGGGCGACAGCCTGGCAAAGAAGCTGAGGTCAAGGCCTGGGCTCTATATTTACAACTGAAAAGCTTTCTTGAGAACACCTTAACTATGGACGATTACGATAACATCAGCATTGGTCTTCTGAAAGCCGGTAGACCGAATCTTGCTATCGCAGTGTTCAAAGATATGATGGTGACAGGGCAAGACCCAGCAAACGATTCGACCTCACTCTATAAAGCAGCCGTCGGTCTTGTTGGTCATCTTCAGGCATCGAGTATTTCGGAACAGGATGTGAACAAGGTATCGCTTTCGACGCTAACGGTCCTACCTCGGAGGTTCCAGAACCGGTTCTTCTATGCCAGCTGGATGAAGAAGCTCATTGGAATGGGTGAAGTTGACTCTGCCGCACTGGTAATTGAGTTGATGTACGAACGAGGAGTGAAGCCGGATTCAAAGCACCTCAATGGATTGATAGCCGCTTGGTTACGTGATGGCAATCCCGACGCGCGAGAGAAAGCCGAACGACTGGGGTGGTCTATGGTTCAACAGCGGATTGACAGTATTTGGGCGCGGACCAATTCAACAGGAAGCTCTCCGAAATTGACCGTAAGCCCCGATCCAGATAGTCCTCGCATACCCAAATGGATGCAACGAGAGATCCCATCCGCGAACATCGAAACATTTTCCATTTTACTCCTCCATTATACCCGAAGAAGCGACGATGGGATGATCAAATACCTAGTTAAATGCCTCGGCGATGCTCAGATCAAGCCAAACTCCTATTTCATGAACCACATCCTATATGCCGAGCTCCGGAAACAGGATATCGGATCTTTGTGGGACAAGTTCCGAACCATGTCTGCATCGATCCAACCGGATCTGGAAACTTTTGCTTGCCTATGGGACTGCGGCAAACTTCAGTATGATCGCGGTCGCACGACGTTTGTTGCAGACTTTCCGTCTGCTCGCAGCCTTTATGCGGAGATGATGCAGTGGCATTCTCATCTCCCTACACGAGGCCGAGCCGCTGCGCAAGAAGAGTTCTCAAAAGAACTCTATAACCAAATAATTCGTTGCTTTTGTCTCTCTAAAGACCTCCCTGGCACACTGATTGCGCTTTACTCGTTGAGATCAATATTCGGGTTCTCCCCCGACGACGTGACCGCTCGTCTCATAATCCTGCAAGTTGCACGGATGGCCGGTGTCCCGCCTGGCACACCCAAGCGCCGGCTCCGTCGCCTTTCAACGACTCCTAAGAGCAAAGAGAACATCTCTCATGTCAACAGGCTGGTAGAGATCCTGAGCGAGCGCAAAGTGTCTGCACTCCAGGCGCGCGGGCTTACTCTCGAGACTCTCGAGCCGCAGGAGCGGGAGCAGTATCAGCTCGATATAATGACTGACCTTTTACGTATTATCATGGGCCGGGCTGCTACTGAATCGAGCAGAGTTGAAGATCAGATTGCGTCCGCCGCAGAAGAGATGAATGTCCTGGGGGTCGATCTTGGATCGTCGTTGGAGGATAATGACCTTTTACTGTAGGTCTATACCAGTCTCTTTATGGAAATCGGGAAAAGTACATCATGGTGTTTAGCGGCATTGCTTTATGAAATAGAAGATTGCCACGCAGCATACGGATCGGCGTTCAGGCGGTGGTGCTATGTATATAATCATGGCTCTTGTGTACTATAATAGATTCATCCTCTCTTGAGCTATCTTGGACACTTGGGTCGTCCTATGTTTCTGAACTTCAGTGGTTAATAATAAATTTGCGCCTCCTTTATAATTATCATCCAAGCCGGTTGTGGTGATCTTTAGAACTTCATAATCACCATTCATTCTGTTCGCTGAGAAATCACAACCGAAGCGTACAGTTAGGTATATAATCAGACTCCATCGTACCTACATAACTCAGAGCCAACTGCCAGGAGGGAGATACCACATAGACACACTCAATCCTCTATCAGACGTTCTAGATACCCCAAAGGCTTCGATCACGCAAGGTGTAGACCCATGGATCCTCTCCGAACCGGGCACCACCTACCGCAACAGAAGCCTAAAAGACCACAGACCACCCAGCAGCAGAAGATACAAGGGCGCGGACGCCGCAATCAAGGAAGCGGCTTCATTGCGGACATTGTATCTGGCAAAGTGACACGTGCTGGATCCAGCATAATGGCTCGGATGAGCGTCTCTGATACACTGGGTCATATTGCCGTCCACCCACTGTTCGATCGTTCTATTAGACACATTGAGGTAGAGCGTAGGAGGGAAGTAACGCTCAGGAACTTCGCACCAGTATTGGTGCTCGTTGTATCTATGGATGACATTCGGCTTGCAGCAGGTTCGCAGTGTGTCCAAGTCTTCTGGCTCGTTCGGTTGATCGCGAATGTAATAAGAACATACATCTTTTGAGTCCAGTTCGGGTCCGTGTAAGCTTTCCAGGGTCTGCACGGGCAGCTCTGTTGTTGCCGTCGTTGGCGTCGGTTTTTCTGTTGTAGACATGTTTCTGATTTCCTTGATCTCTTGGATATGGATGATAGAATCAGGTGAAACTAGAATAGTAAGGTCATGCAGATCTCACATGGCTCGAATATCTTTCCTCCGCAAACTATGCTGGGTCATCTTGTTTCCTACCTTATATGCCTGGGGGGTTATGGTTTTGCTGCTTCTGTCCCTCCGCCAAAACAGAACAAAACCATGGAAAGGCAAACGGTCTTTGTTCAAAGCTCTAAGGCGGTTACTTACCCAATCAGAGAGAAATGCATCGAGCAAATTGGTTTCTCTTCATGCGGGGGGGATTGTTGACAGTCCAGCACTGGTGGAACCGACGTTGAACAGCCTCCAGTGAGTTGCATAGCATAGCAAGGCTAAGACCAGATCAAACAAAGATACGATAGCGATATGAAATCTGATTAGCCAAATTTACACATAGTGTATCATAGACTTTCGTCGGGCGTAGTCTTTGTCTAGTTGGTCTTGCTCAAGTCGTACCTGACCTAACTACATGCAGTAGGGCAAGTGCCCTACTAATCGTCTGACTCTCATGAGACTACTGGCACTCGTCGGCATCTGTTAGATTCTTTCTTGAATTGGTTACACGAATGGAGATATTACATTCCAAGCTTTATCGGTATGGGTCTGACCGCAAGCCTGCAATTTCAATGGTTTTTGACAACCCGCGCTATCTCTCGTCTCTGCCGCACATGCACTTTACTAGTCCACCTCTCGTTGATTCCTTAACATAACTCATGAGGGGAAGACTGGCATTCTACTTGGATAAAGTTTAAGGGGTAACAGCATGGATGGGGGTGAACGTTTTGTATATATAGGGAAGTCAGGAACTGTTGTATGTTGAACCGTGCTTTACGCAAGATATCCAAGCCTTCCGAGCTTTTACGAATTGCAAGTCAGAATGTGTGCAATATACCTGAGAATCACCTTCCTTCTCTGCCTTAGCCTGTCCCTAGCACACGTCATTTACATGAATGACACAACAGGCGCAAACAACCCATTGGAAGAGAGACAGCTCATGGGCCACCAGTTTATGTGTTGTATGGGGGACTGCAGCTATGAGCTCGTTGGGGATGGAAACCCACATACGGATTATCTCCACAGGCAAATGACCAGTACAGGAGAGTGTCGAGATGGCCCAGGTGCTAAGGGCTGTGGAGTTGGATTCTCCACGAGTCATACATTTGGGTACACTGTCTCGGCCGGAGCGAATATCGGATGGTTCGCTCCTGGTTTCTCAGTGACAGAGTCATGGACCGTGGGCGAGACCAAGACCTGTAGTGCAGATATCAATGCAACGGTCTGTCTCTGGTACGATATGGCATATGTGAGTAGTACTCTATTTCGATCTTGCAAGTCGTCCATTCTAATACACCGTGACAGACCGCGTACACAGTACAAGTCGTCAATAGGCGTCTGTATAGCTCGGTGTGTTCTAACCAGCCCACAGGACCGTGAGTGATTGATGAGCTCTATCACCGTTGTTCTTTCACTGACCAGGTTGATTAGGCTCATCATGAAGGCGCCAAACGTCAACAATGCCGGTGGTGGTCATTGGTACTGTGCATATGGCGATGAATGCCGTGGGGAAGGTGAAGAATACTGGTGTCTGACGGAAGATTGCCCACCAAAGGGAAAGCCTAAACCTCAGGATTAAATCCAGACCCGATGCATACATATTATGTACCTAACTAGCCTATGTGTGAGGTACACAGCAAGCGTACATTCAACGGGGTATAGAGAGGGCGGTCTTCTGCATGTTGAGAAGTAGGAGTCATTGATTACTTCAGGCCCAGCGCTACTACATGTAATCCGATGCTCTTGAAATGAACCAGACTGAACGTTCGGCAGAGGCAATAGGACACTGTAGATGTTGCAATCACAAATGAACTTCAAGACAATGCACTCACTGTACAAGTGCATATTCCAACTCGCTCCTACAACAGGTAGCTCGGTACAACAACCACACAGTCCAAACAACACATACTGCTCCAGATGGCCATTAAATTTCGTTGACTCCCCCAATTTACGGAGACATAAAATGTCAACTATCGCAGACGCGTTAAGTCTCTATATTCCAATACGGCCATGGTAGAGGGGGAAATAACAGTTAGTTCCAGTGTAGGTTGATCAGGATAACTCAATAGTACGCCATACACAGATCTCTGTGTAAGCAGGAAAAGGCAATAGCTAAGGTTCCTCCTCACTGGAATATAAACGGTACTCTGAGTTAAGATATCGTTAACTTAATTCAACAGTTCTACCCAAACTAATCTCCAAACCTTCGCTATTCCAGCTAAGCTATGATTCTTTCCCAAGCTCTATAACATTCCCATCCATCATACACTCATTAACATAGACCAACATTACGTTATTTACCGGGCCCTATCAGGGTAGGCATCGTACAAGCCATCGGACACACTGATATCGCTGAAAGTGACTTCTCCCTCGCCATTATGGAAGAAGCTAATCTCGGTTGAGTTGGCATACCAGGTACTGCACTCGACATTAGCAAGTTTCTTGTAAATTGAAAAACATTCAGACAGGACTTACCGAGCCCAGGTAGAAAGGGCAAATCGTGAGTTAGCATAAACTTCAAGAACAGCGTTGTCAACCACAATAGTGAGATCCAAAGTCTCAATGTGCGACTCATCCTCTGCAGCAAGCTTGACATTGTGGCGGTTTCTGCCATGTTCTCTATAGGCATCCTTTTTCTTCCTCTCTTCTTGTTTATCATCATCGTCGCTCTTGTTGCAATTCTTATTGATGTCAAACAACCGCAGACGCCCTGACTCGGTAGTAGTGTTCAATTTCAGTGGTGGTCTGGACGGCTGCGCTTGTGTTACTGCGGCCAATGACGATAGATTCATTCGAGAATTGGTAGTAGATAGTTGTCGACTCAAGCTCCGAAGAGAGAATCTTGAAACCAGCTTGAACTCCAGGGTCACGAGCGGACTTGGGGAATGAGAGCTGGGCATTAAGAACGAAGAACTTGGTGGTGGGCGACTGCTTGAAGGGAACAGCACCGTCTTCGCAAAACGTGCGCTTCGGCTCGGTGAAGGACGTTTTATTTGTCATTGCCTTATATGTCTCTCTCGCAATCTTGATTCCCATTGTTTCAAGCTTGAGACAGCTATTCTCGCTATCTTTTACGCACCACGAGCCAGTCTCCGAGGCAAGGTCATTATCGACCACGTTGGAAATAGTCTGTTTATGTAATTTACGGGGGAGTAGTAGCGTATTTTGCCATCCCTGCTGCTCACTTGGGTATCCGGCCACGCCTCCGAAGACGTCTCCAGTCAGCCACACGTACGAGATAAAGCGATCAGGCGCACCGCTCTTCTCGGAGGCCTGAGACGTCGCTGGTAGGACCTTTCCTGCCGCGGCATATGAGGATATTCCCCAGTCAAGAACACCCGCCATGGTAGGCTCAAAAGTCACATTTCCGCCGTCCGGTTTCAAGATATTACCGGACGCCCACAGCATGCCATGCATCGAGGTAACAGATTCGGTGATTGGGCCATACGAACCCTCCACGCCGAGAGTGATAAAAGTCTCGCCGTTGACATTATAGCCTTCTTTGTCGAGACTGAACACATTCCCAACTTCGAAATTGTAGCCCCATGCCTTAGCCCAGTCACCGTTGCCACAGGTCGAGTTAACAGGCTCACTCCACCATTTTCCAAGGTACTCCCAGTCCTCATAACCCGATCCCTGGTTGCGATAGAGGAACACCCCGGGCCCGACATCGTGGACACCGCCCGAGATAGCAGCATACCAAGTGCCCGAGCTACTGCCAACAGTGTCATCTAGGTCCTTATTCTGGAAAACGTAAGGGTCACGGAAGGCAGTGACATCGATCCCCTACAATGGCATAACTGAGCCATTGGCTACAAAGGCTTTTGTTCCTTGGATAGCTCCTCTTTAAACTTTTAGCTTCTTCGTCGGTTTTCTGACTCGAAACAAGGGCGCATACCAACCAAATGACAGCGTCAACTTCCTATCCATAGCATAAAGAGTCATTGGCCAGACTTTCCTCCGATCATAAGGGATTCAACGGTATTGTGATCTTGAGACCTAATTGAGTTCTTTCCATACCACAACTATTCCGTCTCTGCAACCACTAAAATTCGTTGGTACAACGTTCTACCATAGCACAGGTGCAACTTGGCAACGAAAGAATGCGAGGGCCAGGAAAGCCTTTCTGAGTGAAGCAACTACTTCCGACTTTCAAATGAATGGATCGACACGCCCAGCGTATCTCTCTGTTGATTGACTCAATCCATATAAAGTACAACAACCACAAACAATCAACTAAGCCACACATATGCCTCACCATGAGTATGCTTCCTCAAAATACTCAATCCCTTCGTACCCCTTTTTCAGTATACGATGCACACTGCGTCTAACCTCATCTGACATATGGGGTGACCCGCATGTGAGTACCGCCATTTTGTGCCTGGCAATCTGCGCTTCTGTAGCGGCCCCATGGATGATATTCTCAATATTCGGGCGTCCACGCTCAATACGCAATTCCCCATTCTTGTTATCAGCAGCGCAGTGGCTATTACAGCCTTTCGTACAATGGAAGCGCCCAGTAAATCCTTCGATTTCTAGTGCACCAGCAAGTTCCCTACCACAAAGCTGCTGCATGAATACATGGCCGCGGCATGCCCAGACCAGAGTAAGGTTGGAAGTCTGGGTTTTTGTATCGTCAGATACCCTAGAGCCTGCCTTCGACAATCTGGAAACGTGATCATGAATGTAAGGTACTGCTGTTGCTATGCCGGTCCCACCAACGATCATGACCACAGTGCCGTAGTGATGCAACGGAAGTGTATGACCGTAAGGACCCTCCAAGGATATAGGAATAGAGGTTTGATAATATCCGTTCACAGCACTATCATCAGAGGATGATGAACGTAAACACTGGTCTTTCAGTCGCTTTGTCCAACCGTTATAAGGACGAATCCAGAAAACAAGGTTTCCAAGAGCAGGGTCAGTGGTAGAAGATTGGGATCCCTGTGTAAATACCTCTGTAGGAGTTGAAGTGAATGGGTTCTTCTCGTTAAGGGCTCCAGTCATATAGTGGGGTCCTTGTTGTGCATTAGATGAAGACGTTAATGGCGACGTTGGGTTTGGTGCTGTGTAGGCGCCGACTGTAAAAGGATGGTTTTCCCAGCCACGCCAACTGAATAATTGATATAGATGGAAGTAATGCCCTGGCAAAGGCCGGATTGAGCCATCTGCTTGGACGTCAAGTCGGACGACATCAGCCTCTTCACTATACGTTACCATTGCTGTAGTTGTTTGCAGATGCCCAGGGGTAGAGACGCGGATGTTGCAATATACGAGGCGTACGAGGCGCAAGAACCGATCACAGCACCATATGGCAACCACTGGCCAGAGGTAGGCGTTATATTTAGTTCCGAAAACGGAAGTATGTCTGTTTTATCTTGTAAGCCGGTCTCGCATCTGCCAAAGTCATAGACAGGGAGGGAGCAAAGAAGGACGCACTGGAAAAGCGCAACAAGAAGGATCACTGCAAATAGGATGTGCCCAACCAAAAATAACTCATAACATTTAGTACGAATGTAGGGAATGGAGAGGCCGCAAAGTAGCCCCATCATAGTGGCACCCTAAATATTAATTAATATATTAGCGGAAGGAATTTGACGTGGTTTAGCTTAGACTCACAATAATACCAAACTTGAACCAGAGAACATGCAATCCTTCTTCGTAGTAAGGTCCTTTGTGAGCCTTGTTAGTTATATGGCTACAACAGACAGTGATCAAGGTCCATACCATAGATCGTATCCAGAACAGTATATGATATCGCATGTACAAAGGCAAATATGGCTGTGAGACGACTCAGGTGCCGGTGGAAGACATTGAAAGTGCTGAAGCTCCAACCAGTGGCCCAAATGAAGATATTGTTCCGTCCAGCGAATAACCACACCCATGGCAAACAGGCATATGCGAACATGCTAGTCCGTTGAGCAACGTACTTCCATGCCTGCCGCGAAATAGTTGGCATCCTAATGAGCATGTTAGTCGACACAGTACCACATGGGTAAGAGTGCCATTATCCTTACGTGACATTCGGAATGAAGATGTCATGAAACCCAAAGTTGAGGATAATACACATGATCCAAAACCAGACCACAACTAGAATCTCCGGGCGATTCGGGATGCTACATCCCAGGAGCCGGCGTTGATGGTACGATCCGAGAGCTGCAGGGACGGCAATGTAAGCCTTCCAATAAAAGCTAAGACGATCCCGTATTCCAGCTTTGTCTGGTAACTGTTGTTCTCGCTTGCGCTCCACATCTCCTCTACCACTTCCTCCTTGGACATGCCGCGATAAAGTCCATAAACGATGCAGTATGCCGGTGAGCAAGATTCCGCCCCAGTAGCCCATTACACTCCAACTCAGCCGCGTTGATTTCGGTAATGCTTGATCTTTCGCTAGCTGTGATACAGAGTCAGTGGTGTTGACCAATTAACGAATCAAGAATATGTGTCTCACATAACTGTGGAGGGCAACAAGATAGTATGAACGTGACAGTAATACAGGTGATGTCAATATCATTTTTTGATATTGACTAGGATCAACATGCGGAAGCTCCGCTATGTATGCACTCGTTGTATTGTTCGGCATCGCATCAAGGTCCAAGGGACTGTAGAGCCCCTGGCAGTAATTTTCCCACAAGTTTACCCCGGCAGACAGTTCCTCATCCGAGCAGTATAGCTTTACGGATGTATAGATGGAGCTTACCTGCACAGTGTTGTTACATGCAGCATTTTGTGAGTGGGGGCCAGACCATGTTAGGGTTGATAGCGATTGGTAGATGGAATAGAAACAGTATTCGTCCAGACTGGAAGCAGAGAGGCCTCCCCAACAGTGAACAAGGCCCGTGAACGCAACTAGTGTAATGACATATAGATGCATTTTGGACAAGAGACCAACAGCGGTAATGACTGGCACTCGGAGAGCTCTTTCTGAAGGCACATACACCGTTCGAAAACCTTCATCTGGCTTGCTTTTATATGATATTTCTACGTACCCCCTCCCGTTGTTCGGTCTCTAGACTCAGATGCCAGTGGCTGTTCGATCCTATTGTGAATATGAGGAACCTCATTACCATTAGAAGAGGGAAATCATAATGCGTGGGGCCCAGGGCCGCGGTGGATTGCACCTAGCGCTTCAGTTCCATCTCGAAACCAGTTCTTGGTAGGGGATGAGTGAAGTAAAAGTGGGCATCGTTTTCGTATTGGATAGCACATCAATAATCCACGCAGATCACTTTCCTTTCACAAGATTTATATCATTCAATGACAGTCTCCGCTTTCATTCCTCGTGGAGCCATCGCCTATATCCCAGCCCACCATGGAGTATAGGCGATCGAATGAGCATCACTAGCAGTGCTATTATGTAAAATTTACTTTTCATAAAGTGCAAACACATGATAGTTATCAGGTCGTCGATCAGATTATAACTAGCCCCACATATGCTCGGCTGGCAAGTATATCTAAAGTGCGTCGATCATCCCATCTGAAGTTTTAGACTGGTTGATAATCCCGCAGATCTCACCTGAATAGCCAGTCCGTTGAGGGTAATTCTGCGCGTGTTGAGAGGCAAGATCACCCTCAAACAATATCTTGATTTTAATACTAAGTGTCTAACATGCTTTTACTTGAGCATGTGTACTTTTGAAACAGGGGTCGACCACTTTTCAACGACCTCATCAAGGAATGGATATGCCCACCATTAGAAGTATTTAATCGTATGAAACCACGGTGCTAGACTCACTGAGCACGGTGAAATTATGATCAACAACTACTACTTGTCGTAACTGGCTTAAGCTTTCCTCCATGCCTAGAAAAGCCAATTCCAGACAAGCTTCGGATCAAATGTTTCATCTTAGAGCTCGCCCACGTACGGAAGATGTCACATCTATCTACTCGATAGAGTGGGATACATTCGGGTACCGAAGAAATATCACAAATGGCTTTCAGGAATACCACTCCCCTGGCGCTCTAGTCGCACAAAGGATACTCAGATCAGCCGTCTAGTGCTGAGCAGACAACACACCTAGCTGGCTATACTCTTACCCCTCACACTGTTGTCGTGGTATGACCCTCAGAAGCTAACAGCTTCAGCTTATCTACGTATTAGTGCGGGATGATCAATAGTTCTCCGTGCCCCTGAACCGATATGTTTCAGACAGCACATCCACTGTGATATGCAGTAACTCTCCAGTGTCAGAAAGTGCATGCAACGCTGGTAACCTTACCACTACTGCTGCACAGTACCAATAACCAAGTTACTTTAAAAACTACTATCCATGTTCCTAACTACCCATAATAAAGAGTTTCTTACAGCATATTCTTATGCTACGGTACCATAGTTGAGTGCGTATCCAAAGACAGAGACCAGGTTTCTTGGCCTACGTGATGTGTGATTTCATTGATATGTGGTAATTGGAGGCATTAGCATTGCTATGACACATAAGACTAAGCTTTCGGGCTGGACTTCAACCAAGCTTCCATAGTCTAGTGGTTAGGACGGCGGTCTCATAGCAATATGACAATTCCTATCTAAAGGAGTTGCAATCCGCAAGCACGAGTTCGATTCTCGTTGGAAGCACTTTCTTTTTCTCCCTTTTTAAACCATTCTTATCTTTTTCCCATGTGCAGATCCGTACTCTGTATGCTTCATCCAAATAGCCTGCAACCAGTGCTATCAACCAGCTTCACGTATTATCTGCTTTATCAAATAGTCTCCCGCAGTGCAGATCCTTGCCTACAAGTATAGGGTATATACCGGCTGATCACAGATTGTGTGTGATATTACTACCCCGAGAGTCTGAACTGCACTTCCTAAACCCTGTAATAGACCCAAGTAGGAGGAAGGGCAACACTAAGGACCGCTGTCGCGGACCAACATCACACGGTCGACGGCCATGGTGAAGATATGTATTCAGCCATCAAAACATTCAAGTACGCTCATTGGTATCGTGGTGTTCCCCGGTTACCCAAGCTGATTGAATGCTTGATGGCGACAGGGTAACAATCCCTCTTCTAAGCTTGTAGGCCGTGGATTCGGCTTCATGGATACATACGCACAGCCTGCCTTCGCGGTGATCCCTCCTTAAGGAACGGGAGAAATAGGCCCAGTGTAAGCAAAATGAAAACAGCAAAAAAGAATGCTTCCAACGAGAATCGAACTCGTGCTTGCGGATTGCAACTCCTTTAGATAGGAATTGTCATATTGCTATGAGACCGCCGTCCTAACCACTAGACTATGGAAACTTGATATATTATTCTGTCGTAATATTATGCTACATAGTCCTAAGATTGGGTGACCTTATAATCCTTGCACAGCTCCATATATTTCATTTTCTTCTGCTTGTATACTTCTTCTCTTCTATGTTAGTTATGTGGATATTCTTTGAACGACTTTATGGATTAAGTCGTGGTTATCTTATTGCTGAAGTTGTTCCTTTAGCACTCCATGAGTAACTCGTGTGCAGTGTTACCTGCGTACATATATATTCTGGGCCCACCGGTATCTGCCGTGGTAGTATGGTGCGTATCTTCATAGTACATCGCCAAATATACTCTCGCCACCTGGACTACACAGGCTGTCACAAGCAGAGTGACCAATCAATTGCCAGTCAAAATCATACACCGGTGATAATAAATGCAGCACTGCCCCTTTACTAGACACAAGAAGCTCGACAAGGATCACACAAGAACTACGGAACCGAGCGTCAAGGTCAAACGCGCTCGGAAAAGGTGGCAATTTGTCCCAGTATTTGACTTTGGTAAAAACAGCAACGCGGAGACACCGACAAGTCAATCCCTCCCAGAGACCAAAACTGCAGCGAGACTCATTACTGACAGTGGCAGACACCGCGTGGCAACTAACACACCAACAAGGTAAGTCTGATAACTCCTTCCAGACACTAAGATTGCAGTGCTGGAAGGCCCACACGAAGCCTGACACGTTAGGACAAGGAAAAGCCTTTGAAGCTATACCATCTCCAATCGAAAGATTGCCGATACCATGGTGCCCTACACCAACCACCCTACCAGGGACAACATCACCGCACTCGTCATGCCTCCCCTTAAGGTTCGACCCTAACGCCCTAAAGATACCTTAAGTCAGTCGGCAGATAGAGAATGCATTCCGCCTGGGTCTGCTGAGCTTGGCCGGTATGTCAGCAAAATTATCCCTGGTAAGAATGGATAATTGGGTTGGCAATTTGAGTTTTAACTTGCAACAAGTTACACCCGGTAGATGTATCGAAGTCATTAAGCTGTGTGTTGAGTCAGCATCTGGACTAGCACCGAGCGACATGGCCGTTGGTGAATTGTCCCGTGAACCCGGCGTAATATATAACGAGATGTTCCGTTTGTCCCCTAGACCGCACATACTAGGTACTACAGCGCTGGCTGGGGTCTAGTATAGATACTAATCAGTCTGATACAGTGAGGCAAGAGCCCCGAGAAGGTTGAATACATCGATCCCCTAGTGGTAAGTTGGCTTACCCACTCTGAAATTCTGCAGAATGAAGAAACACGGGACAATGCACTGTGGGAATGGGGGAAGGTAGAACTTGACCACGTAGTTCCTCCATATTTTCTATATCACCAACCTGGCTCTGGCCTCTTAGGGTGTGATACGGTTGGCCGGAGTCATCAACTGAAACCTAGCCTAGCCGTATGCTATAGATAACTTTCTACACAAGCACCAGGTACTTTCCTTCGGTCTATATCCACACCATCCAGACAATATTGGACTTCAGCTCGAGAGTTCTGATCACATCTGAATGTCCTTCAACACAGATTGCACAACCAAGTTGAAGTACCAATTACTCACGAGCCAATCTCGATAGTCGACTCAACGAATCCTAAAAAAATAACGACCGACCTGGGACTCGAACCCAGAACCTTCAGTTGTGATCTATTGACCAATCAATGGCCTGCTAGGAGACTGACGCTCTACCATTGAGCCAGCCGGCCAGGATCTATTTAATCAGGGACCAATTTTGACACTATTGGCCTACCGTGACACTGGGTAAGAAGTGTCATTGTGTCGGTGGATTAAAGTATATTATGGTAGATATAGCTTGGCGAGCTATTTTGGTGGAAGGGCGGACATTTCCAGATTAACACCTACGAAACATATGCGCTGGTTTGTGTTATGGTAACTGGTTGTTTCGCCCAGGGTATCTTAACCCGACAGTAAAATCACTTCCTCATCAAGAAGAGAGAAATATCGTACAAATGTGACCAGCCAAGAAACATCATTATTGTCTCTCGTCTAACATCAAGTTATATAGAGCACACAACGTACACATACGTTTGATGAAAAAAGTGTAAGAGTATCTTTTCATGCATAAACGAAACGGAAGCGAAAGAAACACCCGAACGTGCAACCATTATTTCTTGCCCTTCTTCTTCTTCTTGCTTGGGGACGCCGGACTCCCAGGCTGCTCATCAGCCTCGACCAAAACTGCATCGTCATCGCTTCCAGTTACCGAGGACGGCGCACCAGACGACTCGGGGGTCTTTATTGCAGGGGTGGAGCTGCTGGTCGTGGTAGGGGTTGTGTCAGCTGGAGCTTCGGTTTTCTGCGGAGGTGCGGTTGAAGTAGAGTCCTCGGCGTCCAATTCCTTCATGAATCCTTCCTTGATGCTGGCTCTCCTCTTCTCCCACCATTGACGCTCCTCGTCCAACTTGGCCTGCTGCTCAGCGATGCGCTCGCGATAGAGGGTGTTGTTCATCATTTCATTGGCAGATTGGAAAATCGTTTGGCCCCAACCGGGTACATATGCGTTGGCCTAAGTTCGAACCATTCAGTCACCACATCCTCAAGATATGCAGAAGTAAAGCACAAGGAGAAAAATAACTAACCTCAGAAACAACATCGCGAACCTCATCCTCCATCTCCTTCTCCGCCCTCTGGAACCGTTGCCACAAATCATCACCCACACTACCACGCTGAAGTAGCACACCCAAAGCCTGTTTCTGACTGCGCAGGGCCAAAACCCGTTTGATATCCTCCTCTGCACGTCTTAAGAGCGCAGCCTTAAGCACCGACTCGGGTACAGCAGGCGCCTTCTTCTCCTTAGAAGAGGTCGCAGGCGGGTCAATGTGAAGAAGGGAGAAATAGATATCTCGTTGGAGGTGAGCGGGGAACCATGGTTCTAGAGAGTATGCCTTTTCTATATGTCCGCGACGGGCCTTGGTTAGTATACTAGATGAACGTGGCTTCTTTGGGAAAGGCGCTGAACATACGGGCTTTGCGCTTGCGGTATAATGAGGAGAAGGTTGCTAGGGAGCCGATTAGAACACCTAGGTAGGCGAACGGCACGGCGAGACTGAGCCAGTTTACCATGGCGTTGTATAGGACAGATATGGCTGTCCTGGAATAGCGATCGAACGGAGTTTAAATGTCGGCGGGGAGTATTCAGGCTGGGGTCATAATATCGTTGCTGGTTTTCGTGTGAAACCTTCGCAGCGCTGTCTGCAAAGAATGTTGAAAATAGAAAAATTGCGCGCGACACCAAGCAGCACAATGTCGGAGTTGTATGAGGGAGGGAGAGATAATCGTAGTGTTCCTCGCCGCAGGAAAGGGAAATTTGGTGAGGCGGTGATGATCGCGCTCCTTCGGGAAAGGACAGGCTGGTGTCTTGGCCGCGTCACATGTTCACTGCCATACGAGTATACGTTCAATTCTCTAGGGTTTATTGACACAACTCTAGTCACTGATGCTTTGTTGTCTGATGCATTTTATCTACAAAATTGTCCACAAATTTTGAAGGAAATGAGATGTCTTAAAGCATACATGCACGAGCTCACCGTTCGCGCGAGAGAAAACAAACCGGCCCTTAAAAACCCGTAGTACCAACCAAAAAGAAACACACTCGCAGGCTTGCAGAATAGCCATTCCGTAGATAATAAGCAAGATAGGAAATGTCAACAAGATAGGTATAATCTGAGAGTAGAAGATAAAAGAGGATAGAAAAAAAGAAAAAAAAGAAAGATCCTAGAGCCAGCATCGACTTCATTACACAAGTCCATTGTCAAAGTACACAAACACCTCTAATTCAACCCTATACCAAGCGAAGAGGAAATAATGGGTAGGAAAGAAAGGAAACGAAGAAAGAGAGAGGGTGAGGGAGAGAGATTGAGGGGTGGAGGCAAGGGAAGAAGAGAGAATTAAGGGTTCTCTTGACGAGGGCTGCAGCATAGTTACAGGTGTTCGAATGATGAACCCAACTGTTCCTTCGTCCTTTGACTGATAGGACCAATTTCCTGCATCGCCTGCATGTCTTCGAGGATCTCATTGAATGAGTCCCGAATTCCAGCGGCCACTTTGCTGCGGTTCCATTCACCACGCGTGCGCCACAGGTAGTCCATTAGGCTAGTGTTGATCTGCTCAAGCTGCTCCACCGAGCAGCCACTGGTCCGCTGGGTGAGCTGCTCGTGCAGATTCTGGACATACTCAGAGTCCACGATTAGCTTTGGTGAGTGGTCCTCATCGTTCAGTATCGAATGGAGATTAACTGGCGGATGAGATGACGGCTTTGTGGATTCATCGAAAAGAGGCACGGGTGGTTGTGTTTTCGGTTGCGACTGACTGCCATTCACATGGTGTTCGGGCTGCGAGTCTGCGTTTCCGGGAAGAGACTCGCGTGGCCTCGGTGACGGCTGGCTGCTGTCACATTGCTGCGTGTCTGGTAGATGCTCTTCTAATCCCACCCGGTCTGGGTATTGAGTAAGGTCAGGGAAATCGTGCCTTATTGCTTGACCCACTATGGGGCTTTGTGTATAATTTGGACGGAGAGATGATTGATCTGACGATTTTTGGCCTGACGTTGTTTGTGTAGTAGAAGCTTCGTTAGCGTAGTCGTGTGGCTGAGATCCCGGAGCCATTGGAGTCATCGGCCCCTTCTGCGAGAAGCTCGAAAGACCTGATTCGCGTCGTATCTGCTGGGAAGGCGCTGTGTGGGAATACGGTGGTTTTGGCTGCGCCGATGGCCCGAATGAACTGCCTTGCGTGTCTCTTGTGCCTGAGTGGTCTTCTGAATTGGTCATGTAGACATCACCGTCCCCATCTGGCCTCGACTCATGTGAACCATTGCTTGTCGGTCCACGGGCGCTCAGATCATTGAGATCTGAGCCTCCGCTTTGATGGTAGCCGTTGGTCAAGAAGCTTGCCGTTGATTGTCGTGTCGGCGTTACCGGTCTGGCCTGCTCCTTGGGAGCGAGGTCAGGGAATGTCTCGCCTAGCACCACAGGGCCACTTGAAGGACCCGACTCGGTATTACCATGCGGTACATTATGGTTCGCCGTGTGACCCAAAAAGCCTCCCTTTTCTGCTTCCTCGACCCTCTTGGCCTTTTCAGCTGCGGCCTTTTCCCTTGCCAGTTCCCGAATGTAGACATTCTCGCATTCTGCGACGAGCTGCGGCTCGGCCTGCTCGATGGTGGAGATATCAACTTCAACGTTAGACAGAAGCTCGTTGGCTCTCAAGATCCTCTCTTGATCGCCAGTCTGTCGTGCATCTTTGGCTAGTCGCTTTATGTCCGCCAGGAAGTCACTGGGTCGTTTATAGTATCCATTGGAGAGGCGCTTTTCGATGGTAACGATTTCCATATTGTAGAAGAATTTACCCGACACGGTTTCCCAGAGTCCCGGGACGCCGTGTTTGTCATAAGCCTTCTCGAATGGCCGGAAGGTGGTCCGCTGTTCAATCGGTAGATCGCTTGTGACGATGTTGGGATCATCCTCTTCCCAGAGGTACCGGATCTGAGACTCATCGATCACACCGGTTCTGAACCGTTTGTACTTCTTGATCTGGTCCATGATAGGCTGGATCCTAATTTTTAGAAGATTCAGCGTTTGGTGATCTTTCTTTTTCTGAGCTTTTAGCTGCTCCTTGGTGAGTGGCGTTGTGGGCTTTGGCGGAGGTGGAGGCGCAATCTCCAGGGTCTCGAGTTCCCTCTTCTTACGGTTCTCGGGATCCGGAAAATGCGCTGGCGAGGTTTTGATGTACTCGACTACCTTACTGAAATACTCGTACCGTGCTTCATTTCCTGGCGCTTTCAGGTCGTAAAAGTTTCTCTTCGAAAACCCAAACATCTGCCGTAGCAGCCCGGTGTCGATTTCTTCTCCTGTTATCTCCTGGACTCCGAGAAGCAAGACAGGATCAGTGGGAGGTATCGACCGCAGCAAACCCAAGAAGGTGGAGAGAACGGCTTGCCCAACGGTTTCGGACCAACTTTCTATGTTGGGAATGTATATCACACTTGGCCTATGTCTCTTGACCTCTGCAAAGAGCTGTATGACAGCTGCTTCCGGGGACCGAGTCGAATCACTAAGGAGAGTAGGCAAATCGAACGATTGCACGTGCAGTCCTTCAAAGTAGTGCAAAATGGCAGCCGCCAGATACTGTTGGCCCATGCCCATTAGTCCGCGAAGCAGCATCCTGGGCCTGAAAACTCGCGACCTGTCGAATTCCTGTTGCATCTGCTCGCGTTGGAAACTTCCAGCGCCCTCGGGCTCCTCAAATTGTGCTTCTTCCAAAGCAGTGAGCCGTTTTCTTTGTGGAAGAATTTCGGAGAGCAGGGCTCTAATGTCGGCCAGAGGATGACGTAGTAACGGTTCGACTTCCTTGGGGAGCGGCGAGGCGCCGGATGAAGTGGACCTCTCTGATGATGGGACCATCTTCTTGATCGCGAGCATAAAGTCCTTCGGGGTGACATCGATGTTCTTCGGATCGATAAGAAGCTTCTTGTCGGATTTGTAGATTTGAGGATATCTTCTTTGTACTGCATTAAGAGCGGCTTCTGTGCAAAGAGCACGAAGGTCGGCTCCTCCATAACCCTTAGTGATCTCAGCCAGCTCATCCTTGATATGGCCCGGAAGAGGTGGATCCCAGCCCTTGGTATGGATGTCGAGAATAGCGCGCCGACCTTCGGCATTCGGCAGGGGGAAGTAGAACTCTCGATCAAAACGACCCGGACGGCGTAGAGCAGGGTCAATCGAATCAGGTCGATTGGTGGCACCAATAACAATGACTTGACCACGGCCATCCATACCATCCATCAACGCTAGCAGAGTAGAGACGATAGACGCATGGATCTGTTCCTGTTTGCTTGATCTCACTGGAGCCAGACCTAGAGGTAGATAAGTCAGTAGTGTTAGGGCTCTTTCTTCAGGGGTTGTTCACTTACCATCAATTTCGTCGAAAAAGATAATGCTAGGCTGTGTTTTACGAGCTTCCTCGAATAGTAGTCGCAGCTGTCTTTCAGCCTCACCCACCCATTTGCTTAGCGCATCAGCTCCTTTTCTCATGTAGAATGTGACTTTACGGCCTTCGGAGCTGACACTGTTCGCCAAGGCTCTGGCTAAAAGGGTTTTACCCGTTCCAGGAGGACCATGGAAGAGAACTCCTCTAGGCGGCACGATGTGGAAACGCTGGAAGATCTCCGGGTATAGCAGAGGAAGAGACACCATTTCCTTCAACTGATCAATATGGCCCTGCAAGCCTCCAACGCTATCGAAATTGACACTCATATCCACACCTAACGGGTCTGCATCCGCAAGCGCCTGCTTATCCTTGACTTTGCCCAGGTTTGCCGGAGTCCCTGAGAGACCTTGCGCAGCGTCGTGTGTTTGCGTCTGGCCGGGGAGAAGACCAGCGCCGTGTGGCCCAAGAGCAGATCCCACACCGGCAACGGAGCCACGTGGGTGATGCAACCCTTCATCATCGCTGCTATCACTGTCAACGCCTCCAGTCGCAGCAGGTGCCCCGGGGGGAGCCAGAATCGCAGCTGGGCCACCGCCTCCGAAAGGTCCATAAGTAGGGAATAGGGTGCGTTGCCAGCTACCGCCGCCGCCACCCCCGCGGCCACCACGGCGCGAGGGAGATTCATTGACCTCGTTCTCGGCTTCCTCGATCGGTAGAATTAGGTCCGGTCGTATGATTCGATAATCCACATCCTTGCGGCTGCGCCGAGGTTTTTCATACACAATATCCGTCTGTAATCTTCTACGAGGTCGGCCACCCCTCAGATCCTCAAGTTCTTCGGCGAGTTCTTCTGCAATATCAGCCGCCGCTTCGGATTGCCCACGAGATCGAGACGCCCTCTTGCGAAGACCAGGACGCCGTCCGGCGGCGCTGTCCTCTTCATCATCGCGTGCTTGACTGGCTTTACGGGGAGATGCGTTGGATTTTCCGGTCTGGGATACCTCATCATCATCGTTCGAGTCTTCCTCTTCGGGTTCAAAGTCGCTCTCCTCATCATTCAATCGCTTTCGCTGAGAACTCTTCGGTTTCTTTCGACTGGAGCGACGAGGCCCTGACGGTTCCTCTTCATCTGGCTGCTCGGGCTCCTCGATTTGCTGGCTTCTGTTTGGACGAGTTCTTCTCCGGGTTACTGGGCCTTCGTCTTCGTCTTCATCCTCTTCGTGTTCAGCATCTTCGTTCTCAGACTCGGGAACAAAGCCCTCGTCGGCTTCTGCCGCTCCTTGCTGGTCATCCCCAGCGGATATGGGCCCTTCTTCGAAGCTGGCCTGCGCACTTTCCATGATCTCAACCTGGGAGCCTTTGACTTCCGTGGTGGTCTCTTCAATATACTCTTCCTGCTTCTCCTGAGTCTCTTCATCTTCTTCCATGACCGTAGGAACCTGCTTCGATGAGCGAGATCCGCGGCGATTTGGTCGAATTACTTCAGCCTCTGGACTATGTGTACCTCGTTCGACTGTTTCCACATGGCGACCTGAGTTGGTGAGCGCGTAAATGTCTTCCGACGCGCCTCGTGTGCGTCGGGTGACTCGTCGGTTTCCTTGGTCCTGCTGTGGCTGTCGCTTCAAAGCATCACCCAATTTTAACGTGACCACGGCAGTTTTGCGTTTCTTTGGTGAAGTTTGTTCTGATTCACCGTCGTCATCCTCGAAGCTACTTGAATCGCCTTCGTTATAAAGTGGACGGTTCGTGGCCGCCCTTCGCGCGACGAGGCCTCTTGCATTCCTCTGAGCGTTGATATCAGGTTCTTCCTCCGACTCTTCATAAGACAATTCCTCATCCTCACTGAAGAAATCATCATCGTCAGACACAATGTCATCGTTGGAACGGCGACGAGGTCTCTTCTTCGACGGCTTGGACTTCTTCCTCGACTTGGAACGCGAGACGGAGCGGCGAGATGAGCGGGGGTGGTCGCTGTAGTCGTCATCGTCCGAATCGGACTTGTTGGCGATTTCTTCGATTGAGCGCTTCATACGAGCCATGGTATCGTGCCAGAAAGGCTTGAGCGTTGGATCTCTTTTGATGGTCGCCATGTGAGCAAAAACGGAATGATTCGAGACAAATTGCCATGTGATAGGTCATTGAAGACACGGGAAATTCGCGCCCAGGGAGGCTGATGGAGATGTAGAAATATGGATGGAACTCACCAGGGACTGAGTGAACGGAAAAGTAGAACGTATTGTGACGTTAAACAAAAAGTAAACAGACCCAAACAGATACTGCCATTCAGCACAAGACAATGGTATTGTTTCTCATGCAGTCAGACAAAGACCTAAGCTCCCCTGCAGACACGATACATCAACGTTGGGGGGACGACGTGCCGCCCGTGGACAAGAGATGGTTATGTATACCACGGGGCTACGGCGAAGCGCAAAGCGCAGGGCCCCGGGAGAGAGAAATCGCAGTGAATCTCACGACAAAGGCCGGTACGGGAAGGGGAGGGCCGATCGCATCCAGTGACTGAAAAACACGAGATGGCGCACAAGAATCAGAAACGAGCGAAAAACGAAACGGTCAAATGGGCCAAAATCCACGCTGCCACACAAGTAACAAACATCGAATAAACGGGCGTGGGACAAGAAGATCGAAGGGCGGAAAGACTCGCGCACGCCTTTTGCCTGGCCTGCTCCAGCCACAGCTGGCCGTCCGGCTAGTCCTGCCATTCCCGGGGCACGAGCCACAGACCCGCGCCGCAGCTAGGCCTCCTTCGGGGTTAGCGCGCCGGTGCACGTGCCTTCATCCGCGTCATTTTGCCCATTTTTGCTCCACGGCGGCAGCAAACACTACTCCGTACCGTCGATTTTCCGTCGTCGTGTAAAAACACAACAGCTCAACCCTTTCATCGTCCTCCCTTTGCCGCACCCATCACTCCCTCTTCTCACCCACGTAGAGTTCACTAGAAATCATCTGTAAACCTAGTCACAGTAGAGCTCCAAGCTTCGATGCAGAGATTCGGTCAATATCGACCGCTCTCCGACCGGATCTCGACGTAGTCCAGGGCGCAAACCCGAGGTGCCAAAAGATGGAAGAAGGAAGAAATAGGTCGGTCAGGAACCTCGACCTTTCCCCAGGTCCTCGAAGCTTATCGTCCTTAGGCTCCTCCCCGCCTGTCCATCATGATTTAATGCAGAGCCGCTTGCCTAATGCGGATATAGCGACTTTCCTGTCATGTGATTGCTGAGTCATCAATTCTTCTTTCATCCACGACTCAGTTTGGCTTTGTATATAAATACATACATCCCGGAGAACCCAAATCAATTCATTACCTCTAATCCCAGTACATAAATTTGATCGGATAATACCTCTTTACCCTCTCAATATGTTTCGCCGACTGCCACTTACACGCCCCTCGCCGCCCCGTTTCCTCTTCACTGCATTTTCTTCTCGCAGACCGTTTAGCACCACCGGGAGAAACTTGAACGCCAACCAATCCAGTTCGTTCAAAGAAGGGGTAAGTGCTTCCTAACTTTGGCTTTCGTTCTTGTCGTAAATTGCGCCATGGAGCTATATAAGGCAAGGTGTCTATAACAAAGATATATCCATATGTTCTTCAAGTTTAGGAGGCCAAATAAACATCCCCCAGAAAAAGGCTAACTCATCCCAGGCATCCCGTTATAAAATCTTTGCAAGTCCGTTTGCCAAGGTCTTCTTGGGAGCCATCTTCACATACCAAGTGATTTACTGGACATGGCTGAAACTTGAAATGGATGAGTCGAAATATATTAAAAATCGTACGTGTTTACGGAATTCCCCTATTGTTGCCCCTGGTCTTTTGCCTCCCGCATTGCTTCTAACAGTTCATCACAGAAGAAGTGGCAGCTTTAGAGAAGCAGGCTAGGGAGCTGACGGGCGCCCAAAAATAAGGGCTTTTTATCTTATCCTGCGTGAACATTGTATTGTATATACCCCGGATGTCAATGTAAGAACTGTCGTTACTTTCATATCATTTAGAGCTAGTTTGGTAGGGTCAATATGTATGTACAGCATCCTTTAAGAGGATTCTATATATCCATTAGGCCGAGGCTGGCGCTCACTCCCACAACTGCCACAGAAGCTATGAGGGCAATATAAGCATTGGGCGGTATAAGACCAAGAAAACGAACCCTGCGTACACTGACACTGTTCTCGGGTTAGCCTATCTTTAGTCTCACAAACCAATTGATCCAGAGTGACTTACGCAGTAGACAAGGTTCCCATAATGGGATTGGATCGCATCATCTGTCTTATATCTTTTCTCCATTGCCGGAATATCCGCCCGAGCATAGTAGTCTAGAGACGGTTGTGGGGCGGAGAATTTGCGTTTTCGTAAGTTCGTCTGGTCGGGAAGAGAGTTAAACATAGGAAAATTGTTTTGGAAATGAGTGTTCACTTGGCGAAGTGAAGGATTCTGTACTTGTTCTGGGGCTGCCATCGGGGTTTCATCCCGTTGGTTCTCACCCTCAGAGTTACAGATACTGCCGACAGTCTCATCGTCGCTCACATCGTCCGCTGGAGGCTCGCCATCTCCATCTTCGTGCGTGCTGATTCGTTCCTTTCCTTCATCGCGTTCTGCGCCCTTGGTCAGATGCCCCGAAGGAAGGAGCCAATCCTCAATCCGCTCGCCATTTTTGAAGTGCTCAGAATCTATATGATTGAAGCGCTCATTCCACGCGGCAAGGCCCTGGCCCTTTAGTGGGATGATGTCGCGACAAAAGCCACACCAGAATTGCGACTGTCCGTGCGGACCGATGCTGTTCTTGGCGAGTGCAGCTTGTACCTCTTTATCTTCTGCATGGTGATGCTTCTTCAGATGACGGGTATATTCTCCTTGGTTATAGAATAGGCGAGCACAAGATCGATCCCCTTGCGTAGCATCGGGAAGGGTGCAGCGCCAACTCTGCAAGGGGAAATGCTGGGAGTTCTCGTGTCGTTTCCAGTCGGCTTTGCTACCGAAGGTCTTGCTGCATTTTTCGAATGTGCAACCATACGGTCGCTCATGGCGCTTCTTGTGTTTCCTTGAGGTTGAAATATTAGGACTTTATTTCAGATACAAGCGACGTATGATCACCTACTTCATTTCACAGCGCAGACGCGTGCGCTTCGTGCAGAATTCGCATTGTATCCAGCCTTTTTTGTCGGACTTACTGTCAGGCACCGTCTGCGAATCAGCCTGACTAGGCTCTGGGTTTCCGGACACTTGGTCTAGAGCTGCAGATAAAATCTTCTGCATAATCTCCCGCTTCTGATCGGACAATCCGTCATTCCCTCCAAGTGTCTCTACTTTGTCGCCCATATGGTGGCTGTGTCTGCGCTGGCTGTTACCGTTATCGTTGCTACTGCTGTTCATCATTCTTGCCATGGCGTTGACCATGTTAGTAGCCATCTCGGATACCATATTTTCCATTCTGTCAGGTTGGGCGTGTCCTAGCCGAGAAGAAGTGGAAGAAGGATCCAGGTCCGTGGTAGAGCCCAGATTGAGGGTCGTCAGGGCCGGTAGATCAAGGCGCTGCGTAGTATCTCTTGCAGGAATGCTTGGTGTACTATCCAAGGTGGAATATCTCCGTTGAGTCTGGGGGTCCTCAACTGGTTGAAGGCCTGACTGATTAGATGGCCTAAAGACAGGCGTATCTGGAGACCGCAAGCTGTGAAGGTCCGGACCAGAATCTCTTCTCACATATTCTGATTCAGAAGCAGCAACCATTGCCTCATCCGAGAAGCGGTCGGCAAAAGATGAAGGCTCAACACGTGGCTTTACATAAGACTCATACCAATCATGCGACCTGGATGAGCTTAGTGCTTGCTTTTTCTGACGTATTCGTAGACAAGCTGACTTACCTTTTCAGTAATTCACTGGTATCCTCGTCATTGTGCATCCGGGAGAGATGCTGACGGAAGTTGTCCAACCGGGGCCATTCCTTACCTCGGCGTGGACAGTTACGCCCAAAACACATGTACAGCACTTTGGGGCCGCGTTCTGGTTCCTGTTTGTGGACGCACTTTTTATGTCGTGCAAGATCATTGATGGTACCGAAGCCTTCCTTCCGCGTACAACCGGGCTCGTCGCATTTGAACAGCTTTCTATGTCTCGCTTCATGCTTCCTGCTGCCAGTCAACTTTATGATTCTTCTGCAGAGTGAATTTTTTAAAACATGCTGAAAAGAGTAAACATACCTCTTATCGGATGGACATTTGCCCGTCCAAGGGCAGTTGGGGTAATCACATGTAATCACATCATGACACATCAAAGATGGTGATTCGACTATCTCCAGCGCATCGACGACTGTGTCGCCACAGTGGGATGGGCCAAGGTCCAACATTGATGCTCGATCTTCTTGTTCATGTTCATGCGGCGCCAAGAATGGGCTGCTGACGGAATCAACTGCGTAAGACGACGTGGTGACCGAACGCGTGGTACAGCTGCGACTGCAGTATCCTGAATCCGAGGGGTGGAAGCCATTATAATGACTGTCACTCTCGGAGATTGCGCTGTGCTGCCCCGTCGAATTTTTGCGGCCACCCTTGGGCGTCTGCTGGAGCTTATTCGCGTTGGGAAACCCCCATGTCGACGTGCTCACCGGCACGCCTGTCACTTGAAGTGGGTTCCACGCATCTTGATTGCTCGTTAACCGCGGGTGATGGTACTGAGAAACATCCAGGCTGGGCTGAGGCGGTGGTGATGATGCTTGCTGGTGATGTGGTGGCCATTGGTTGAGCATAGATAGATGGCTGTGCGGGATTACTGCGGAATCGGGACCGAATTGCAGGCCCAGAAAAGACG
Organism: Aspergillus oryzae RIB40; assembly: GCF_000184455.2. Lineage (NCBI taxonomy): Eukaryota > Fungi > Ascomycota > Eurotiomycetes > Eurotiales > Aspergillaceae > Aspergillus > Aspergillus oryzae. The sequence goes on along the minus strand of NC_036442.1, from coordinate 1,134,667 downwards.
CTGGATCGCTTAGAGCATATTCAGAGGTTAAAAACCCATCCGACGAGAACTCTAACTGCGGTGATGTTGGTGCGACCTGCCGGTCCAGCATACCTTGGAGGATATCCCCCGAGTTGTCCCAAGCCAGTCTTTTGGGGTTAGGCTCCTAAAGCAAATAGGCATAGTCAGTGTACTAGTCCAATATTTCACTGACGGCTGACGATTGAGGCAGGACTGAACGAGACCGGACGACAGTCACATACGCTCATAGCTGCCAAGTCAGCTGTCTAAAATGACCTTGCCGATAATCGTTTCCACGTCTCGGATGTATTGACAGGCTCAAGTAGTGAGGGGCGGGGGGGATGTGTCAGGATAGCGCGTGAGCTGAGTAGCGGAGTGATTTATATAGATGTTTAAAGCGCTCACAGGCCATGAGTCTAATATAACTTCTTTTAGGCACCATCCGCAGTCAAAATGGTCTTCTTGTAGAAATGATGATAGTTGAGACCAGATCGAACATAGTCAAAAAGGGAAGCTGATGGGAAAGTCGGGCAGTGAGGCTGAGTAAGTTCTGAGATGAAACATAGACTGGGATATGACTATGAAGAAGATCCGTTTTTAAATAGAACAAGGTTAATTAACACACTCCCTATATATAATTAATAAAAGAAACGACAAGGGAAGACGAGCGTAAGCATCAATGTTCAACGGTGGAAAAGAAGGGAAAGGATAGACGATGTGATCGACGGGCTGGTGGTGGACACTAACTCACTCCATCGCCAAACCCCACGCGATAACGTGTTCAAACTTCAGAGAGAAAAGGGAAGAGAAGATTCCCACATTGACAGGAGAGGAGAAAGGGGGGGACACCCAAAAGTACGTACTGTCTGTGCATCCATACGAAGGGACCAATAAGCGGGAGCTGAACTGCAGAGTCTATGAAAGCTGAGGAATGGCAATTGAGGATCTTCCAGAGAATGAAAGTTGATTGATTCCACACTATTCTTGTTTGGGGTTAAAGGGGAGATGAGAGAGCTGAGGAGGGGAAATTAACGTGACTACTCTCAACCCTTCATTAAGATCTGTCATACATCAACCACAGAAAACAGAAATTTCCTGATTCTTTTCTTTTCTTTTTTTCCCTTTTTCCTTTTCTGAATGCATGCGTTCATGTTGCATGTATGTACATACATATTACTTTCATTCAGCTACCATCTCACCATCCCCTACCTTTCTTCCCCGACCAATTCCGTCAGATATGACTCCAGGTACACAAAAAGAGAGAGAGAGAGAGGCAGAGCCGTATCCATGATACAGGTATGTATGTACATACGTACAGGTTCAGGAGCTGATTGCAGAAAGAGCTTTGTCGAGCTACCCTTGGATAGTCGGATCGGACGAGTAGAATGTAGATAGATTAGATAGAGAGGAATTACAGCCTCTTGATTCCCAAGGTATGTATGTACCTCTAGGACCCTATCTCCATGGAGCATACAAGTTCATTGTCCAGATGAGGGGGGGGAAGAGCAAAGACCCTCCTCAGCTCCCACCGTCAATCTCCATATCGGGAATTGAATCCCCGGGATTCGTCAGCTGAAACGAATGAAGTTCATGACTAATGGCAGGTAAGCTACTTACCTAGTTTGGAATTCTCTCATGGGAACGAAGGGATGTAAGGGGGGCTCCATGGCACGCGTGGTATGTGGTCCGTGATTGGCAAGTGAAGGAAAATGAGAAGGACTCCATCAGCATCATGACAACCAGCATAAGAACCAATAGCACACGGACAACAGCGTGGCTGTGCCTGTAAGGATTACAAAAGTTCCTCAAAAAGACTTTATCATGCGAGAAAAAGAATTTTTGAATTTTTTTTGATAATTTAATTTTATATTTTGATTTTAATTTTTCTCTCTCGGAAAAGGGACATTAACACCACATACCTACTGCCCACTAGTACTATAACATGCTAATCTAGGCTAAGGTGCAAAAGTGCAAATCTCATTATTGCTGATTATTATGATTACTCCTGCACATCACTCCAGCTAGTATCACCTAATCTTATTTACTAGCCGACGGTCTCATTGGATCCGCATTTCCACCCGATATCGTGGAAATCGTACGTTATCAGCCTAGACCCTGAATCCCAAATGTACGGCAATTTGTCCTTGTGATTGGCTGCCTCGGAAAGCTAGACAGAATTCATTCCACTGACTGTCTATCCCTGGCTGGGTTCTGTAGGAGTATGGATGAGTATACTATAATCCAACGACTCGAATCTCACCCAGATAGGCAATGCCTGAGGAGTTGCGTTTGCCATCCCCTCATCCAGGACCTCCACCTCACTGTCAAAGCCAAAAGCCAACCCTGTCGTCTTCCCATCGCCCAGAAGGTTGGCGTCGAGGTGAAAAACCTTACCGGACGAACTCCCCCAACGTATCCCGTCAACTGAAAACTCTCAACCCCCATCCCACTTTGTCGATCCCCTTCAAACTCGTGTTTATCTTATTTTATTTTAAGTTCCACTCCCTCCTCCTGAATTCTTTTTGTCGTTTGACTCCTCATCCGCAGTCATTTATTTTATTTTATTTTTTATTTTATTTTTTTTTCTCTAAACCTCCGCGGAAGTCAAGATCATCCATCGTGAAGGTCTCCCACTTCTGCAATATTACGGTTACCAATTACTATTTATAATTTAACAGGGGATGTGCCGCTCGTTAGGTACTTCTGAGTGCATCCGGCCGTGTGATGTCTCATTTTTTTTTTCCCCTTTCAGGCTGACAGATTGCCAGTTGAGATTCCCTCGCTGGTCAACCTCCCTAGAACTCTGCACCTAGTGGCCTAGTTCCAGGATTCCCCGTTCTTCGTGCTTTTCTCTCTGGGCCAGGTGCATGGCCTTCTTGTCCAATCACCATCCGTTGAGCAACTGTCCCTTTCGGACTTTCCATCGAGCGTGGACTCCTACTTCCTACTAGTAGTCCTGAGGTAGGGCGTACGGAGTACATACAGAGAGACCCTCCGTTTCTCATACGAGGTCCCTCTTTCCTAAATACCGCGTCGAAGAAATCGTTAGTCACTTCCACCGCGTCGGTAGTTTTAACGTCTGTCATTTGTGGGCCCAAAATGTCTGTAAGCACCAAAAACAGGCAAAAAGTCAAAAATATTCGCCAAGGGGAAGAGGGACTCTAGAAAAAGAAAAAAGAGAAAGGAAATAAAAAAAAAAGCAAAAGAAAAAAAAAAGGCGATTGACAAAGCCCGGCGGCTGAAACCAGAGCGTAAAAAGTAAGTGTCACTTGACGCGCATGCTAACCTAGGCCAAGACATGACCATCGAGTAAATCATCTATTGTTCATGGGTATATCAATGCAGATCAATCGTCTCCAGAGATTCAACAAGACAACCACCCATATAATGTGCCTGATACCCAGGGGTGCCGACAGAAAGAAAAGGTCATAGTAAAAAGTATAAGAAAAATATAAAACCGTTTCAGATCCGATTGTAGAAAATTTCGTTCACGATCTGCCAAACTAGTGCGCTAGGGTATCATATACAAAAAGAATCAAATAAATGTGATGGGGCAGACGGTTACGGCCCGGCCCAGTATAGATCGAGTGGTAAACCGGTTTACTACAGTTGGTTTGGGTAGGCCCCGGGCGCAGTGAATGGCATGGTGGGTGCCACAGTCCCTTGGCAGACATAGCTATTTTCCCCCGTGGATGACATGTACTGGGGGTCATAGGTCGGCTGCATCTCCGTGGGAGACATGGAGAAATTATACGATTCTTGTAATACGCTCATATCCTGATTGGAGACCCGAGGGCGTGGCCCGGCGTTGAAAGGGGGAGGATATGTCACTGAGTTCTGGTGCATAGGCATGAGCCGCGACTGGTCCATGGGCCCCCCTGGCTGCAGTCCCACCTGCACACTATACTCATCGTACGCGTCCATCGGCTCAGGCTCGGCGGATATGAACGCGCCTGACATGGTGGTAAAGTGGGGAACGCCGGTGGAGCTGAAAGGGACCCCAAGCCCGTCAGATTGCCCAACGTCATGACCTGGGTATGTTGCCTGCGTGTAGCCTATGGACATGTCTGCCCTGGCTTGGACCCCGTTCAGATTGGGCGCAAAATTGGTGGTTTCGCGCGAGATCGATTCTGGCTCGGGGCCAAGATCGCCCTTGCCAGTAGAACCTGGTCCCAGGTTGGACGATAGATCCCGTTCGTTGACGAGAGCTAACACGGGCATCGCGATCTGCTCCATGTGTTTGGCTAAATGCACCGTAAGCTTTTTCCAACTGCTGCAGACGTTACCACAGAACCGGCACGGCTCATCCTTTGGCCCCTTCGGATTGTCATGTCGACATTGCTCCACAAGGTTCCAGAGCTGCTCAATCTCGCGCTCTCGCTGGATCTCTGCCAGCACTTCGGGGGAATTCGGATCTACCGGATGTTTGGATAATCCTTTGGCTTTCGTTTTCTTTACCTTGGGCTCTGGCATCTTGTGCTCGCGGACAAGATGCTGCACAAAGTTATCCTTTCGGAAACAAGTATGGTTGCAATCGGGCTCCGAACAGGTCCACCATTCTAGTTGTCTATGCCGTTCGCTCTCATGTCGGACCCAGTCAGCCTTTCGTTTGAATGATTTGGGTTCGCTACAATGAGCAAAAGTACAGGTGAACGGCTGCACATCTTCGTGGACATGCTTGGTCCAATCCGATGGCTTTTGAAACTTCTTCACCTGGAAGCATATCGGGCATTCAAACTCCGCTGGGAGCCGTTTGACTGGCGGCAAAGGGACCCCCGGAGGGAACTGTGCTGCAGTGACAGCGCTTTCCCCGAGGGCTGGAGAATCATCGCCTGCCTCACCATGCCCAGGGATTTGGAATTGAGTATGGGGGGTTTCTGAATCCTGCGGGCCTGCACGAGGCGTCAACAGCAGGGCTTCGCCGCCCTGGGCAAAGCAAAATTTGCCTGAAGCACAGCCCTTCTCGCTAACCGCACAGGTATGAGTGAATTTGTTTTCCACCAACTTCTTATAGCGGCGAACTTGCTCGTTGGCAAAGCGGTCAAGTAGTGCCGGTTGAAGTCGGGGATTTAGCTGAGCGATTTGAGTCCTGAACCCTTCCAATGTAGGCACGGGGAGGCGTGACTGAACCGAAAGATCCATCACTAACCCTCTCTCATCAGGTACGTTATCGTCGTTCTCATCACCGTCACTGGTGCCATGCCCTAGTCGACTTTGGTTTGGTGGGGCGCTGCGAGGTTCTGGCTGTAAGTGTGAATATGCGATGTTGGCAACCGGTGGCCCACCATGGCTTGTCATTAGGTCGATGAGCCCAGGTGTTGACGGTCTGGGTATTTCACTTCTGCTCCGCCCACGGACCTTGAGCGAAGGCCAAGGGTTGCTTGTGGAGCTTGGGGATGCCACCCGAAGGGTATCTTTTCCACCAATGGCGGCCATTTGCCCGGCTATGGCAATAACGGCACCGCCAGTGCTCAAACTGGGTGACCTGGAAGATCTAGGCGATCTAGGTGAAAGGCCAAGGCTCAGTTTACGATGCGGGAAACTGTTCTTCCTTTGATGGGAGCTTTTATTTTCGTCGCCCTTGCTGTGGTCATCAGAGCCGGGTAGCGAGATAGAGAGATCAGACAGATGCCGCTTGAGATTGTTAGGTGGTTTGAGATTGTTGGACGATTTCCTGTGCAACAACTTGCGGAGACTGCTCCGCCGCTCGTGTTTCCTGCTTTTGTCGTTGCTGATAGCCAAATTTTCGAAGGAACCCCCCCCACCGAGGAGACTGTTGATATCGACGTCGCGGGTGCCCCAGGTTGCCGCGCGCGAAACATTATCCAAGTCCCTCACACGTCTCTCATACTCGACCATGGCCGCAGTTGAGCTTGCAGGCTGCGTACGGGCCATGTCCGGAGAAGGGACCGGCGCGAGATCTCGCCACGGAGGTCGTCCCAGGAACTGATGCGGTGATGGTTCTTCACCTTCAGGACTGAGTTGGATTTCCTCTTCTCCCAGAACCCATCTCGCCTCATTCACACTGGCGGCCGGGGTTTCCGAGCCAGTTCCCTCGATTTCTGATTCATGATCGCTGTATTCCTCTTCACTGTTCTCAGTGACGAGTACGCCTGGTCCAGGGATGAGAGCAACTTTCAAGTTGAAGTAATCTTGCTGGAGCGAAGGGTCGCCAGCGCTCTTCGCTCTGCGTCGGTTACCTGTGTGCTTGCGGCCCCTGTGTGGGGTTGGGTCATCGCCATTCTCACTATTCGCTACACTGACTGAGGCCGACCAAGATCGAATATCTTCATTCTTCTCATCCAACTGTCGTCGCAGCTCCAGCTCATTCGGGCTCGGCACGTAAACATTTTTCCGGGACGTGGGGTCCACACCAGCGTGGCCAGTAGCTGCGTTTGGAATCCAGGATCCATCATGTCCTCGCGAGACAGACTGGACAGATCCAAGATATTTGCTATTGTCCACACCTGCTTCCTCGTCGGATTCGCTAGATGGCCCGCCGGGGGAAAGGTGTGTTGACGAATGACTTGGTCGCCGCATATCTCTGACTGGCGAATCACCCCGGGAAAAACTTTCAATTTTGACAATTGGGCTTCTGGCCCTGGGCGAGCCGAGGTCGCCGGGCACATCCAGACATTCATCGGGGGGACCAGTGATCAAAGTGAGTGCCTGCGGTTGGTTCTGCAAGGCAACAGGACCAGTCTGATTTTTGATACTGGTTGTCTCAGAAGAGAGGCTTGATTTGTTGGTCAGATTCGGAGTAAGTAGCTGAGAGGGATCCATGATCATCTGTGCAGAGTTCAACTCGTTCGGGTCTAATGCAGTGCTGCGCATCCCTGGATGTAAACCCCCGTCATACTGCCAACTATTCGAGTCTGGGGATAGGTCTGTACTGAAGGCTGCCGACAGGTAATCGGCGGTTGGCGACGTATGAACGCTCATCTCACTGGAGAGGTCGTCCGTGGGGCTAAGGTATTCAGAATAAGAAGCCGGATGTGCCTCATCGCGGGGCGAGTCACTGTGCACATGGGAACCTATAGGGGAAGAGGAAGCATCGCGCGAGCCATGATCTTCGCCGCTCACAGGGGTCAATCTGATTGCAGATGATCTGAAAGATGCTACCTCCGGATCTAGCTGGGCCGAGAGATAAGGGTCGGGAAAGGAAGCGTCATTAAGTTTTGCGGGATTGGGCGAGTCGTTCGGGACGAACTGAGGCGATAGCGTTGACATGGTTGTGGGTAAGCCAAATATCTGATGCCTCTTTTTTCGCGTGACCGGCACAAAATCAAAGGTATGAGGGATGTTGCAGTCTTGTCCTCTCTTCCAGACGGCTCTGCTAACGTGCGCGCGCAGTTCCTCTGGCTGGTACGGTAGAACCTCACTGAGATGGAAAGCAGAGTTGAGGACGCATGTCTAGAAAGCCATCGATGAGCAGAGCGGCGGTTTATGCAATCACAAAAAAAGTAAGTCAATAAGATATATTGAGTATATAGAAGTAACAGAAAAAGAATCCGTAAATAGCAGTCACTTTCAATTAGGCCACCGCAGGAATCATTCTGCGGGCGTTCTTGATCGCAATTCAGCTTGTTCTCGACCAATGACGTATATTGAATTGACCTCCAGAACTGCCTTTACTGGTAACGGGCAATGGGAAAAGGCCAAGAAGATGAATGAGGTCGAGATAAAATCGACGGGAGGGACAGAAAGAACCGTGGGTTCAAAGTTTGGGAGGAGCTAATGGCAGTGGGGAACAGAAATTAAAGAGAGAAAAAAAAAGGGGGGGTGGTTTTTAAGCGTAACGGCGCCTTGTAGGGCAGATTGACGAAAAGGTTGGTGGAGGATAAATAGCAAAAGAGTCTTGGCTACCTATACAGATACGACGCAAAAAGAGGGGTAAGCACGAGCCAAATCGAGGAGAGATAGAGTGGGAAATCCCCCGTGGTATTGCGCAAGATTAAATCCGAAGGAGAAAAGGAGGAACGAAGAGGAAGGAGGAAGAAGAAGAAGAAGAAGAGGAAGGACTGGGAAAAGATGCCTTGCGGCTGAAATGAGGACTGAGCCACAAATGAACAGGGAAACAAACAGTAAGAAGGGAGAGGAGGGCACGTCATGTGTTCTTTTTCAAGAGCCTCTTGAGCGATTGTAACGTGATTGCAAGGCGGTTTTGGTTGATGAGGCTCCTACACATCAAACATTACAAGCAGAATTGATCCCCATATAATAATAACTCATTTTGTTATGCTAATGGGGAAGGTTACATTCTTTCATCTGCTCAAGGAGAGACATTTAATTCAACTCAGCCATTTCAGTTCTCACGAAATTAAATTTACAGGATGGAGTTATCCATGTTCAACAGGCGCCGGTGTTAAGAAAGTGTGGGCGCGTGGCTGGCCAGTGAGAACGAAGTGGGGTTCTCATTAGAGAGATTACGTCCATTCAGTAAGAGGCAGGATTATCCTTATCTGCACGGCTTTCTGGTCCATTTTACCTTGGATTTTTGAAGAGAGAGAGAGAAGGGTGGGGGAGAGCAAAAGAGAAGAAGAAAAAAAAAAAAAAAAAGAAAAGAAACGAACGTAACTTTTCGGTTTTCACCACGAATCAACAAACAGGATACCACCGTCAGCAATGGATCATCAATAATCAAAATGTTGACCCGAATGGTGCTGTGGCTGGATGGGAGGACAAGAGAGGGTCAAACCCCCGGCCCCGTTTAGTGTTCTATATTCAGTACCCGTAGGATGCTGATCCTTGAGCAAGGTCATTCCGCAATCCAGATACGAAGGAAGAAGGCAATCGAGAGGTAATCTTCATCGGTACCTGATGTATGGTCTGCCCATTTACATCCATGTCTGATGCGCTTGCATCACACTCATTTGATCCTCCTCCCTATGAGAGGAGAGAAAAGCCAAAACAAAAAAAAAAAAAAAAAAGGTTTGGTGTAAAGGTGTTGGATATCATGAACCACAGACCAGTCGGTTATGGTTCCAAAGGTATCTTTTTGGTCCACTAAAAAAAATGCTAAATCTCCACTCCTGTTGCTCTGTTTCTCCCCCACAACACGGGCGGACAGGAACCGGACAATCGATTCAGGAACCCTTGTTCAATGAACGGCCCTCTGTAAGGTTAACCTGAATAGAGTGATGATTATTGTTGCAGATATTTCTAGCTGCGAAACGACTGCGCCACGACTGACTTACCTGAATGCCACTACTAGAAGCATCTTGAAGGGTACTGCAGGACATCGATCATCGATCCATATCGACCAATTAATTATGCTCGGGCGCATCGTGTTGGTTGGGCGAGCCAAGCAATCAGAACCGGCCTGAGGCTGTGCACGATGTTTCGGTCCAGACCAGACTGTTGCGCGAGAAAATGCGACTTGGAGGTCGGAACAAGCTTTAAAAACTAAGTCGGATATTTTCTGCTCTCCATCCTAGCCTAGTCATGCGTGGCTGTGCTCTTCCCCCCTTTCTGTAGTCCATAGCGGTCAGGGCGATCTCGACGCCGGAGGGAACTAAATGCACAGTCAGTCCAATATCGCTGACCATAGACATCACGGCAATATACTCTAGTCTCAATTAAAAATAGATACAAAGGTCATCGGAACTGAAGAAAGGGACTGCAGATCATTTTCGTCAACTGACATCACATACATTAGGGAGTGTCATCATCCCGATGAGCATGAATCATAACAAATAATACACATCATGAAAACCGTCACACTGCAGGATGCAGAGGGTAAGTTCAAAAGAAGAAGTAGAAGGGAATGAAAGAAGGGAAGAAGGAAAGGAGTACAATAAGAAATAAAGAAAATGACACGCTCAAACTCCCACCAAATGCTATACGGAAAAAAAAAAAAAAAAAAAAAGAAAGAAAGAAAGAAAGAAAAGGAAAGGTAAAAAGTGTGAAACAAGAAGAGGGTAAACAAAGAGAATTCTAAAAGAATGGCAAAGGCTTTTCTGTTCTCGAGTTTAGTTGCCCTATAATGGAAACAGAAGTATATTGTCGCAAAGGAGTGAACAAACCAAAACACCGCGCTTAGATCACTTAACCCACTGAAATAATCAAGACAACCTCTTCCCAGAAACGTAACACAAGCTTTTCATGTACAGCCAACAGCTGGCAGGTCTATGATGCCTAGCCTTCATACTTTCAGCAGCTTTCATGTCTTCCGATGTACCCTAATCACTCTACAGGGTATCGAAGCTTGCTTTACCTCGCCTGGGGGAGTTGGGTGTAGAGCCTCTCGACTCGCTTCGAGGCCTTTCTTCTCCACCGACTAGGGAGTCCATGGACCGCCTTGCCAGCTCTTGGCGTCGAGCCATAACCACAGGGGAGTCGGAGTACAAAACACTGCCTTGAGTATAAGTACAGGAGAGGGCTTTCTCCTCGTCTTCTGCAAAATCTTCATGTGCTGCCTCCCGAATTATGCGAGGGAAAGTCCGGAGAATGACGTGACGAGTGGGGTCCTCCTTGGAGCCGACACAGCCTTCTTTCGGGGTTCCATATTCCTCCCAGGTCTCATTCGAGGTGCCTTCTGAGTCGGGCGCGGGGAAAGAGGCCATGATGAGTTCCCGTTCGACACGAGCAAGTCTCCACGTCTCAGCGGCCAACTTGACAATCTTCCGCACGCTTGTATGAAGGGTATCCATGTGTTTAGGGTCGGCGAAGTGCTTGAGGTGGTCGATGATCTCGTCAACGATCACAGCGGCCACAACGTTGATCGACTGCTTGGCATCGGATGTCGTGTACGCAGCTTTCAGCGTCTGTTGCCTCCAGAAGGCTTCACGTCTCACAGACTTGCGTCGAATGTCCATCGAGAGCATCTGGAAGAAAGTATCCGCTTTCCCGTATCTCTTGCCCAAGGTGAAAAGGAACGGATGGAAGATTCGGTAAGTCAAAGTCTTCGTGATGATATGTTGAACGTATGCGGAGCGCAGTTCACGCGATGCCGGGGTATTATCAAGGAAGGACGGTAGCTCCTGAGGTATCTTGGACAGTACATCCTTGGGAGGATCGATTGGAAGGTACGCAAAGTGCTCCTTAGACAAGGAAACAATAAGACGAGAAAGCTGGCCGAAGCAGTCCAAACTAGATTATAGAATTCTTATCAGAGCAGGTACAATTGATAGCATTATTGACATCTCATAATCTTCGTCACCATCGTGATCATAATTCTATAGGGAAAATCGAAAAGGACAAAAGAAAACAAATGAACGTGGCACAGTTCTGGCCAGAACGGTAAAAAAGGCATCACAGAAGACAGTCTGGAAGATTAAGAAGACAAAAGGAAATTTTTTGAAAGACAGTCAAGTACTAAAACACATTCTCAATGCACTAGGTCACACTTACAAGAATGGATCTCCCTTCGTGCTCTTGAGGTCAGTGGCTTCTCCAAGGCTGTGAAGGGTCTTTCTCAACCTATCGCAGTCTTTGCCCAAATTATCAATGGTGAGGCGCATGCCGTCAGATGCTGCCTGTAGTTGTTGCTCCTTGACGACATTATCCTCTTCCACCTTTTGCTTTTCGCGCTCACAGTGGGCGAGTTCATCGCACTTGTCCGTGATGCGCTGCTCCAGTTCGCCCCTCTCATCGGCCCAGCGCCTCTCCATGTCAGCCACATGGTCCGCATGGGTGTTGTTGAGGAGTTCAACTTCATTGGCATGTTGCACACGAGTCTCCTCGAGCTCCTTGTGCTTGTTCTCGAGATCGGTCTTGGTGGAGTCTAATTCGTTCACCTTGTCATCGAAGTTCGACTGCAACGTGTCGTGTGCTTCTTGCATCTGTCGCTTCTGATCTTCGTAATCATTCTTCATTGCTTCTTGCTGGTCAAGCAACTCTTTCTCGCGAGCAGCCAAAGCTTCTGCTGCTGCTTTTTCATCCTCGGCCTTGATCTCTTCGAAAGATTCGGTCATTTCCCGTTTCTGAGTCGCAAGAGCGTCCACCTTCTCTTGTTCGCGCCTCTCACATTCCTTCTCATGAGCCTCTTGGGCTTCTTTCATGCTGGTGTTAAGCGTCCTGACTTCCTCTTCGAGGTCATGTTTGTTCCGCGTCAGCTCCTCGTTCGACCTCTCGGATTCCTCCAGCTTCTCCTCAAGGTCCTTCCGCTTCTCGTCAAGATTTCCAAGCTCCATGCGGAGCTCGTTGATCGTGTTCTTCAGTTTGGTGGACTCTTCCGCCGCCTCATTGGCAGTTTTCCTCATTTGCGTCTGAAGAGCTTCAATGTAGAAGTCCTTGTGCATCAAATCCTGCTCATGCTGGGTCTTCATCTGTTGAAACTCAGCTTCGCGGGCTTGCAGCTTGCTTTTCGTATTCCTGTAACTGCCCAACAAGCGGTTGATGTCTGGGATGGCATCTTGGATTCTCTGCAGAAGTTCAATTGGTTCTTCGACGGGGTGCTCCGGAGGCGACATCATTCCCTTATGGTGACCGTTATGGCCATTGTGATGTCCGTTCTGAGGGGCGAAGAATCCATTCCCGTTGGCATAAGTCAGATCGCGCAAATGCTGGTAGGCTGTCGCGGTGCTGGGCTCCATAGAGCCCCGGGGGGTGGGTTGCATGCCCGGGGGATAGAAGGCATACTGGGGCATAAACCCAGCAGTGGTCATGACGGGGGAATAAGCTGTAGCATAGCTAGCTACGCTAGGAGCAGTACTCGGAGGAGGCATATGGTGCATAGGAGCCATTGCCGGCTGTACTGGCGGCGTAGCGTGTGGCGTAGCGTGCGGGGATATCATCGGTGACATATAAGCGTGGCGGGCGAGGGGGCTGGTAACTTTTGGCGACGCGGATTTCTGGACAGGGGAGGCAACCTTCTGGAATGGCGATGCTGCCTTTGATACAGGAGAGGCCATCTTCTGGACTGGTGAAGGATGCTGTAGCGTGGACGGAGGTTCTTGATATACAGAAGCGACCGGCGGGGGTGTTGGTGCGGGTGGAATGACTTCCGCAGGAAGCTCGGCTTCCTGCATCGACGAAACAGTTTCAGCCATAGGTGGGGCTGCCTGAGGTACAGGTGAAGCAGGCTTAGGAGCTGGTGAAGCGGCCTTGGGTGTAGGTGCAGCGTCCCTAGGCGCAGGTGAAACAGCCCTAGGTGTGGGGGAAGCGTTCTTTGGCACAGGAGAAGCTGGCTTGGACACAGGTGGGGTAGTTTGGCGGGTGGGGGAAGTAGGTGCTGCCTCAACTGCCTCAAAGGAGGGGTCAGATACAGTAGCTGTGTGTGACTCAATCTCTGGCGCGTCGGTCTTTGTGGGAGATGCAAACTCAACGAATTGAGTCTCCGTAGCAGATGGGGTCTCTACGGATGCCGTGGTTGGGTCCGTCGAGAACAATGGGGTCTGTGGTGCTGTCACTGGGGTGGGCTCCGGTGGTTCGACAACTTGTTCCCTCGATACGTCGATATTCTCCGGAGTCGTTTCAGTGGCCTTCTCAACTGGATGTTCTGCTGCTCCTAGTTCCTCTTGGTGTAATTCTTGAGGCACTTCGGGGTCCCGCTGGACATCACTCGCGTCTAGCTGCTGACTTGAGGAGAGGTCGGGGGCAGTCACTTGGGCAGAACCATCCTCTTCAGGATTGGTCGGTGGTTGAGGTTGTTGCTCAGGTGTAGGGGCTGTTGAAACTTCCTCAGTAGTGGGCTGTAGTTGTTCCTGCTCCACTTCTTGTGCTGGCGCCAGCTCTGTCTCTGGGATTGACTCTGTGGCAATTTCTGGTACAACTTCGGCTGCGACTTCAGGTGCAACTTCTGGTGCTGACGGTGACTCAACTTCCACTGGGTTTTCCACTGGGTTTTCCACTAGGGCTTCTACTGGAGCTTCCACTGGAGCCTCTGGTTGTTGGGGCTCGGCTTCGATTGCTTCTTCTGGCTGTAGTTGCAGTTGCTGTTCCTGTTCTTGCAGCTGTTGCTCTGGCTGTTCCTCTTGCAACTGTAGATCAGGTTGTTGATCTTGCAGCTGTTGGTCAAGGGGTGGTTGATCTTGCAACTGTTGGTCAAGGGGCGGCTGGTCTTGCAGCTCTTGCTCAAGTGGTTGCTCTTGCAGTGGCTCCGATGATGGATCTTGCAGTGGCTCTGCTTGCTGGTCTGGGAGCTGTTGATCTGCTTGCTCTGCTGGGGGTTGGTCTAGGGGTTGATCTGTTGTTTGCTCGGAGAGTTGGTCTATTGGTTGCTCAGGCTGTTGCTCTGAGGTCTGCTCTGTGGGTTGGTCAAGTTGTTGGTCAGTTATTTGCTCCACTGCTTGATCAGATGGCTGTTCGGGTTGTTGTTGTTCTTGCAGCTGTGATTCAGCTAGCTGTGGCTCCTGAGATTGTTGTTCAACAGGTTGTTGTTCAACAGGTTGTTGTTCCTGCTGTTGTTGTTCCTCTGATTGTGGTTCAGGAATAGTAACATCAGGTGCAGCAGGTGGAGGTGTTTGAATCTCTGACTCCTCTTGGGCCTTTGACTTCTTATTATTTTTTTTGCTACCGGACTTGCCCTTTCCTTTCTTGGCTCCGGCCATGGTGATAAAAATAATGCGTGCCCAAGTTCAAGAAAGGAAAAAAAAAGACGTGTTACCAGTAGGCTAAAAAACCTGTTAGCAAAAACGCAATTGGGTGGTGGTTGGGGTGTGAAGCAATACATGGAAACGCGCTCAGCGGCGCCAAAGATATATTCCGATCTGATATGGAGAAAAGATGACAACTTGCACCGGGGGCGAAGGTCAAACGATCACACGACAGATACAGGGAAGAAAGTCAGGACGAAAAAAGTAATGCGAGAAAGAAAATTCGCCCTAGAGCAGGGAAGCCTGGAAGTGGGCGCAAATGGTTGCAATCCACGAAGTCAAGACGCCCGATGGTAAATACCTGCGTTGAACGCAAGTAGACAATTCTGGCAAGACAAGAAAAGATGTCAACTCGTCAAATAAATAATTTGGATTTCTGAGGAATCGGAATTAATTAAACCATTAGGCGAGGTAGTAAAAAAAACGCAGCTAAGAATCTATCCTAAAACACGCCCAAAAAAAGAAACTTGCTGCACACTGGAGGCATTGCTTCCAGCCTCAAGGGGGCTGGTAAGGCGAACAAACGGACCGAACCTTAGAACAGTAATTGATACCCATTCAACATGGACCACCAAGGCAGGAAAGGTAAGAGCATACATTTCTCGCGCGAAACGGGGATACAGAAGTGGACCGATCATTTCAAGATGGAGAGAGAGTATCACCCAATGAGTAAGCATTGGGCAGCAATAGCACTGCTTTTTTCAGGGTGGCAGGATGAATCATAGCGTGCAGATGAGGAAAAAAAAACGAGAAAGAAAAAAGGTATTGCATACAGTCATAATACTATCATCTATGACAGGACGGAGGATTCAGTCAAAGTCGGTCGAGGAGGCAGGTAACGAGTGGGTCGAAAGCGCTAAAATCAGATCGATGACATGTCGCCTCTGATAGCCAAACGTTCAGACGCCTGCATGTTTTGGGAGGGACCGCAGCCCAATTGACACCATGCGACTGGGGAACAGTGGGGAGCGCCATCTCGGAATGAGGCAGTTAGTCGTGCATCAGCACCACCTCCAAGTGCGGTGTAAAGAAAAACCACCATTACTGTCGAGACAACGCAGCGACCCGCCGACTTGTTGCAGGAGGCAACAAGGTAGTGTAGACCCATGCCACTAAGGCCATTTCTCCCCAACGCCGGTTTCGAATAGATTTCGTTCCACGCTCCGGGATTCCCTGTAAACTATCCGAGCGAGGCGAGACTCACATTCTTTTCGGAGTCCGCAGCGTTTTGGGCTGTTTGAGCGGCATATTCGTCGTCACCGACTAAGAAGATGTGGACTACGGAGGACTACGAGAAAGGAAAATAATCATGCTTCTCATTGGCAGGTGACCAGTGTCCCCGTGCCAAGACCCGTGAGGGCCCTAAACCGCATCTAGTAACCATCACGTGATATCCGCCTCGAACCGCTCACCAGCTTGCGTTCCTCCTCCAAATGGACGGCATCATATTCGTTTGGCCCTGCCAATTGTCTTCCTCCACACTATGTTCTTCGCTAGGCGATCGGCCACTTCCGCGCGGCTACTGCTGCGCAACCAACCCCAGCGGCGATTCGACTCGCACGCGGCTCACCACCATGCTGAGCCTGTGAACGAGAGCTTCGGTGTACGTTTCTTGGACCCCTCTACAATTCGATATCTTCAATGGTAGCAGCGGCCTGCTGCCCGCCAATTGGTAGCTATAACTAACATGGATCTTTGTGACCTGTACAGCGTAGCTTCTACGTCACCGTCGGCTCCTTCGCCTCTGCCTACGTCCTTTACCGACTGAGCAAGTCCACCGAGGAGTCTGGATCGCAATCGTGGATTTCCAGCCTCATCCAAAAGTGGACCCCTTCGGAGAAGGTTTTTGAAGAGAGAAATGCCATTCGCACTGTCGTAATGGAGAAGGCTGCCCATGACCGCCACTTGTTCCAGAGTCAGGGCCCTAGAGCCGTTTTCGAATTGAAGCAGCCCGAGTATGTCTCATATAACCGCACCTGTTCTTGCAGACCAAGCTAACATAACTCGTTTCTTCCCCCCTCCAGGGTCAGCTTCAACTCCGCCCCGCCTTTCAACGTCCCTGCCGGCTCGGCTATGGATATGAGCCATGTTACCGCACACTATGAGCGCCAAAATAGGGAGCTGGAAGAGGCCCGTGTTGCCCGGATGCAAGATGGCAAGGTTGTCTCTATCTATGATTAGACAAAATTGATTTCGTTTTCATGTTCCAAGACGCCGGTAGTAGGCATGACAGGGTCAAACATTATGTACATATAACAGGACAGTTCAAGGTTTCGTTGACAGTTTCAGTTGTTGATTGTCTTGTATTTCTGACTCTACCGGGGAAAGAAATGCCCATAAGCCACAATATCTCCGGACAAGGTTGACCTTTCCATGCGATATCTTTCTATCTACCATTATTGGAGACCTTTGGGCGCAATCTCCAGGACTATTCTACCCACCCCTTCTGACTTAACATCCATCCGCTCCTTCACATCCAGTTCATCACCACCGACAGTATTAAACACTTCCAAAAATTCGTCCACACCACCACCGACTCCAAAGTAAACTTTCTTCGCAGCCAACAAAGCTCTACTTCTCCCGCCTGCCCGAATAGGACGACGGATCAAAGCCAGCAAGGTTTCCGAAAACGCTCTCAAAGACGCCGGAGAGTATATCGTTTCACTAGCAAGGACCAACGTTCCATGTTTGGCTTTCTCACCTGACGTGAACACCAGATCAACGAAAGCAGGAGACCAGGCACCGGAGATGAATTCTATGGAGATGCCCCGTTCCGCAATGTCCTTCTTGAAAGCCTCAAGAAGTTCCGGAGTGATATCCAACTCTAGCTCCTCCTCAACCTGGTCTTCTGCCCCAGCAACTGACACCGACTTCTGACGCATAACAATATAGCTCCAAGTCAGAAGCAGGTTAGGCAAAGTCACCAGTCGAAGAACTACAGAGTTGTAGTCCGCAAACGTGAAACGAATATTTTGTGACGACCCCTTAGGGTTGGACAGCGATTGCGCAAACAGAGCAAGCGACGGCACTGCCGTTCCGGCTCCAAGCTAGAGATGTTTCATCAGTAAGCTGTTTGATAGACGGGGCTAAGATTAAATGCCCAAAAAAAGTAAAACCAACCTCGATGATATGTCGATCCCCCGCATCAGCGTTAGATAGTATGTTTTCATTAGCAACCAACTTCGCGAGATCTACTGAGCATTCCCACGTCTTGAAACCGCCTTCGTAGATATTGGGTGTGATATCTCCTTTCTCGAGTCCGGAGATCAGCTCTTCATTCGCATAATCGGCAGTATCCTCCGCCATCAATTGCGTCCGGATATCAAACACTTCGCGACGAGCGAGTGTAAGTGTCTTGACAGATGTTTGATCATCTTGAGTTGTGTTTATGTTGAGTTTGTTGAATGAAACCTGAGACGGGAGACTTGAGAGCTACAACATAGTCAGTCAATCCTTTGCTCAACCTAATGCATTATATAACAAATCGTATTCGTTCTCAACTGTAGCACAAGAGCTAGAAAGCTCTTTGGCACCCAGAGAAGGGGCTAAACCTTAATGCCAATTAGGGCACATCGGTGTTAAGATGAACCTACCAGATCACTTAGTTCATGCCTCTGGGCTGCAACTAGTTCAGGGAGTGTGCTGCTACTATCTTGCGTAACGGATGTATACCCCTCATCAACAGTGTTCAATTCCGAGTCATCAATGTCAATATCATCCCCAGCGAAGCCGAAGCTGAATGCGGACGCCATTATAAAAGACCGCGTTAATTATCACAGCCAGATCCTGCTGAGATATCACCAAAAGCTATTGGGTGATATGCCGATATAAAATACAGACGCGGGGCACGTGTAGATAGTGTCGAAACGGTTATAGTTTGATAAAGCCGTAGGGTGTAAGCCAGATTTTGAGGACACAAGATCCTCCGGGAGATACCGTATGACCCGTACGGATATGCTAGGGACTTTGATTCCAAATTTGAATGTTTAGTAGCTATAGTCTTGGGAGCTTCTTCATCTTTCAACTTTGTTTCAAATTTTTTGCGGTATGGCCATAGATGACTAAGCATGTTTATGGTGATGCTGTGGTACAAGTCATTTATCTGACTACTTCATGTTTAAAGTATCTTTGCACTATGTGAACTAATTGGTGTATTGGCATAATCTATTAAATATAGGTCACGGAAAGCAAATTCGTCTGAAGAGTAATCCGTGTCATCATTAACTTGATCTATGAAAGGTTCTAATTCTCTAATATATTAACTTAATTAAGCGGAGCCGTTTTGTTCGCTGGAGGCGACAGCCTTCTTAAGAGCCTGGAGAACGTCGGCCAGGAGATCCTCTACATCCTCAATACCACAGCTCATGCGGACGAGGTCGTCGAAGACACCAGCAGCCTCACGCTGGTCCTTGGGAATACCGGCGTGAGTCATGCTAGCGGGAACCTCGCAAAGACTCTCCACACCACCCAAACTCTCGGCCAAGGTGAAGACCTTGGTATACTTGCAGAAAAGGTGAGCAGCCTTCTCGCCACCCTGGATGCGGAAACTGAGCATACCACCGCCCATGCCCTGGCGGTGCTGCTTGACAGCAATCGCACGCTGAGGGTGAGAATCGATGCCGGGGTAGTTGACGGAGATAACATGGGGGGAAGCCTCAAGGGCCTTGGCGATAGCCGTGGCGTTAGTGGTGGCCTCGCGGGCACGCAAGTGGAGAGTCTTAAGGCCACGGTGAGCGAGCCAGCAGTCGAAGGGAGAAGGAACGGCACCAATGGCGTTCTGGAGGAATCCAAGGCGCTCTTTCAAGCTATCGGAGCTGAACGCGGCGACGCCCATCAGAACATCCTATCTTACGGTTAGAAAACAGGCCACCTGAGAAGAACGATTCTACCAAACGTAGAAGGGCGATGAGCATACCGAATGGCCGTTAATGTACTTAGTAACGGAGTGCACGACGATGTCGGCACCGTGGTCCAGAGGGTTCTGGACATAGGGGCTCATGAATGTGTTGTCAACCACCACAAGGATTCCATGGCGATGCGCAATGGCAGCAACCTTCTCAATATCGACCAATCCTAAAGTCGGGTTTGAGGGGGTTTCGATCCACACGAGCTTGGTCTCCGGACGGATCAACTTCTCCACGTCCGACTCGATGGTGGGTGTGAACGTCACATCCACACCATGGGCGTTGGCGACCTTTGTGAAGTACCTGTGAGTTCCACCATAGACATCGGAAATCGAGACGACATGCGAGCCGGCCGCGAGGGACTGAAGGATCACCGCAGTGGTTGCGGAACCAGAGGAGAATGCGAGGGCATATTTAGCGTGCTCAAGAGCTGCAATGGCTTCTTCGAAGTTATCGCTGGCTAGTAATCAGCATGAAGATCAATCATAAACCAAGCTCCGTTCTGAGTCGGGTACTCACCGGTTGGGGTTGGAGCTACGTGTGTATTCGTAGAGACCTACAGGGCTACCGACACTGGTCTGAGCGAAAGTGGTGGAGAGGGAGATCTTCACGACCGGTCAGCATCTCCAAAACAATTCTATCGCATAAATCATGCAAAGTGTGAGAACCTACGGGAGCAATAACAGCGCCAGTCGTTGGATCATGGTGAGCGCCGGAATGGACAGCCAAAGTGCCGAAGCGCTTGTCCTGAGCAGGGGCTCCGTTGGTCGAGTTGGTCATTGTCACGGGACTGCAAACGTGATCGCGTGGTGTATTTCTATATAAAATCGCAAAAAAAGATTCAAGATCAAAAAGAATCTGACAAAGTCGACTCGTAAAGGAAGACGGGTAGATAAGTCTTCACCTTTTTTTTTCTGGAAGCCCGATAGAAGCGCCTATGAGGTCACAAGCCGCGAGAAGGAAGATCTAATAAATAGTAGTGCGGTCTTTGTACTGTAGTAGTGACAAAGTACTGATTTATAATTGATACGAGGGCAAACTGAGTAAGATCGGTGAAGCCGGTTTTTAAAATTAATTAGGATTTATTAACGATGACTCTAGAACCAATTTTACCCCCCTTCTCTCCTGAAACCCGAGGGAAAAATTTTCTGTTGCTTGGACATGGGTTTTTTTTACGTTGCACATCCAGCATGCTGAAGAACGATAGGGCAGGGACTGATCGGGCCCCGTGAGGATTTCCGGCATAGCGCCGAGCGCAACTCCACCGTGAACCGTTGATTGTCCCCTCCCGTGGCGGTGTCAATGCAATTTTCTTTATCTCCGCCACTAGCCGAATTCGATTGATAATGATCATAGCCTTAATGTATGTACTCTGCATACAATTAGCTACGTCTTTCTGATCATGAAGATCTATTTGGCGGGGAAATCATCCTGCATGGCCAGATCTCCCATTCTTCCATACTCAAGAAATTCCACCGGATGTTGCCTCAACTCTCCCATTTCCGGCCAAATGTCGTCATTTGGCTGATTTGTGAGCAATCACTGAAATCTCTATGTTAAGATTGTTTCGTTATTCGTGTAACCATGGAAATATACATAGTCCAACCATTCCATCAGCAAGGTATCTCATCACATAAGCACGGGAAGTAAGGGAGCCAAGAAGTTTTTCTTGCTTATTCACGTCAAGAAGCCTGCACATGACCCTTCCGAAACGTTACCACCAAGATATAGGTCCCAGGCCAGCCATTTGCATTGATCCCTGAAGTATCGTTAGTAAGCAAGTCAGACACGGGACAGAGAGTTCATACAATAATGGAATACGGTGGCTTCCGTTCGATAGCGGCGGCATCTCCTAGATCTGGGGCGTTTGGTATTTGGTCATGCCACTCTTCTATTTCAACACGGAATCGGACAACTTCTCCAATATCAAAGTAGAATGTGGAGCCGTCCTCGTTTTCCCAGATCCAAACTTGATCGGCATAGTCACTGTAGCATGTCAGCATAGATGACTAAGAACACTGGACATATCAAGGCAGCTCACAATCTGGCACCGTCTAAGAGAAGGTTTGGAGGTACGAGAATATCGTTGAAAAATTCTACACCAACTGTGATGGGTCAGAACTAGCAACAGCAAGGTCAGTTGAAAATTGCCGTACTTTTAATACCATGTTCCGTAGCGCTGGAGATCTTGCCCAACATAATTTCTCCTTTGAACGGACGAAACACAATAAGGCGGAACTTGACTGTCTTTCAATCAGTGCATAGACTCTTGAAATGGATTCAGCATCCTGGATGTACCGTTAACGTTGACTAAACCAGTGCCATGGCCGATAAGACCGTCCGATGACTCTAACAAGTCGTAGAATCCAATGCACAGGCCAACTTTTTGAATGACCTTTACAGGACTGCTGTTAGTACATGCTGCACAAGCGAACATGGCATTTCAGATAGGAAGCCGTTCGTACTTTATTTGCGTACTTCTCATTGATGTTGTCCTCGATGGCGACAGAACTATACTTCGAGAAGTCTTCTGGGGAGATCTGTATCAGATCGGAGAGGGTCGTCTGTATAGGTTAGTTAGCTTTTGGCTTGGTAGTGAAAAGACTTTATGTAAAGCAAGAGAAAGGTCCAATGCGACTGACAAGAATGAACATGGTGAATCCAATTAGTAGGTACTCGGCGGTAGATAAAAAAAAAAAGTCTTCTATTTCAATACGATTTGGTCCCACGGCGGAAAGATAGAGCACGAAGAGTAAATTCCATTATCAGATCAAGCATCAAAAATCCGTCACGCAGGCATCATAACTCATGCTTCCATATTTATGATAGCAGAGAACTTATTATAATAAAAATAGTCCTTTGAAAAACCACAAATCGATTCCGGCCAATCGCAGACTGCGGATCACTTTTGATAATTTTTTACCCGACCAGATCATGACCCACGTGACTACTGCGCTTTCCCTTTTTGTGCTCGGAACGGAACAACAGCGCTCAGTTGTTTGATCTGATGAGCTCGGCACTTTTTCCAGATGTCTAGGGTGCTGTGAGGATGGCGTTGATGCTAATTCTCTTTGGAGGTCTACTGAGGTCCTCTCACGATGAACTCCCAGGGCTTCTCTTTTCCCCCTCCCCCCCCTCCTCCTCCCACTCAGCAGTCGCAGTATAACCAAAACCAACCTGCGACTTTCCCCTCACAGTACGGTCCAGGCCATCATGGCCAGCGAGGTGGACGTGGTGGTCATCATAGAGGGCGGGGTAGGGGATATGGAAATCGAGGAGGTCGAGGAGGGTCATACATGCCCCATGCGGCGAATTCTTCAAATATGGGCTACGCTCCGATGAATTATCCTGGCTATGCTGGTCAGCCCATGGCCAACCCTCAACAAAGTATCCCGACGCCGCAATTCCCACCTTCGCGGACCACCAACTACCAAGTTCCCCAAAGTACGACTTCCTTTCCTTCTTCACGACCATTTCCACAGTCTACACCAACGCATGGACCTCCATACCAGCATCAACCTGGCTACTCAGCTTACGGTCCATCTACCGCTCAGCAGGCTCCGACGTATCACTCCGTTACTCCAAGCCACCAGAATGCCCCTCCATCTGTGCAACCGTCGATGATGGGCCCGCCCATGCATTGGGGATACAATAATAGCGCCTCTGGGGGAGGGTATACTGGCCCTCCGCACGGGAATCAGCGAGGTCCCCGCCCGTACAATGCTTACGGCAACCAGGCTTCCAGAGGGGGTGGTGCTATGCCACATATGAAGCGCGATCATACCTCAGCATTTGGAAAGCCACAGAACATTACCCCACGGGTTCCTGCACCTCCTCCGGTTCCTAGCTTCGGCAATCCTTTACCGTCCAAGCCACCCCCGCCGGCTGACGCTACGAGAAAACCGAAGAAGAAGAAACGGAAGCATAATCAACTTGGCTTGACACCGAAGACGGAGGAGCACGAGTCCAGCGAAGAAGAAGATGATGTGGACGAAGAATCTAGGCTAGCACAGGGTGGTGCAAGTGCAGCAGCCGCCGTGCAGATTACATTCAAAGGACGCACTACCACATTGCAGTCTCCCGCGGACATTGCAGCATGGATTGAAGAGCGGAAGAAACGGTTCCCAACTAAGGAGAAGGTCGAGGAGAAAAAGAAGGCGATGGAGGAGGCGAAGAAAGCTAAGGAAGAAGCTCAGCGACAAAAAGAATCGCGAAAGCAAGAAATGAAGAAAGCGCAGAAAGACCATCAGCAAGCTCCTGCAGATCCGATAGACGCAGCTGAGAAAGCGAAGCGGAAGGCCGATAAGCTACGACGGAAGCTCATGAAAGAGCAGAAAAAGGTCGAAAAAGCGGAAGCAGATGCCGAGCGGGCTCGGATGAGAGTCGAGGAACTGCAACGAGGATCGACGGACGTTAACAGAGACGTTACCTCTGCATCAACACAAGAAGCTCAAGCTGAGCCAGGCACTGAAGACAGATCCAATACTGCTCCTGATCAGGAGACGAGATCTATAGAGACTCAAGGTGTGCCGCTCGCTTCAGGGCATATTCCGGGCGAGGTTTCCCAACCCAACAATGATGTCGGGCCATCATCCGCTTCTGAATCCAAATCGAACGGGGAGGG
Organism: Aspergillus oryzae RIB40; assembly: GCF_000184455.2. Lineage (NCBI taxonomy): Eukaryota > Fungi > Ascomycota > Eurotiomycetes > Eurotiales > Aspergillaceae > Aspergillus > Aspergillus oryzae. Next base: position 1,110,602 of record NC_036442.1, on the reverse strand, counting down.
TGTCATAGAGGACGTCCGGGCCGATGCTGCTGTGTCTTCGGATATTTCCGACAGCAGCGACTGGACGTCATCCAGTGGATCAGACCTCTCTTCTTCAGACTCGGAGGACAGCGACAGTGATTCCGCCCCCGAGGAGGCAACCTCTCGCCGTGAGGGCCCTGAACGGGTAGCTCCGCCTCCACGGGAGGCAAAGAAGAAGCTATGCCGTCACTTTGCCCGAACCGGTCGTTGTCAGCGTGGGGATAAGTGCAAATTCCTGCACGAGACGCCGGATCGTGGGGCTAAGACGAAACCTGTAGAGAAGAAGGGGCGCAAAGGCCTTTTACAAGCAGTAAGTTAGACCCCTTTCCTTCTTCCCTTTTTCTCCTTTTAACTCTTATCACGAACTGGACTAACATACGAAATCAGCTTCTCGCTCGTCAAAAAGGCGAAGATGATCGAAAAGTTATGGAAGCTATCGTATGGCTCGGTGAAAACGGCTTTCTTGACGAAACAAAGTCCTACGAAGAGCCCCTGGAAGGTGCGAATGAGAACTCTGCAACGGATGAGGTAAAACTATCCCAAGGGCTCCCAGAAGACCCACCATTATCAGAAGGCATTGTGTCAGTGCAGACAGGCGATAGCGCACCGACCACTGCTTAGCACACGCTTGTTCATATTAGCATGTATATATACTTATCACCAATCAATCTTAATCAGACCTTAACTGCCTAGGCTCAAGGATAAGATTGAATGATGGATCAGTCTGATGTACTCTTGTACAATAGGTGTTATTCCCGTCTCTCATCTTAATGGTTCAAAATGCGCATGCACATATCCTTACGGGGCACCCCATCATCCACTCAAGCAATCTAAACTTGAGTCATGACCGACTTGGCTATACCACCCAGATGAGTCAGAACAAGATCTAGTTGTCTAAACCGAATCTGAGACGTAGTAAGTTTAGTTCTAGAGCTTCGATAAATGGCCCCATCTCGAGCTGTAGGATATACCAATATAGGTGGCACTACTCTCCAAATCTCTAAATGCATAGCCATAACATGCCTAGAAATCTCAGTAGCACTGACATTGGATTAATCTAATGGTCCATGCGCCCCAACACTCAAATAAGCTTACACAGGATCTACATGACCATCCTCATCGACCGATAAGGCTGAGACAGAGCGCGCAATTGCAGATCAGGCTCAGATCAGGTTCGAATGGAATCTGTAATATACAATACAGCTAACATACCTCTCTATCTATCTATATCCACGACATATCTATTCTAACTAATCATACACCCATCTCTAATTTAACAAGTATATACAGTACAGACATGGCTCACATAACCCAAACGCCAAACCCAACCAGCCATGCATCCTCCAGAACACCCCCCCAAAGAAAACCGAGCATGAATTCTATAATAGTAATACAAAAAGTAGATGTACCTAGATAGGAAATTGGGAATGTCGCGTACTAACCGACGATGTCTTTGAGTCGTTAACCGGGGTTAATTCTACGTCGGTGACAATGAATTTTTTCGAGTTCGGGTTGATGTTCAGGTCGCTTGTGGAGGGGAGATGAATGAAAAGACGATCTTCGTCGTCGGGGTTTTCTTCTTCGTTGATTGTTTTGACTCGGATAATTTTGTAGGGGGATGGGAATCGGATGGCGGAGTAGGAGTCCGTGCCGACTATTTCCGTTATCAGTATAAAGCAAAAGAAGGGCACGGGCGTAGAGAGAAAAGCGAGATACGTACACAAAAGCCAGTAGAGATATTTGCTGACGATAGGAGACCAGATAGTCACGGCGATGATTTGACCGAAACTCCACGAATCAAGTGAGATTGTCGGAAGACTTCGTGCTATAACCATGAACGAATAGAAGAAGTTGGTGACTAGGAGAAGGGTTTCAATGATTACATTCACGGCCCTAGAAAGGATCCTGATTCCTCTTGATACTAGCCACGGGTGGACGCGGTGGTAAGTTGCCTGAAACCATGGCTTCTGGCCCAGCCATCGCTTGGGATAAGGGGCGAGACGTTTCAAAAGGAGGAGTCCGTAGATCGCAATGCAGACGAAGTTCGCGGTATTGTCGGACAGTCCGAAGGTCAGATTATTCACAAGGCTGTAGCTTGACCCTAACTCAGAATCCGAGCGACAGTATATGAGAGGAGGTGGGTGAAAACCACATTTATCAAGACGATCTGCTGTCGCGATCTCCTGTAGATTGTCCGCTCGAGGCTCCACCTTGCACAGGTGGAGCGTGACGCTAGAAGTCACAATTGTGATAGCGGACCACACGGAGATATACCATGAATGCAAGCCAATCCTGTGGAGTATCCATAAGCCGTACGTAATAGGAAGGATACCCATGAATGCGACAGCTTTGGCCATGGAAATATTCGACTGTAGCTGCAGCAAGCTGGTTGCCTCGAAAACTTGCGGGCCAGCCGCGAGAGCAATCAGGGCAGCGCACTGGAAGGAGAGCATGAAGAAGCATTGAGCCTCTTGGAACTCCACCAGCATGGACTTCAGGACTGAGAAGTGGTGCTGGCCGAACTGAATCTTAGTCGTGGATCGTGCTCTCTTCGTACACCGACGGATACATCGTGTGACTGCGGGGATGAGCTTAAGTATGAGAACAGCGAAATGGACGTATAGTAGGATGCCGGACTGCATCGCGAATGAAAGCAAGACCTGTGATTCACTCGGAACGATAGCTGTTAGCAAGTCTTGTGAATAGTCAATAGACAGTACGCTCCAGGTAGATGTACCCCCACACCACCAATATCTTGATTCACGTCATTATCGACGCTCCTACAGGTTGTGGTCTCAAATTCCTGGCTAGGGCGAGTGAATACGCGATAATAATCGCTCGGGGTGTAACTCTCTAGATCACATCCTTCCAGTTCTGGATCTGGTACTTCACAGTACTGCCTGAGGCAGTCTCCGACAAGAGTTCCGAAAGTGCTATTCACGTTCACACGGTAGCCATCTTTCTCTGTCGAAGTAGGCCCCGTGCTGTCGGCATGTTGGGGGAGACCAAAGATACTAAAGCACGTGGCCAAGTGGTCAAAGGATTGGAAGACCACGAATGGGTCCATGCAGGACGCACCCGATAGATCGGATGGTATCCATTCCATGACCGGGAACAAGTGAGACCGATATTAAGGTAGATTAAAGTACGTCTGACATTCTGGAAAGGGAGAAACCGTTGGTTGTCAAGTGAAGTTTAAGTTTTCTTTTTCATTCGGTTTTCCAGGGACCCCTGAAACTAAGTTGAAAACCCGAGAACATATTAATAGTCGATCTTCACGGGGATGATGCACAGCCATTGCGTTTCGTGTTCACAGATTTTATTCTATTGGACGGATCCGAGGGAAAGGATGAGAGTGAGACATCCGTCTGGGAACTATGACCCATTCAAGTGGTAGCTATGGAAGATCATTAACTGATCGGTATGCCGAGTGGGTGTGCATAAGATCTTTGAAGCTGGTAGAACCGTTAAAGACCCGGTTGTATGAGGTCATCACCCATAGAAACGACAGTTCATCTGTGGCAAAGATGAGGTTTTCCAAAGGCATATACTACGTACGATATGAATATCACTTAGTATACTTGTCGGTCGGATATCAACCGAGTCCATACCAGATGCAGCCTACAAGGTTTAAGCCCTAGTTCCCAAAATTGGTCAGGAGTAACTTTTGGATTTGTTTCTTTTCTTTCTTTTTTTCAAGGAAAATTATTAATTCCGACGTTCGCCAAGTTCGCCTTTCTCGGCTTAGTGGCAGTCAATCCATACTACACTTTGACTAAGCGGGAACCAATCGAATGCCGATAAGATACTAGGTAGCTCTTCTCCGGATCGACTGATTAACCGTGAACAGAAGAACCTTAGTTATTAGTACCGTGACATATAACATTCCTGTACGGTACGTATTCGACGGTACGTCGTTGATTAGTACCGAGTAGAACAGGTCACCTACTGTATGGATGCTCGAGTCGGATCGGTCAATCAACTGCTGGATTGCCTACTTGGGATTAGTCAGGTACATAGGTACATCTTTATTTCTCGTACAGGGAAAAATACAATGCACAACGCTAGGGACGGAATCGGAGGTATCCGCAGAACAACTGCTCGGTGGAGCGTAGGTTGAAAGGAAAGTGGATGATATAATTTAAAAATCAAATCTCGAGAAAAATTCTGGAAACTGTTTCTCATGGGAACTCGGATTCTTTTTCGCCATAATTATTATTAGAACACCATACATACAGAGTACAACAACTTCTGTCCCAAGTTCCAACCCTTCCCCCTGGATCCTAAGACCCTAGGCCCCTAGGCATCGTCAATGGTCAACCGTACTAACTTATTTTTTACGGAGGACCGATGGCAGGTGATCCCTCGACCAGTTTTTTATTATTCTCAGTGATTCCCCCCAATGGGAATGAAGGGCCGTTCTCCAAGCCATTGCTAGTTCAGGACTAATGAAGTTAAGAGAAGGGGACCCGGACCGGCCTTTTATCGGCTTAGCCTCTCAATTGGGGTGACACTGAATTAGTGCCGGTCTTAGCGCTTGGTTTAATTTGCCCCTTCCATGAGGTATTATTGTGATTATTATTATGACCTGCACTGGGCTCCAGACCTCGTGGTTTCCTGTCATTGACCCCAAGATGCTACTAGTACTAGTTTCCTAGTACATAAGGTAGTCACGCCGTCTTGCGCTTCTTTCCCCTCTTTCTTCTCTTTCCCTTTTTTCGAATCGAACAGCCTTCATTCCTTCCTTTTCTGGGTACCCTTGTTCCTGCGTATATATCTACGCATCGTCCTTCTTTTTGACTATCCTACTGAGTTCACTCCTTTAACCATCAATCTTACGACGAAGGCTTTCCCGTCTCGCTGTATCTCACTTGCATTGCATATCGTATCAACATCGACCTTACCTCGACATCTTCAATTACCTTTTTCGGATTATCAAATCGCCTTAGAACAATTTCATCAAAATGCGTTCCATCTTCTACTTGACTCTCAGCGCCATGGCGTCTCTCGCTGCTGCTGCTACCAACAGTGCCAACCCGTTCAACATCCCCTCTGAGGGTTATTCGTTCGAGGCTGGTGAGCCGACTACGCTCTCCTGGAAGCCTACCACCAGCGGCACCGTCTCCCTGAAGCTCCAATGGGGCGCTGTGATGACTTCGAACACGGGTACTACCATTGCCCGTGAGTTCCCCTTGGATTTCCTATGAGTAGTGATGTTCTATTTGCATGTATGCTGACGGTGTCTTCAGAGAACATTCCCAACTCGGGCAGCTACACATGGACTCCTCCTGCCAACCTCGCGGCTCAGCCTGACTACACCATTGAGATCTTCAACGACGATGACACCAGTGAGGTCAACTATCTCCCGCGGTTCACCGTGGCCGGTGCTACTGCCGCCGCGTCTACCACCGCGTCTGCCACCACTACCGCTGAGACTACCTCTGCCACCGAGTCTTCCACGACTGAGACGACCACTAACACCAAGTCCGCCACCGAGACTCATACCACATTGACTAAGGCGACTGCTAGCACTGCCTCGAGCACTTCGGCTACTGCCTCTGGCACCAGCACCGAGTCCACTAGCGCCTCCGCCAGCGCCACCGGCACCTCGACCGGCACCTCTACTGGTTCTGCCTCAACCTCCACTGAGGCTTCCAGCACCACCTCCGCCAGTGCATCGGCCTCGACCACTAGCGTTGTCAACGTCAATGGCGGTATGGTTAACCGCGTCTCTGGCGGCATGCTGGCGATCGTTCTGGGTGCCATTGCCGTCCTGTGAGCTTCCTCCGGACTCTAGTCGGCGATCTGACCATACTTCATTAATTAGATAGTTCTTAACTACTCTTCTATCGCTTCTTTGGTTTTCTTTTTCCTCTTTTTCTTTTTTCGTTCACTGAGCGGACCTGTTTTATACCCTTGGGTATTGAAGTTGTTTGTCTCGGACGTGAGTAAAGTCACGCTTCTTATCTCTTCTTTGCCTGGGCAATGTTTTGGCCTAAATATTGTTATTACGTCGTGATTACCCGGACGGATTGCGCCCCGGGGCCTTGTACGGTATGTACTAGTATGTAGATATGTGTATCCTGTAATGAATGACCAGTCCAGCATGCGAGCAATCGCATCAAGTTTTCCTTTCATGGACATCATCCGATACGTTTTGACTTGCGTATGTAGTGTGTAGTGGTGCAATTAGGGAGATAGGTCAGAACCAAATTTCGGTGATAACCACGGAGCAATTATGGGGGTTTCCATAAAATTGGGCACTGGACTAGTACCGACTTCGAGCCAGGTACCAGGTCGACAGTGGGACCCATCAGTAGGTTGACAATCCAACTACTTGATAGCAGTAGTGGACCGTTGAAAAAGGACCCAAAAGGGTCCACCCACCTTACACCAATGAGAGACCCTGTCCCGGGAAATTAACCCTGGCGCAACACCACGGGATCCTGTCCAGAAAACACCGATGACACCGTGTTACTAAATCCCCCTTACCGAGGAGAAACAAAATACGGTCTAGCCCCGTAGATATACCTATCCAAAGCGTTGTTTGTCTTTTGCCTCAAGGGACACGAGAGTGTCAGACCATCCACGTAGGAACCCTGAGACATGGTTGCGACAAACTTGAAGTGCAGTTTCAACCTCCGGCATCGGGACAGCAAGGGGATCACGATCGTCCGTCCTGATTGTGATAGATTATCACTCGCCATGCAGATTGGCTGATAAAAACCGATACCAAGATTGAAGCGGAGCCTGGTTAATATTACGATGAACTGTCGATGAGAGGGGGATCAGCACTGTTTTACCGGTCGACTTTAAGGCTGTTTTTACGGCCTACGGAGGCCTCCGCTCCCGAATAGAGAGTGTGAATTACAGTACGTATAATTACGGAGAGTGGTATTTTACTCCCAAAACTGTCAGAAGGTGATCATCGTCTGGTTTACTTGATTCATGAGCTGTGGACATTTGGGGAATACATGACCCAATACGTAAGTAGTAAAGTACTGATTGTACGGTGCTCACTGCTCCCTGTGCTGACAGTTTTGACATATGCATGTCTTCCGTATGGAGGAAGTCAGTCTCAATGTTTATCCGGTGGCTTCCGCCATACATCCTTCCTTCCTTCCTTCCTTCCATACGGGTACCCTCGTACGACATGTACATACAGTACCTACTACTGTGGAAGTGGACAAGGATTCATGACATTTTACCGAAAGAGGAAGAAAGCGAGAGTTTAGGATAGGAGGAGCTTGGGGCTGAGTTCTCGGTGGTACAAGCTGAATGCAACACTGTCAATAAACTAGCATAAACAATGAAAGGATCTCAGCTCCCAGGCCGTTATTAACCAGGATGTAATTAATCCGATATCCATCCAAATACTCATTCACCTATCATCGATCCGGATTAGAACATTAATCTAACCAAGTAATTAACCACAGGCAACAAGCTTCCCTGCCTAAATATCTCAACAATTTAATTTAACCGTCAGATAAGTATTACGGAGTACTGGGTAGGTATTCAGAATGACTCCGTAATATAAAGCAAAAGGATAAATATAGCCCCAGTGGCCACTTCAAGAAAACCAATGTAACCAGAACGAACGTGAGAAAGTGAGATGTGGAGGCGAACAAGCTTTGGTTTGTGATGGACCATGAATATAGTTCAATAGTTTCTTGTTCGATTACTGCTTTCACACTAGGCGTGGGCACGAGTTTCTGTCTGGCCCTTGGCGGGGATGTTTCTCCGGAACCGAGGTTTGGTTTTCCTATTTTTGTTTTTGAGGCTGAATGTGGATGATGTTTTAATTTTAATTTTAATTCTTTTTCTCGTCTTTTTTCTCCTTAAACACTAATACGTAGGCTAGTTAAAGACATGGGTAAAGGGGAAAAGGACTTTGGAAATATGATTTGACATAACGTGCATGTGGTTTGTTGACAGGACAGAAAGGGGATTTTTAGTGGTATTATTGGCTGGTTTAGTGAGGGTTCGTTGGATGGTCTACTTTTGGAGGTTAGCTGTACGGGACCCTACAGATGAAGACGATAGTTGGAGGCTGGCCGCTGGCATGATCAGAAGATTTTGACTAATGTACTCCATACTCCAGAATGCCATACATTTGACTCTTGACCTCAGTGTTGGAGCTGAACGCATTGTCGAAACCGCGGCCTGGAGCTTTGAAGGGCACGAATGATATCCATTGAGATTCACCTAGTAGCCTAGCGATTTATTTACCTTGTTGATAAGCTCTTTTCCTTCCGCAATATTCTTAAGAGTGCGAGCCAAAACCTTCAGAACTCGCTCATGGTAGTGATGACATTCTTCGCCTTCCACAGTGGATGCCCCGCAGGTAATGGTTCGGGGTCCGTGACATCAACCGCAGCTCCTCTGATCTTCCCGTTATTCAAAGCATCCACGAGGTCATCATTGTTCACGATTGGACCCTGTCCAACGTTGCTGACGAAGGCATTCCGCTTCCCGAGAGTTTGGAACTGTTCACGAGCGATCATGCTCCAGGTTAGCGAGGTAAGGGGTAGAGTAATAGCCAGTAGATCAAGACCGGCAAGGAACTCATTTAACTGATCGCAGCCATGGTACCATCGGGATGGAATGTCGCCGTTGGGATCATCCATTCCCGCCTCAACGTACGAATGATCACCCTTAGACTCTGGAGTCGGCCGTTCGTGTAGGGTAAAAGCATGAACGTCCATCCCGAGCGCATTCGCTAAGCGTGCGCACTGACGCCCAGTGCACCCTATACACGATAAGAGAACCCTATCTTTCATTCCCACCGATGGGTGGTGTACGCACATTCGTAAACCGACAGCATCCTCCGTGTCTTCGTCTGTTTCAGGTGTAGCCTACGTTTCACGTTTCTGATTGTCCCAGTGTTCGAATACTAGTTAGTTCTCAAAGATTAATTCGCACTGATTGCAGAGGAATCCACGAAGCGATTACAATGATGTTGGAAACCGAGTAAAGTAGTAACGACCCATTCGGCGATTTGTGAACTGCGCGTTGTCAGCTTGCGTCCAGAGAGAACCCAAGCAACCACCTGCGGGTGAACACCGTTCGCTGTACCGAATGATACATCGCTGTCCTCAAAAAGAGATGTGTCTGCGATGTGGTTGCAACCGGCAGTGTGAAATTGTATGTATCGCAAATTGGGAATCTGTTCTTTTCCTGGGAGGTAGTTCCGTGTGAGACGAATAGTGACTGAGTTCCAGGTCTCCTGAGATATCGCTCGGGGCCTCTCCATGTCCTGCATGTTACATTTAAAGGTGATTACTCGGATTCCGGGACTAATCGTTGGTAGACGTTCGAGGAAGGACACTGAGAGATCCCATGGAGCTATGATCAGCAGTACTTCTGGAGGTTTGACCGAGTTCTGCATTGTTTTGACTTGTTGACCTTCGGGAGTATCTGTTGAGTAGGACGAGCAGCGAACTGATGTCGAAGCGATGAGAATCGGAGGTTAGCGGCATATTTGCTTTAAATATAATGAATTTGACTGGAGCTCGCTATTGTTAGTCCTTGTATGTACGTCTACCACGTGGCTCTCTATAAGGTTGAATGGGAACACGGAAGATTGTCATTTCCTTTGTGGATACGGAGATGATAGAGAGCCATTATGTGCGTATACGGAACGTGATATCCAAACAAACTGCGATCAACCATGAGTGGAGGGTCTCAATTAGTAGATATACTACTTGTTGGCAGATCTTCGGATTGAATCCTGGGGAGTGTCACTTGATATGCGGGGAAGGATCTAACCAGAATAGGCAAGTTGAATGAGAGCACGTCTGTCCAGCTAAGCCCAAAATGGCAGATTGGCCAGCAACTCGTGGATCTTGAATCAAGTTCGCCGACTTCGTTGTCTCTTTACGACCAACAACCGCGCCAGATGCACAGAAAAACCAATCACTATCAAATCTAGATAAGAATGACATTATCTAGCAACTAGTGACACCCTACAGGCAAGTTCCCTCCCACTTGATGACATTCGTGAACGTGCAAACCTTTGGTCAAGTGCGAGTTATTTAACGAATGAACCAGACTTGAACTTGAGTAATCAATCACGAATATCGGAGTTACCCCGCCATTCTCGATAAGGTCGCTCCGTTTCTCTTGCTGCATATTAGGCCTACTAGTAGCTTTTACCTGCCTATCTAACCTGGCTTATTGTCAATGATGCTTTGATTCAATGTTCTTATTGTTCAATCAAAACGTTCAGACCCAAGTGTCAATATGCCCCGTCAAAAACGTCGGTACGTTCCGAAGGTAAAAGGTGCGCATAGATGGAATCAGACGTTCCAGATATACTGTGGTTCTCTGACCGGATATGTGCGCAGGCTGCTATGAATGCTCCCAGCGCCGAATCCATTGCGACCGCGTCCAGCCATGCTGTGGTAAATGTGCGTCCAGAGGCATACCATGCAGTGGGCTTGGGGTCCGCTACCGGTTCCGCGATGGGGGTAGTCAAGGTAAGATAGCCTGGCAAGGGGAAAATTCACCTCAGGGTGGGTATGTTTTTCCTTTGATGATGGTTTCGCCTAAGGTGACCATACTAACTGGGCGTGCAGCAAATGGCTGGGTGATCTCCCGCAGCATAAATGCTCACCGTCCTTTGTCCGTGGTGGCTCTTCCGAGGAGCAATTCGACTGGACCAGCAATGTCGCAAATGTCCCCGCAGAACCCAATGCACTAGCGGGACTGGGCCCTGATTCACCGAAAACATCTAGTACTGGTAGCCCTGAAGCAATGGCCACCCTCCCTCTAAGCGTCGACCTAGTGGATCCAAGCAATGGATTTCTGTTGACTTACTGTAAGCCTCATCGACACATCCAATTGAAGTTTGTATAGGATAATAACTCTTCAAGTCTCTCACAATATTGCACCTCAAATGGTGGTTATGGATGACAAGTACAATGGATGGCGGTACTTGATTCTGTCTTTTGCGTTATCCGACAAAATGGTTATGGATGCGGTGTTGGCTGTATCAACCTTTCATCTCTCTCACAAGTCCGGAGGGACACTCCCAGTCAGACCGGATAAGCTTTATGCAAAGGCAATCTTAGGCCTACAAAATAGAAGCTCTTTGGATGAGTACGACATGCTCACGAGACAGTCTATATTCGTTGCGATCATTACCCTGCTGGTAGGGGTCATGGTCAACGGATCATCAGACTTTCCTATCCTGTTTCACATGTTGCAATCTGCTCTCGATGCGGTCGGGGGAGAGGGCGGGCTTGGGAACGGTGACATGGCTAATTTTCTGCTGCGACAAATACGCAAGTGAGTATCTAATGCCTCTAGGAGTTGCTGAGTACCATCATTAATCCTGGTAGGTTTCGTGTCTATGCTGCACCACTGCTGAGTGAGGAGGCCGGTGTACGTAGCATTATAGCCCATGCCCAAGAGAGCTTCGACTGCCTGCACTACAACGGCAACCTCCACCCTGACCATGCACTCACCTTCTATCTGAATGCATATCTTCGCCAGCAAGCATATGACATATACCTAGAGCGCGCAACAATGGGGCCTCACGGCACATTAGACCCCAACAAGATAGAGCAATTCAAAGAAACACTAGTGATGTTCCCGGAGGGATCATTAGGGGAACATTCCCTTGTGTGGCCCACGTTCATTGCCGCATCAGAGAGCTTGAAGGATGAGCATCGGCTATATTTCAAACAGTTCTTGGAAAAGCAATATCACCGTAATGGGTTTCTTAATCTACAGCAAGCTCTCAAACTTCTTGACAAGATATGGGCGCGAAGCAGTTATACAAATTGGCCCGCACTTCTCCCCGAACCACGGGTGTTTATTATGTAGCGATTCTATTCTAGACAAAAGCAGCATTGTACGATCAGAGCCCTCGGCGAATGGATTACTTCATCATCCGGATTATATACATACAATACCACTAATGCGATGTTCCAGTTAACTGACAAAAAAAAAAAAAAAAGGTCAAGAGTGAATTTACAGTGGTAACTGAAATCTGAGCTAGAGAATCCATAACAAACCGCCACCTCTGTATAGTTCACCATCGCTTACATACACGCCTTCTTCACCACTGCAACCTTCAAATAGTGAGGAAAACTGGAATGATTCTGTGTTCTAAGCAAAAAAATGCTCCATTGGAGGTCGTTTTAAAATTATTTAACAGGCCCGTGCGTGCCTCAGTGAGAGGGAAAAAAGACTGGGTTAGATATTCTTCACAGATCTTGCTTTCGATCGTCTTCTATACCCTGAAGCCTCTCTGACCCCACCCTAGCTCCTGACAGTGGATAGGGAAATTGGCCATGAAGCATTGTATACCCAATGAGCCTTATGAAGATCTACGGATATTTTATCTTTCCTCGCTCAGCGGTGCTGAAGATAGCGGGCTTTTCCGCAAACTTCTCGACCACACTAAGTACAAGAGGAGAAAGAAAAAGTATGAGAATGGGACCCTGGACTATTCTAACCTAGTAGATTGCATGTTCTACCTACCCCGTTTCATCACTTCCCAAATCCAAGCACAGTCCGGCATGATAGATGTTGGAATTGCACCAGCTGTGGCTCCAAACCCTCAACAGGACAAGTTCATGAGCCCCGGAAACCCCTCTCACAGTCTCTCATTGAAGGTGCTCAGGTCCCGGACCGGACACCATTCGATGTAGCAAAGCATGTCAATTTTCAATTTTCTGACAGGATCATCACACGATGAAGGATATCGGACTGGAAGGCGCAGGCATCACGTCCACGGCCATCTCGGAGCCATTCACACTTTTTCACCGAAGAGGCAATAGGCAGATGAGAGCCGGGATATTCAGCCGGCCAGTACTGGAGAAGTATCAAGTTGGTTCAGACCTGGCAACCAATATGATTCGAGGTTACTGCCCAGAGTACGTTGTTACCTTCGTTCTCTCCTCACAAAGTTTACTAATGTACATATAAGAAGTCCTCATTTATTTACGATGCCTGGAACAGCCCTGCGGTTTCGGGAGCACTCTCTCTCGAATAGCTGGATTCGAGCTAATCCCTGCTATGGATGTCGACATTGGACATGTCAATATCTCAGTTCGGGATGACGCTGCTGCCGCCAGGGAACCTGACAGCGATGCAGATAATAAGCCGGCCTTTGGGTGGCACATTGACAGCTACGCATTCGTCTGCGTCACCATGCTATCAGATTGCGCCGGGATGATTGGTGGCGAGACGGTTATTCGGACAGGCACAGGCGAAGTTTTGAAATTCCGTGGACCTGCCACGGTAAGGGATTTTATTCTGCTTGGAAAGGCCCATAGCTAATGGCGCAATTTAGGGCACGGCTGTCATTATGCAAGGCCGTTATATTGAGCATCAAGCTCTGAAGGCCTTTGGCGGCCGGGAACGTATCAGCATGGTAACATCTCTAAGACTTAAATCGCCCTTTATTCGCGATGAGACAATTATCAGACCTCTGTTGCCTACAACTCCCAAGAGTACTCTTTACTATCAGTATGCGGAGTATCGGCTGGAGAACTTGGAGGAGCGAGTGCGTCATCAGTTGAAGGTGATGCGGCAGCATAAGAAGGCAAATCGTGACTTTGACGTTGCGTCAACACGCAAGTTTTTGTTAGGAGAGAGGGAGTTCATTGATGCTATGTTAGAGGAACTGGAAGATCCGTAAACTGTTTAACAGCCCAAATGATCAATTCACGGTTATTATGATATACATTTACATGGCATTCATTCCAATGCTATTTCCGACTTCATTTCAACCCATATACCTCTTTGTGATACAAACTCAGTCCAGCAGAGTGTACGTCCTCCAAAGTCACCATTCAATCCTCCGTGCCCCTATAGATGCCTCACAGCCACAGACTAGCAAGAGTCTTACAGATAATGCCTCGACCCTGGACATGCAAATACATCCATTCATCTCTGTGCTCTCATGTACATTGCTTTTATAGAAAGTAGAGTTCCCAGTCCATCCACAGCTGAAGTACTTTGAATTTGGACCTCATGAGGGGCCCTATCAACATAAGGGACATACCCATCAGTTGAGAACTTGCCAAACTATGTTGATAACATAAGCCCATCAGACAACCCAAAGCCGACGATATCCGATCCCAGACATCCCTCCTACAACGCGTCGACGTTGCGATCAGCCTCCAATTGGCCAATGCATGAGGAAGTGGATTTTGGCGATGCGAACCAATTCAAGACATCTTTGGCTTTTCATTGGTCTTGCTTACGATGTCAGGGCCGGAAACCGTGCTACAACATGGGTTATGACAAGAAAAACGACAACAACGGGGTTGTTTCGGCGCTCACATCTTCTTCCTCCGTTCATTCCTCCGTTAAAGCTCAGAAGGAGAAGGAGAATACGACCTAGGCGGAAAATCAATAGGGAAAATCTCCGCCAGAAGAGATCCAAGAAGCCATAGTTTCTGTCTGGGGATTTTGGATGTGTTGGGGAGGGAGATTGAGGAGTGTAGGGGGGAAGGAAAATAGAGATTCCAGATGGTGGGCTGGGTCTGATGTTGTAACTATGGCTTTGGTCCTGTGGATGAGGACTAAAGCCTGATAGTCGTTGTCCGACGTTGGCTCATGTACTGCCTTCAAACAGCTTATTTTGCGAAACTTGTGTGGCCAGAGCTTTGAGAAGTTCCCGAATGGTCACAGGTTGCTCTCCCAGGGTTGTCCATGGTAGAAGAGGTAAACATCGTAAGAGCCAGACAGCACTGAGTTTATGGGGAAGTGAGAACAAAGTTATTGATCTCCACGTTTGACGGTGCCCTGATCTGTTCGGGGTCTCCCAGCAAAATCTATGACGCGTGTTTATGAACTTTGCCTTTGTGAAAGGTAGGACGGTGTGGTTGCTAGAGAAGTTAATATCTGTTGCCATTATGATGTAGGTGATTATACTGAAAGCTTGGTGTGGCTGGATTCAGGTTGAGGCGTTAATGGGTAGAACTAGGTGGACGAAAATCATTTATAAGACGCCGTAGCGTAAATGGATCATATCAGATACGTAGAAGTGTCCAGTATAAACATACTTTGCATATTAGAATGGGAATTCTATCCACAGTTGATGACGCTAATAATACCAAGAAATCAACGCAAAGCAAAGGGGAATCACTATTTAAAGAAAACCACCATCATGCTGTCCACTGGGGACTGACTCTCTTGATAAACTTCATGAACTTCCAGAACCCAACGGCATGTTCAACATTGCCGTAGGGATCGACCACTCGTTCCGGGAATGCGATTCCTGCTCCATGCAAACCCGGGACGACACGGCCTGTCGCATCATGGAAGCC
Organism: Aspergillus oryzae RIB40; assembly: GCF_000184455.2. NCBI lineage: Eukaryota > Fungi > Ascomycota > Eurotiomycetes > Eurotiales > Aspergillaceae > Aspergillus > Aspergillus oryzae. Next base: position 1,095,294 of record NC_036442.1, on the reverse strand, counting down.
ACCTGACACCGAGTCAAATTCAGGATCGAGAAGACGGCCATTCACTGACAGCTCGGGAAGGGGATCCCGAGTAAATCCTACAGCTTGCACCAGGTGGGTGCACGACGGCAGATGCCGCTCATACTGCGCTGCTTCCTGGCCGCCTCCGCAGTCCACCTTGGTGATGAACCGGCCGGCTTCGGACTGAGGGAGTTTGTCCTCCTCCAGCTGTTGTCGTGCAAAGTCGGCGGCGGAACCCTTCAGGCCGGTGTTGTCCCGCAGAATCCAGCCATCCATGTACTCGGCATACCTCAGCGGATGCCGAGTAAACCACTTAATGCGGAGCTGAGGGTGGGTACTGCGGGCCAGATCTACCAGGTTGAGGAGCGCCAGAATGGCACTATGGGAAGCTCCAACAACCCCCACAGTCTGGGGCTCATTGCGGGGAAGATACGAGACGAGGTCACTAGGTTTGAGTACTACATCTAGATCCAGCCTCTCGATGTGCTGTCCACACACCGGGATCGGCACCTCTGTCGGCGACGATCCCGTACACAAGATGAGTCTAGGGGTAATGACCTCAACTTCGTCGAGGTGGTCCGCACGTTGGATCCGAACGGTCCAAGACGAAGTCTAAGAGCGACAAGGACAACGATTAGCTACACAGTGCACGAGATCTCCTGGGATGGCCCTCTATACGGGACTTTATACTGACTTTCTCTACCAGGTTGGCAGCCGTGACATACCCCCGACACGCATAAACCTGGTCCATCTTAGTGATGCCCTCTGTCAAGGCACGAACCATGTCTGCCGCATGATGCAGGTGGCAGGTCTTCTCTTGATCGAGTTTGGCCATCGTTGAGAATGGACTAGGGATACGGGTGCTGTTGATTACGGAGCGGAAGGGCTGGACTGCTGTGGCATACGCTTGGAACAGGGCGACTTTGGTGTTACTGAGCCGGCACCAAAACAAGTCAGCTGAGCGCTCCTCATCCGACGCCTTTCATGAAGTCAGGCTGCCAGACAGAAACACTCACCTAGGCACTTCGCGGTACTTGCGATTCACCCGACCAGCCTGAAAGTATGGATCAATCCAGGCGATCTTCCCCCCTAGTTGCTTCTCCAATAGATTTCCAATAACGGCGAGACCGGCGGGGCCGGCTCCCACGACGACCGCGGCACATCTCTGTGAATTCATTTTCCGAGGCCGTATATGTGGTGTGAATTGTGTTTTTTCAAGGATATCAGGAACGAAATAGAGCGTTTTGTGGCATAGAAATAATGCACGTTTTGCGATGGTAGAACCCAGAGAAAGATTGGGTGAGAAAACGCTGGGAGAACGCCAAAATTTATGGGGAGAATGCCCAGGGGTGGAATGTATGGAAACACCGGTGTAATTCTCGGCAAAACAAGCTAGGGAGCGTCGTCATTGTGCCTTGGGTCTAGACGAGAGGGGAAGGCACATGGAGAAAACGACCAAGCGGACGGGACAGAGCGAATGACAGCCGCCAGAATCGGTCATTCGTGACTGGCACTTTAGGGATCGTTTGTGTGGAAACGCGGCTTCAAGGCCGAAAGGACGGCGCTCTCGGGCGAGATGTACAACTCCTCATCCTCAGTTGACGCAGCTCCCGTATCAGGCGGTGATACCCTCGTAACCGTAGGCTAGTAGTCGCCAATTATTCTCCCTCAAATAAGCCAATTGTTGCGCGACCTGACGAATCAGCCCCACTCGCAGGCAAATCCTTGAGCGCTTTCCGTCGGAGGTCACATGCTGGTCGTGTCGTGTCTTGGGCTGGCGAAAGAGGCGAAGACGAAGCAAGATTCAAGGGGTGAGGGTCGAAGAAGAGATCAAAGTCTCAGTTCCATAGCCCGAGTGACTGCCAAGTTGTCTCCTTCGATCGCGAAAACAGAGGATCCTTTTGAAGCGTCTGGCGATGGAGGAAGCGAGGACCTTATATTCAGATGAGTTAGTGGTGGATCGTCTCAGTCTTGGCGCAATTGCGTGATTTCTCAAAGGAATGAGGTTATTGCTGGCGGCCTGATTCGAAAGGCCGTCACCCTATTCCTGAATTGGATCTCTCATCCTATGACTCGGGATCCGCATGACCATTGGATATTAATTAGTATGAGACTGAGTATGTCCTTTATGCATTCATCCATCATAGGAAAGACATAAAAGATAAAGAACATCTATATGCAATTCATGAGTAACCCTGTTAATCCAATTATCCAACATTATCTCAAAAGGTCCTGCCTTTATATCTAGTTATTTACTATCGTATACATAATCACACCTGAATCAGCGCAGCATTCCTCTCAATGATGCTATGTATATCTGTACCAGTCCAGCCGGGAGACGCAGGGGACAACGAAGCACCCCCAGCTCTACACAGCCCAAAATACCCGTACCGACAACCGTTCCACATGGTTCGACCACGCCCCGAATCGCGCTCGACCCCAGACGGCAATCGTATCGCCAATTTGCAAATTACGGACTTGACTTCCATCGAGCGTGGCTCGTCCTCGACCTTGGTTATGCTGGATTTCCTCCGCTTCCGGTGAATCGGCGCTGATGTTATCGAGATGATGCCAGGTGATATGATAATGCTGGGTTCCCCTCACCGCCGTTCGATTCGCCTGGAGTTTGTGGGAGCTGGGCAGGAGAAGAGGATGATCGGGCCCAAACCGGACCCCATTCGCATCTTGTTCAGGAACAGACGAATCTCCAGGCGTCGGCAACTTCTCGAAGGGGACAACTTCGGTGTCAAACCAAGTATAGGATCCGTCAAACGTGCCACGCCCACTGTTAGCAAAGCCCTGGTCATGCGAGGCGATGGAGAAGACAATCTTCCGACAAGGATGAACAGTCCGGTGAGGGAGCACTTTAGGCGAGTCACTTCCCAATGTCTACGCGATGTCAGCGATCAAAGCTACTGGAGAGATATGCCAGGTCAAGAAGGCCTGGAGAGTATGCAGTATACCTTTTCATCATAGCACAGTGGTGCTGTCCTGACCAACACCTGATCTCTGTCCTGGTGAATAATTCTCTTTTGGTCCAATGTAGCCTCGATGGAGGGCCAATATTCGGCCGCATCCACGATCAGATCCACAATCTCAACGGGTAGCCCTTCAGGGATTATCTTCCATCGCAGCAGATACCGAACCTTAAGCACATCGTAGAATTCGGGGTAGAAGATCTCAGAGTCAGTCGGCCCATGACTGTCATCAGCGGTACTGTTTTGGTTGCCCATATTAGATGGAGGCTCGGGCTCGTCATTAGAGGAATTCGACTGTCTGCGTCGGAGTCCACGGAAGCGAAAGGGGAGCATCGTGTAGAAAGCAAGTGGGTCTATACACCGTGTTGTAATGGTGCGATAATGAAGAGTAAGTATATCGCAAAGGCGGACAAGATGAAGTTACTGGTGAAGCACGTTCTATATAAATCATGTATCGTTATCAGCGAATGGAGTGGACGGCTGGTTTGATGATTTGCTCTAGGTAATGATCCACCCTCTAGGCACCGAGCTGAAAGTGAAGAGTTCCACACAGCCTCAATTAAGTCAAGCTGAAGACAATAACGAAAACTGGATCAAATTACAAGTCCACTGACTCAAGCCGTGCATACAGATTCGACACAGTGCTTTGGTGGCTCTCGCACTCACTCACTCACGCTGCCTCCTTCTGTTGCTGATGAGAAAGAGAAATGAATGTATTTACACCCCGCGTCGGGTGGGGGAATCTGGGTTGAGTGGTTTTCGATCGACAGCTGTACACTTATAACCCGTCCTGTGAGATCAAGTGATCCGCCTGTCAACAGAAAAAAGAGAAGGATCGAGAATGGCAATTGCGGTAAGAGTAAATACAAGATGAAGTATTGTTCTTAAGTACTGGTAGCACCTGGGACTACTAAATAAAGTACGTATGACCGATTGGGATTAGCCCAAAAGCCCATGACTGGATTGCTGGATGACGTCAGAGGGCTTTTATACATACACTAGTAAGCGTATTGAAGATTGTCCTTCGGCTACTACACCATCCTCTAATTAATCGTTACAGGTATGATAGTACCGTAGGCCCGTCTTTTAAGGTTCATTTCTTTTGTAAAATACATACATGAGGAACAGAACATGTAATCAGACTACTTCAAACTCTCAGCTTATTCAGTCTTCCTCTTTTTCCCTCCCGCTGCCTTATACGCGGCGGCTCGTTTGCTACTGCGGTTCTTCGGCTTGCCTTTGCTGCCACGACTCTTCGTCTTCACGCGGATGCGCGACGACCCATTATCCGTCGCTCGGTGGCCTTCGAACACTAACGAGTTGTTGGAGATGATTTTCGTTGCATCTGCCCTGACCTTGGCCGCACCCGCCCTGCCAAAAAGCTTGCCAGCACGACCTTGAAGCGTCTTGTCCGCCTCCCGCAGCGGTTTGCCTTGAGTGCTGCCGCCGGCTTCACGTTTCTTCAGCTGTTTCTTAGCTCGCATGACACGTAGTTTCCGGGGAAGCAAGGGCGGAAACTGCTTTCCATTCAGCAGAAGGGCCTCCTCCACACAATTCTGATCGTAGAATTGGACATAGGCAAACCCCTTCGAAACACGGGTGACGCTGTCGCGAACGACCCGAACGGACTCGACATTGCCCCGACGGGTAGCCTGATCTTTGGGTTTGCTGGTGTGGGCATTAAAGGTCCGCCAAAGTCCTTCTTCGACATCGGCCGGAGCCTTCTTCTTCTTCGGCTTTTCCTCATCATCGGCGTTGCCTTCCTGGTCCACGAAGTTGAGGTTGCCGACGAAAACGCACCGTTTATTATCGACCGGGGCGGGATGTGCGACGCTGTCAACACGGACGTGTCTATCCAGGACGACAGTCCCGTTCAGGGCAACAGGAGCCTTTCGAGCGGCCTGGACAGTACTATAAACGATATAGGCGTTGGTACTAGGAGTGGTTTCATCCAGAACCTCGCGCTTGGCAAAGGCAGCCCGCTTCGGGATCTTTCCCCCGCTCGCGAAGGCCGTAGAACGGAAACGTATCGATTCCACTTTGTGAGGTCCCGTAGATTCAGGGAGTGTAGAAAGGAACGATTCAAAATGTTTCAAAAGGGTCTTCTTGGCGGACTTGGACTTGATGGCCTCATTGGAGACATTGCTTAGGAACACCGTGCGGTTGGACTTGTCAATATCAGACGACTGAGCGTCACCGGTCACAGTTTCGTGTTTGGGTATCGCAACCTCTTCATCTTCGTCGGAACTTTCATCCTCATTCTCGTCGTCGGATTTGTCGGTAGATGTCGCTTCATCCTCTTCTTCACCCTCGCCTTTTTGCCTCTTTGCTTTTTCCGCGCGGCGCTTCTGTTCTTCCTTCTGTTCTTCCTTTGCTATGCGACGCATATAAGATTCTTCGAGATCTTCTCCCGCAGCCCTCTTTCGTTTCCGACTGGGAGGCTCTGAAGCCGCCTGAGCGGGCTCACCACCAGCGTCGCTCGAGGCTTCGGATGCTTCCTGCATAACCTGATCTTCATCTTCGGGCTCCGACACGTCTTCACTGCTATCGTCACCTGCGGCGGGTTTTTCAACGGCGCTGCTGGTTGTGGGCAACGACGGCGCTTTTACTGGGCCCGACTAAAACATGTGACAGACATTAGCCGGGTTCTCAACAACCAAAGGCAACCCACTTACACTCGTCTCAAACAAGGACGCCAACGTTGGGTCAATTCCGACATTTCCAGCTAAGAAAGGAAGAGACGTTTCTGCCTTTTCGGTCTGCGGAGCTTTTTCCGACTGGGACTTTGATTTCTTTCCCATGATGATATTAACTGTGAGAGTATCCCGCCTCTCAATGTATACGGCTTGTTTCAACTAAAGAAAAAAAAAAAGAAAGAAAGAAAGAGGGAGTGTAATGGCGGGGGGCGTATTTTCCCTCTGTTGCTGTCCGTACTCCGCGTAACTTTTTTTTTCTGTTTTACTCTTTCTGGATCTTGGCAACGGAAGCTGATATATCACGTGGGGAATCTGATAAATCGCGTTAGTTCCTCACTCGGGCAATTATAGTGGAATTTTGGAAAATATTAGCAGTATCAGCCATCTCTCTTACTGATTCAGTGTGATACTTGTCAGGTGGAATCTCGATTTATCACTTTTTTCTGTTTGGATCCCCTAGTTGGTTGGCACATCGCGGCGTATGAGATAGCCAGAAGCATATCATCATACCCCCCAAAGGCGGTAAGTAATGGCCCGAGAAGGAAAAGCGAAAAGACGGGCAGAAAAGGACTGGACGATACGGGCGGCATACGGCAGCGTGACGCTCTCTCAGTCTCTCGCTCCCTCGCTCTCGGTCATGATCAATCATTCTTTCTCCCTCCACCAGCAGCCACTTCTCTGCGCTAACGCTCTGGTGGCTCCCATACTCAATCGTTGTCTTAATCGCTCGCTAGGGAATTGCTATTTTCTCTCTCCAAAACCTCGACATCAACCCACCTCTCTTCTATGCCGTTCATTCTCCCGCAGCGCTTTACAGTCGTATTGCCCGCTTCGTGAAGTCGACCTCCACCTCCCTCCTCTTCGTCGTCCTTCGCCCTCCCCCCACCGAGTGCTTGTTTGCGCCGATCCTGCAGTAAATCATATCCTTGGTGACATACATACAACATTATCTGACTATATTGGCGAGAACCTGTGGCCTTGAACCACCTTCTGTAACTGCGGTTTTGGGGAATCGTGCTCGGTCGCGGCAGCTGGGGTTACCACAGGTTTCGCGATTGGCGCATTATTGAACGGTACGTTTTCTGCTGGTCTACAACCCCATTGATGACTTGATCTATTCTCTTTGCGATGTCATCATGGTTTTTGGCATACTGTGGAAACCGAGTATCGCTGTTGCTCTGGCGCACTTCCCAGCGCTCAAAGCCGAGAACGAATGCTTGCCCGTGAGTCTGGGGGTGTGTGATCAAATCTCCGCACCGCCTTCAGACACTGCCCTCTCAACATACTTTTTTCCATTCTCCTTCCTGTTGATTTTGGTCGTTCATGTTGATGTAGTGTGAACGTTTCCTTGGCATGTCTATAATGCATTTTCCAAGTCTTTCTAACATTTTCTCTTTGATACATTTAGCACTTGGTCCAACTGCACCCTCTTGACCGCTGGCTTCCTCTCCACAAGCATACTGAAAATCAACTTCCGTGGACCTCTCATTTACCTGCCTCCTTTCACCTTTTGAAGCCACCGAAGTCTGTGCACCACCCTCCATAACTAATGGAGGTGGCCGAAAGCAGGGAATCCGCTTCGGTCGGTCCGTCCGCCGGGGCAGAGTCCACCATCACCAATGGCGAACACCACCTTCTCCTTGCCGACGCGCTTATAGATGATGATGATGACGGACGATCTAGTAGTCTAAGTGAAATTGACGATGTCTCCGAGAATATGGTGTTCGACCTCGAGTCGCCTAAACCTGAGAAGGCTATGACGGAAAACGATTCGGAGGCGGAAACCGAGCGCATTGAAGATTCTCCGAATAATATTAGATTGAGAAGAGACATTGTTGTGAGCGCAACTAATCATGGTCCGAGCCCCAGCAAGCTAGCTCAATCAACGACTTACGATGAAGTTGACGACGAGGAGCATGTACCAGACGATTCGCCCAGCAAGCCCCGCTCAAAAAATAACCAGGTCCCTAACCTTGGCGAAGAGACGCCAGGGCTTGATGAGTCCGCACTTTCAGAAGGCATCGGGAAGAAACGTAAACGGCTCAACTCGGCTGATGAGATGGGCACCGAACTTGACGAAGAGGACGAGCCTCCTCAGAAACGTCGCGGCTCTCTCAAAAGCGAACTGAGTGATCCTCCCGCAGAGGATATTGTACTGACGCCTGAGCCCATTGAGGAGGAACCCATGGAGGAACCTTCCAAGCCTAACGAGGATGATACCCCAGTCGATGATATTCCCGAGTCCGACTTGCCAGCGGCTCCTGCTAAGGGAAGAAAGAGTAGGAAAGGCAAGCGAAAGGGGCGGAAAGCGAGAGATGTCGATGAGGATGCTGACATGGCTCTCGAAACTGGCGCGGAAGGCGGTGGGGATGATGCACTTGGGGATGAGGAGGCTGCCGAACGCGAAGAAGCAGATGATGGTGAGGCTGCCGCCAAACTTGAAGAAGAATGTAAGTTACTATGTCCTCTCCAACCATGTCGCTTTTTCTTCGTGCTAATGTTCGAGCGTAGCAGCGAAACGGGTATCTGCGATGGAATCGCTGGCAGTTTTAGAGCGGGAGTTCGCCGCCCTGCGAGACAAGTAAGTATCCCTGCACCTCTTGGTCAGGCATGCATTGGTTACTGACTAAGCCAACAGGATCTATGATGAACGAGTCTCTAAACTTAATCGCGAACTCGAAATGCTGAACGGCCCGAATCCTACACATCCCGAATTCCTGCGGCAGTTGGAGTGTATACAGCGGTATCGGGACGCCAAGATTAAATACGAACATACACTGTATCAATACCGAATCAAGGCCCTATTGAACAAGAGCCTGGCCGAGCGTGCACAAGCGCATAGTACTTACTTCCAGCGGGCTCGGGACGTTCGTGAAAAGCATTCGAGTGCCATCAGCAAGCAGTTCTATGCCATTCAGCATGATCGCTTCAAGACGGATGAAGTTAGTCCGCAGCATTATATTCCGTTTCCCACACGCCGTTCGCAACAGATTGCCAACCAGACTGCCTACAACCAAGAAGTATCCATTCTGGCTGGTGTTGCAAAGTATGTCGGTTTCCCAGCCGCTCCTTCATTGTCTGCTGCACGACCGGCGGAGCTTGAGGAGGACATGGAAAAGATGGGCGTAAGTGTATTCGGGATGCTCTTTAATCATCACGCTTTGGTGCTGACCTAACTGGCGGGCAGATCTCCATTGAAACGAGAGTTCCTATCTCACATCATCACTCAACGTTACAACGAGGCGCCATGTCGTCTATGTCGTCGAACGTCTTCCGCGCCGCGGCGGAGGAAGCGTTCTTAGAACAGACCCCTTGGGCCAACCCACAGCATCCAATACATCATCAACAGCAGATTCCGCCAAGGCCCCAGAGTCGGGTATTTGAGAACCCGCGGGCACCGGCTTACACCACACCAGCAGCTCAAAAACGAGTAGTGGACATTCATGCTCCTAACGGGTCGGCATCCACCATTGCCGAAAATTCCTCGGCAAACAACACACCCTATGATCACGAACAGCCCACACAGGGTCTCGGGCCGTATGGGAATCCCGAATACGACGCAGACCGACGATCCGGGTTCCGATCATTAAGCTCCTCCCCGCTAGATGTACGGAAACCCCATCCATCCTCGTATAACACACTCGACAACCGATCACCGCCTCACCGGAATGCCGGTTACTCACCGCCTCCTGCCCGATTAGGGCTCTTCCAGTCGAAACGTGATTCATCACCACCGCCGCTGCCCTCCAAATCAGCGAATTCCATACATCATCACGGATCAACTGGAGTCCTAGGTGGCTCCGGCTCGAACCAAATGACAGCCCGCTAGAACCCAGAACACCCAAAGACCTTGCCATGATAACCCCCATCCTCCTCTCTACCCCACATCATAACGTCTCACTTATTGTCTCCATAGCGTTTTGGATAGTGTATAGGGTTCCACACGGTGTTGTAGAGTTGCTCTATTATTCTTTTTTCTTATAATGTATGTACGGGTTAGCATGTATGACTGGAATCGAAATAGGGATGAGGCCAACTTCACTTACAGTACCCCATTTGCTTGTTTATCTTTTTGCTTTGGTCTTGGCGCATTGTGAATACGGGGATTATATGGATGCATTGCTTGGGCTTGTTTCTGTGTTGTGTTACCTTTGTATTTGCACAATACCTACCTACCTATCTAACTGACTATACATGCTCTATGATACACAAATTGGCCCTGAGCCTTGTTGATTCTACTTCATTTGAGTGCTTGTTCCACGGATATATATGTATTAGGATATAAGGATTAAAATATAATTGACTAGAATCATGATCATGCATTCTCTTAACATGACTGTATAACCCTACCAAGTAATCTAATAGGACCTGGTGACGGTTCAATAAGTAATCTATCGAGACAAATGGTATTCCTAGATGGCAAAAGGCGACACAGAACTAGGCAACCTATACTAGACTGATATTCAGTACACGGATGGAACCATAGCAGATGCATTGCATTTCCGCTGTAGGTATGTTCAAACATATAGTCTGTGTATACGAGACAGAATTGGATCTGTGTCCAAACTAGACATGACATTATCTATCAATCCTAATAAAAGTACGGTCAAAATTCTCGCTCGCTTCGGTTTATTTTCAATAGCAGTCTGACAGGCCTTGGGGTGTAGGGATGCCGGGGGACGAGGTATTGATGGTTTGGACTATGTTTGTGGCTGTGGTTGCTGTCTGCGCGCGTTGGTTGGGATTTGGTGCCTAAGCACCGTTTGCGACGGGAGTGTTGTTCTCTGATTCAACTGTGCGGTTCACCAAGGTAGATTGTTGTTCGGGTTGTGCTTGCTGTACAGCTGTGCTCTGCGGACGCCATCTGGCTAGGACTTTACCAGCGGCGGGTCGTGATTCCTCGTCTGGGGTGAAAAGGTTAGCAGGGAGACGTCCATGGGGATTGGTGTCAGTAGCTTACATGTCTGATAAACATCCTCTACGGCATTGAGACACATTTCCCGCGCCGGGGGCCGGAACATAATCAGATACCTAACCGATGTCAGTTCATATAGTTCTCGGAGTCTCACAGTGGATGAAATACGCACAGCAACGATTGGATGCAGAGATTCACTCTCTCAGGATCTTTTGCGAGACTGGCTACCCGTTTTGTGATGGGAATGGTTACCTCTGGAATCTCGCTGAGGAACCGGATAAAGATCTTGGTGTCCCGAGAATCCAGATACGGCAAAAATCCGTCCAGAAGCCGCAGTGACCACTGGTCGTAGTGCAATGGCACCGACGATTCCTCATCTTCCTCACCTCGTTGGGACGCGGTAAATTTCATTTGAATTCGGTCATTGTACCATTCCTCGTTCAACCACATGATTCCAACATTTACTCGGCCTCTGAAATCTTCGAGTATATATCGATACAATGTTTCGCGTATAGAATCGGATATCGTCGGTCTCTTCGACGACGGGTCTTGATCGTTCTTCTTGTGGTCTACCTCTAACCCAGCAGGCGCCCGCGTCGCGAGTCGGGTGAGTAGTGTTACCCAGGCGTCCCGATCAAAGGTGCTGCCAGCCAGCCTCGAGAAACCTAGGTGTTGCTGGCTCTTTCCTTTTCCAGTATTTGGCGCCACACCGCTCGATGCAAGCATGTCAAACACTCTTCCCACGGCACTTCGGCCGATCTCTGCAGCCTCATTTTCTGATAGTGGGGGAGGTTGTGGGAGCACAAAAGGACCGAGTGACACCAAGTCGGGCTGAAGATCGGCCGGTTCAGCCGACAGTGCGTCTTCCTGCTCTGCCGCCTGTTCGGGCACGTCCATGGGTTGATATTCGGGCTCATAGTCATCGTCTTCTTCTTCACCCGTTGCCGGTGGAGGAGGCTGCGCAGCTTGCTGCTTCTGGAGCGTCTGATACCGCATTCGTACACCCTACTTAGAGGTTAGGACTTGTCTTCTCTCCAATGTAAAATGTCTCCAACTTACATCAACGGCCTGCTGCAGGGCAGATTGGTCTACACGAGCTAAAACAGGAACCACAATCTTGACAAGAAGCTCAACCGGTAGTTGCTTCACATCAAAAGAGGAGAGGCCAGCGTCTTCAGTTAACGTATAGAGCTGTGAGTAACTGACTGGGCCCGGAGGCAGCGGTGACACCTTGATCAGTGGAGGGGATTCAGCATCTAGTTTTGCCCGCTTGGAATTGTCCAGACCATCTGTTGGCTCGGTCGGTAGGCCACGCTTCTTCGAGCTATCATCAACGGTTTCTATGCGCGACTGCATCAAGCGCTCGATATGCTGCTGCATTTTGCTTGCTAGGGGATGGCTAGGATTTCTAGACCGCCCATCAGCTTATGACCCGCAACTTGGAACGACCAATCCTTCTCACCTCTTCATTATATTGATCATGAGGGCCCTAGCCGTGCGCTCCATCGACTTGACGCCAACACGAACCGCAGGCGTCACCGGGGTGCGTGCTTGTCTTGCAGGAACGAAGCTTAGGATCGCGTTGATAATCTTGTTACCGATGGACTGTCGGGTTCGAATCAGGATCGCTAGACTGTTCAACGTCGCATTCACTAGGAGGGGGTCGCTAACGATGACGGGTCCATTAGTGGGACATGGCACAATTGACTTCAGAGACGGTATCATTTATACCTTGCATCTTCCTGAAAGACCGACAGCAATCTATCCAGTAGGCCCGACGCCTCGGCTTCTAAGTACGGGAGGGAGAGGATGGAATGATTTCTAGGAACAATGGCCAAGGACGTTTCATTCTGCTCCGGCCGCTGGGAATCATCAACAGTCTTTCCTTTGGGAACAGCGGGCATTTCTTTCTTTCCTGTACGTACTCTAGGGTCCGTTAGACCGTGGGTCTGGACTTGAACCACCCGCTGTACAAACTTGATACAGCATACTTTCACCGAGAATGGGGACGTATCCCATCTCCGGAGTATATCGTCCTTAATAGCGGTCATATTCTCCCAAACTTTGGAGTCTTCAGGGTGGTTGATGCTGCAATTATCAAGAGTGTCAGTTCCCACAATTCCCCAGTGAGCCGGCTTAAATTGGTTTCCTGCGCACTTCTACGAGACCTCTCCCCGGGGCGAAACAGAAGGGAGAGCAGTGGTCACCTACATATGCCTAAACACCAGGGGATATAAACTGGCCGCAGCTTCCACTATATGTTTCAAAGTCACAGTATCCTTTTCCGGCAACTCCAACGTCTCTCGTAGTGTCTGCAAAGCAATGGCAGCTAGCTGCTCCTTCTGAGCTGGAGCCAGCGCCGGGCTGGAGAAGGTCTCCGCTAAGAATTCTGCACCCCATCGTCGTAATTCCAATCGCGATCGCGCACCAATTATAGGAAGAACACCATTCACAATTTGTGGGTAGAATGCGGCATCGCCCAGAACGAGGGTTCGGGCAGCGTTGAGCTGGGCGATCTGGTCGACAAGACTACCAGTCGACTGAGCCATGACGGCTCTGTTCAACCGGCCCGGAGGGACAATTAAAGAGGGGTCTCGGCGGTTAAGCGAATCTTCTACGATAAATAAAATCTATAGTACCATGAAAAGGAACAGAACGGTTCGGGTTAAAAGACGCGACGAACAGCCTGGCCACGACACCGCCGGGCCGGGGAACAGGGTCACCGGTGGTTATATGGCGTCAATTCTGGAGCCAAAAGGTCGATTCCGGGATGAGGAGCGACAGGAAAGAATATTGCAGTAGATATGTAGTGATTGTTGAAAGAGAAGTTGAAGTCGGGAGATTTCAAGATGACGCCGATGGACTGGATTGGGGAAGTAAAGTCACCTGCAGCGGGCCGGCAATTCGGCCGATCATTTAATTTGTTAGTGAAGAAATGCCAGGGCCTTAAGACAACAACACAACTCATTATACCTTACACAATGATTCGCATCGGGGTATTTATATATGATTCAGAAAAAAAAAAAAAAAAAAGGAAAATTGCATGAAATTCCTTCGACCCATATACCCCTCAGTCTTTCTCTTCGATAAAATTAAATACGTACTGTATTGCCGGGCCATTGACCCCTGCACAAATTTATATACTATTCGTACACATCAAGCTAAGCACAGTAATAAAGACCCCTAATCTCGCAAGCATTGCCATTTGACTCTCAACTAAACCACCAAGATTATGATGTGCAAGCGAGACACTGTCCACCTTTAGTCTATCTCTGACTCAGGGCATTTGGTTAGTAAATGGTATTCTCGCCTGTAGACAATGAAAGTAGCTCGAATTGCCTGGAGTTATGATTGATCACAGGGTATGTACCTCTGACTGATATAAAACCGCTAGCCTGTATAGAAAATGTTTCTTTGTCTCTTTCATACTACGTGCTCGGTCATGCTTCCCCTCTTAGTTTCAATCGCGCTGACAAGAAGCGCAACATCTTCATCGATTGGCGTCTCAAGACATAACTCGATCCGTCTTATATGGTACCCGATATAAGTGTTGACAGGCGAATTCCTTTCAACTGACTAGGTGCGGGGATTTCTATAGCAAGATCTTGAAAAGAAAGTTCGTTCAACAAGTGCATAGAATGGATCGTCAAGAAATCGGTCCTCCATCCACGGTCCAGCTCCACCCTTTCGAGCAGAATGTCAAATGTGCTAAGTGGGGGGTGGCTCGGATGTCGGCCAGCTTTGCTCGTCGACATAGTCTATACAACGGCCCATCTACACTTTCGCCTCATTGCATTCTTCTAGGAATTCGCCATCCTCGTCGACGTTGTACACATACTCCGGGCTAATGTGAAATGGAGTGAGGATGGGCGCTGGCTCCTATGTATAGGTAGGCTTTTGAGAGGATGTTGCTGATGCTTTGCAATGTAGACTCGTCATTCGAAGGGAGTTTTCATTCATGAGGAGGACATAAGAAATTGTATGATTTGCTAAGATTGCTGTCAGTAGTAGAGCTGTATGTAAGAGAACAATACGTATGTTCGGCTCTAGCATCAACAGGTAAAGTTCAAAAGCCGCGGGTAATAACTGTGCGGCAATAGTATGAGTGGGAGATTTGAAGATTTCCAGCTGAAGGAGATGCAACTTCTAAAGTTGTAGGTGAGATGTTGCTGTTGTCGAGTAAACTGTGCCGTATGCACCCAAGTATAGTCCTAAATCCGCGTGTCCACGTTAACTCCGGATCAAAACCGCCAAGACTTTTGATCGAAAGACTCGCGATAATCTTCCGACGGTGTCGAATCAGTCCGCACTTGCTCGCTGTACGGTCCCTCACCACTTTCTCAATTTTCCCAAATAATAGAAACATCTCTTTCTCCTTGATACTCGCAGGAAGATCTCAAAAGATGGCCTCCGGAATGTACGTCTTTACCGCCACGCACACAATGCACTCCCCTCTTTAATACCCCCAATACAAGTGAGCCCATACTAACCCTAGAATCCCAGCTTCAACTCCACCTACTACGGCAAAGACTACCGCGCTGGTGCTGCTCTTCTGCGCGCCCGTCGTCCCTACCTCGTCAAGAATGCCTTGACCGGACTCGGCCTCGTCGCGTTCACTATCAGCGTCTGTACGTTTGACTCCGATCATATCTTCTCTCCGGAATCACAAACCAGGAATCATACTAGACCCAAGGAATTAAGTACTAACCAACCAACTATACAAAAGACGCCTACACCATCCGTGCAGTCGGCCAGGATGAATTCTCCGATGTGAAGGTCCCCGAGACGCCCGCGAAGCCCCAGCAGAAGCAATGAGTGCGAATCGAGCGTTTTACTCGACCTGTTGGTGTGTGACTTCCGCTTTTGATTTGGTTATGACGGACTCTCGGTTGGTCAGGGTTAGAATTGCACACCAATGGTCAAGGACAATGGTTCGATTCGATCATTGATCGGATAATGTATCGGGTACCGGAGTAACGTGGCGAATCGTGTTTCCTTTGCTTGGCACTACATGCCTGTGGGCTTCGAATGGGAAGAGGTTTTTCAATGTGCGAGAACGGTGGGAGATGTAGGTTTCCTATTGGAAGTCTGCGAAGTTGGAAGTGATGGTGAGAGCGGGAGCCGTGCAGGACCCAGCGCCGCGGCAATGCTGCGCAGTGGGGATGTGAAGAAGCGAGTCGGTTGGGTGCCCGCATGAAAAATACCTCTCAGCTCATTCTGTTGTTATTCCTGTCCTTATTAGCATTTATATCTGTATATTATCTGTTTGAACAGTCAAGATACCACCCTCTTATTGATTGCAGACGTGAAGCAGTACCATCGGAGCCCAAGATTTACGGAGGCTGGGGTTGATTATAATGTACGACGTAAAGCCATTTTAATATGGTGGCTTATGTTTAAATCACATGCATTTTCTAATCGTCTACATTGTCGCTTTGAAACGGTGTTCAGATACAAAAACATGGAATTGAGAAACATGCTAAACAGAGAGAAGGATCCACCTGTCCCTTACGAGGCCACAAACCAAAGATGGGCGGAATCACAGACTCCACCTTTACTCGGTTCGCAGAACACGGGGTCCTTTCCTCTTGGTAGCGCGCTTCCGCTTGTGGCCCCGCTCAAAGGCTGTGGCGCTGTTATGGTCACGGCCCAAGTTGTCAAGGTCCTTGACCTTGTAGATACGGATGATCCAGTTCTCGCTGGTAAACGCTTCTTCGAGGGTGGAAAGCTGTGGCCCTTCAGCGGGCAGTCGAGAGCCTCGGACGCGGTCCATGGCTTGACCCTGCTGGAAGAGAGCGTTATAGTTGTAGTAGGACATTTTGTACCTGCCGGGTATCATTAGCACATGCTCTAGAATGTATCGTTTGCAAGATTTGGGCGGCCTTACATTAAGCTGTTGCGCATCGCGGGGGTAGCCTCATCATCAACACGGTATTCGCCCCGTGCCGTGAAGTAGTCCCGCTCCTTGACCTCATCGGGCCAGATGCCTTCGGCAATTCTAACCATCCAGAGAAACTTATTGATGTCATCACCAGAGTAACCCAACAAACCGCCGAACACTACCAGCACATAATCAACATCATGCTGGCGGAGGATAGGATAGCTAACCTCCTCGCGAGAGCTCATCGCCTTTCCAACAGTGGCGATGTGGGTGTTATTCCAGGTGTTGTTGTCAACAAGAGTGGGGCGATCCGCCATACCACCAATCTGGTATCCATAATCCCACCAGGACATGATCTTGGCGTTATCGGGGGTGTTCTGGCGAAGCCAGTAGTAGGCTTCACGGTAGTCGTCGATGATGAATTGGCTGCCATCCGGCATCCGACTAGCCAGAACAACCGAAGGGGAAGAGTAGGCATTGGATGTGACCCAAGTGCAGTGCGCAACGAACAGGAGCAGATAAATGACGACAGAGGATGTCACAACGGCCTTGGAAATATAAGAGGAAATTCCAACAACCGGGTTCCTTGTGGAACGAAGACCTTCTGCGGATGTCTCATCTTGGGCCTTGCTCTGAGGACTCGGCCCACGAGATGCAAACACATACGTATCAATGATGGTCGACAACGCCAGCGCAGCCGCCACGCAGACAATCGGGGTCAATGTCAGCATGAGACGAACCATGACACCGGCGAAGTAGCTTGCCAGGACGGCGTAGATAATGACGAAGACGTGCTCGTCCTTGAGATCACGGAAGCACATGTAGACTCCGGCGGGGAAGAGCCAAATGAGGAGGTTCAAGTCAAAGAAGAAAGCTGGCCAAGCAGTCGGCTGGTGCTCCGACACCGATGCAATGATAGGGATATGGATTTTGGCGTAGCCAGTATCCCACAGGGAGTAAAAGCGACCGCTCCACGGGGCAATTACTCCGGACACGGTCAAAAGAACAAGTCCGGCAAAGGCAACACCGAAGACGATGATAACCATGGCAGTGAGAAGTCTCTGGAACTGTTTACCGGGGATGAAGCCGCGGACAAAGTCAGCAAATGCCACGAGTTGAATCAGACCAAATACACCTAGGTAGTCGTTAGTATGTCTCCTGTTGACTAACTGAGAACGCGCTTACCCAAGGCAGACATATGGTCACTGTTCCGAATGGGGAGGAAGCCGACGAATGGAATCTGCATGCTTGCCAAAGTTCCCAGCGCATACCAGGTGGTGTAACTGATGTACAGACGGGAGCTATATCTTCCCATACAGAGAAGCACAAAGACATGCAAGGGAATCAGATTGGTGATAAAGACATAACCACCCCAAGCCGACACCATGTAACCGTAGAAGAGAGCGGTCAGCGCTCCCCACATGATCGAACCATTTTTGACAGCCTTGATCCACAAGAAGAAGGTGAATACAAGAAGGAAGATTGCAATGGCTTCGTTATCATAGCTACCCGCAACAGATCGAGAGATGTATCCCGGGGTAATACCCATGAAGGCGGCAGCAAGGAGACCAGCGGAAGGTGAGATGGACATCTCGCAGGTCAGCAGATACATCGCAAATGCCGTGAGACCAGAAAATGCCGGTGCGAGCAAGACACAAATGTTGCGAATGTCGACGGGAATGGTTAGGAATCGGAGGATGTGGTAGATCACGCCGCTGGTCACCATGAGACCTGGGTATAACGTGCCACCCGTGACACGGCCCAGAGGGTGCCATGTTCCTGTATAGAATTAGCCAGTTAGTACCATAAGCAGATGGTTGTCGCCGCTTGGCTGTTCGATATAGTTGGTATCGCCTGTCGAATAATCACTTACGGTCATCAAACCAGTCCCAGAAGCTTTCGAAGCCATGTTGTACCAAGTATTTTGTTGCGCGAAAATTAAACCAAGGATCGACTGTAGGGTATGAAGTCAGTGGATTCCGGAGCTCTTAACGAAGAGAGACAATAGTATTGCATATTGATCGAAGTCGGGGGCCGTGGGCAACTTGTCGGAGTATAGGTTGGTTGGTGCTGAACGTACATTCATGGATAATGCTTTCAAAACCTAGCGCATAACAAGTCAGTGCCAATTGACTCAATGAGTAATTACAAATAGATTATCTGTCGAATGACATACGAATCACACTGAACAGTCGACTCGACACTGCAGCGGCGGCGATTGTAACTAGAATGATAATGCGCAGCAGGCCGCGCGTATTCCTGCCGGTGTTGCCTTTCAACAAGGCATCAACAGGTGTTTCGGCCATAACGGCCAGAGAAGAATGTAAAAAGAAAAATCAATGGGGAAAGCAAAAGAGAGTTGGCCCTCGTCCTGCCCTGGAGCTGAAGAGAGGAGTAGTTGGATGTTTCGTTGATCGAATGGAGACAGCTTCGCAAGGTGGTCACTTCCGAGGCTTGGCACCAGGCACGTTTCATACATACAATACCGCGTCACATTGAACTCTCCGCGCCCCCACACCGCACCGCCTTTGATATCAATCAACCGTCACTATCGATACTACTGAGATTAGCTTCAGCGTGCTGCCCTTGGTCTTTGCATACGTCTTTCTCTTGTCTTACCGTCTCTGCGAATAATCCACTTTCATTTATACATTTATTAACCAAGATGGATTTACCTCCACTCTCCAAGGAACAACTTTCCGTAGTGCTCAAATCTAGTCGTTCACCAACCGAGCTCTACAATATTTTGGTGGAGTACGAGGGCGAGGCTTATTTAATGTCAACATCTGATAGCAATGTATCGGAGCTCCTCAGTCTATTCTACTCGACCTTTTTCTTTGCGCATCTTCTGACAGATCAAATGTGAGTTCTACCCACGCCCAAAGCCTGCAGAGAAGGCTCCTGGTTATACAACCAATGGTAACATCCTGGCGTTGAACAGATATGAAGCTCGCGCGATGACTCAACGAATGCCACAAGAGCTGTCTCAAAATGATCCGTCGCTCCAGAATTGTCTGACTCTCTTACGGGCTGTTTGGCAGAGGAACTATGAGTCAATCTACAAAATCTTAAGAGAGCTACCCTGGCCAGATTTCCTGCGTCCGGCGGTAGAAAGCTACGAGAGTAAGAGAAACACTTCCCCTTTGTTTCTGTCGCTGTGACTTGCTGACTATTTTCCCAGCATATTTTCAAGAGAAAACATTGAAAGAAGTCAGCCATGCCTACGAAGCGATACGGCCTGCAACAGCTGCAAACTATCTCGGTCTCGATACTGCTGCAGCAGAACAGGGCGACCCCGCAGTGATACAGAAATTCACTGCAGTTGGGTGGGTATGGGATGAAAGCACAAGACTATTACACCCTAAACCAATCCCCACCGCACCAGAAAAGGACACTCGGTTATACGATGAAGTGAGTCAAATTATGGCGTTGATTGGGAAGCACGGGGGCTAGAGGTGGACAATTCGGACACAATATCGCATTAGAAACCCGGGAGATCCGACTGGTTGAACGAAGAGCTGAGATGGCTACGCAACAATAGACCTCCAGGTCCGTTGAATGGCGGAAACGTCTGATGAGCAATGATAAGAGTATCACCCCACCCAAGGGCGCACACAGTACAAGGGATCAGCAATGACACCAAAGCGAACAACAGAATCTCTTGCTCTTCTGGTCCAACTGTAGTGTACAGACGCACGACAGCCCAGAATATGTACAATGACTCGGAGAGGATCTCTAGTAACGTAAAAGAAAAATCATTCCTTTCGCTCGCAATGACACGACTCTGGGAAATTAGACCAAACAATAATACATAATCGGGGGTTACCCGAACAACCTTTATTGTACCCTAGGGGGCACGACCGTTGTACCAGAACAGCTGTCACTCATCCTTCCGCTTTGTACCTCCCAATTTCTCTAGTTCTCCCCGGCCTTCATCTTCAGGTAGGCCTCAAGGTCGAACCGGCTGTCCTCGGGATCCGTGATGACTGCAGGCAACCGTTAGCGCCGGGTCAAGTATAGCATTACCTTCGTGGGATAGATCGAAGGGGCCGTATCTCATTCAGGGCTTAGAAAGCTGGCAACATACTTCCGTTGTTCTGTGTGTCCTTGGGTGCTGTCTTCTTCTTCCATTCGGCCTTGGCCTGCTGAATCAGGCGTTCCTGGCGGGCGTATTCACGGTCGGCTTCGGCACGCTTCGCGCTGGCGGTGATTGAGGATTGGTGGTAGGCACCGTAGAAGAGACCGGCTACGAGAGCCGAGTAGCGAAGGACCTGTAATGCGGGTATGATGCTGTCAGTTGCCCAGGGTCCATTATCAGAACGGGGCCCTTGCGGACACTCACGTTGACACCTTGTGCGGTAGCCATCTTTAAGATCCTGGTCTCCGGAGCGGAATTCAAAAAAGGACAAATAAACACAGGGTAACAAGGCCGGATTCCGAGCGACCGTTTGGAGGGTATCAATTGGCAATGGCTGGCAATCGATAGGATACTCAGAAGCTTGTTCAAGGCGAAGTTCCTGTCGCGAGTTTTTCCGGACCGTCGGGGGCCTGTGCTTATGTCATCCGCCGACCCGGACTCTGGGCGCGGGACGGGGAAGTCCAACTAACGCGCATAACATACCTTGAGACGGGAGTAAATAATCATAAACTTATAGTACCCGAACTGGTTTGGTTTGGATGGTACGTCAGCCCATCGGCTGTCTCAATTCACCATGTCATCAGCCATGCAGCAGCGAAAGGCAGAGATTCTCGCCAAAAGAGCGAAACTTGCCGAACTAAAACGACAAAGAGAGTTGCGCCAGCAGGAGTTCTCACAGAGTCGGGCCAACAGCGGTGATGCTTCCGAGGTAGGGGACATTCTTCAACACTACCAATATTTTACAGGAGAGCCATGTCTTTTTAACTCCCCCCACCAATTATAGGTTGTGTCCCCAGTTCCTAGCCGTGCCGATAGCAGAGCGGAGCTCGATGACCTGATCTCACGTCTGGTGGACCGTCCCGGGTCGGCGTCCATAAGCCACGCAGATGGCCCCTCACGCAAAGGGAGCAGGCCGAATTCAGTGATTAGCGCTAGCCAAGTGAGCGGAGACCATGCCGAGGCTTTTATCCCTGCTGCGCGACCAGTTTCGCACTCGATCGCCGTCCAAACTGTCGGTGCAGAGCCATATCCTACAGCACCAGCCCCTGAACCAAAACCCGAAATTGTTACATACAGCAAAGGAGTCCAGACGGATGACTCCAAACAACCACAAGGTACTTTATCGGTAGAATCCGATGACGAAGATGGGCAGGATCCTACAGGCACAGGTAAACGCCTAAGCAAGAAGGAGCGCGAGCGCGACGAAGAGATCCGGAAGAAGCTCCGCGCAGAAATCGAGGAGGAATTGCTAGCTACGCAACAGAAGGCAGAACATGACGCCGAGGATGACTCTTCAAAACTGCGGTATCCATTGCGCACACTGGATGATGACGAACTGAAGGCTGTGACTTCTTCCGAGGATTTCCTGGACTTCGTCGAACGTTCCGCAAAGGTTATTGAGCGTGCTCTCGATGAGGAATATGACGTACTAGCGGATTATGAGCTTGGTGGACTTGATGGCGACGTGGAGGAAGATGACGAACATGGAAAGAAAAGGAGAGGCATCAGAGAGGTTTGCCAGTTTTGGGACGAACGATGGAGCAAGAAGCGCATGATCAGCGACGTGAGCTTTTCTCCAAAGGTCTGTCACCATCGAAATTATTTTTTACCTTGTTATGCATCGCTGACTCGTCACATATAGTTCCCAGAGCTTGTTTTAGCTGCATACACCAAAAACCCATCTGCTCCCCATGAACCGGACGGCCTGGTTCAGATTTGGAACCAACACCTGCAATCCCGCCCCGAGTATGTGTTCCATTCTACATCCGATATCTTGGCGGCCAAGTTCTCCCCATTCCACCCTAATCTTATCGTCGGCGGTTCATATTCCGGGCAGGTCCTGCTTTGGGATACTCGGTCATCGCGCGCAGGTGGTGGTGCACCGGTACAGAAGACGCCTCTGACTGGTTCTGGGCACACTCATCCAGTTTATAGCATCTCAATCATCGGCACACAAAATGCTCATAATATACTTACTGCGTCTACGGATGGCGTAGTTTGTGGCTGGACTGTTGATATGCTGTCTCAACCTCAAGAATATCTCGAACTTTCTACTCCCCCGCCATCTAAAACCGAAGACCTCGCCCCCACGACCATGTCATTCCCACAATCCGATCCGACATTCTTTATCGTTGGTACAGAAGAAGGCGGGATTTACCCCTGCCATCGCTACGACCGAGCCGGTGCTAAGGCCGGAACCGACCACCGCCTCGCGTATCGTGGCCATGCGGCCCCTATCATGTCTACTGCCTTCCACCCGGCACGGGGCCCCGTTGATCTGGGAGACCTGATGCTAAGCTCTAGTTTGGATTGGAGCGTGAAGCTATGGCGTGTTCGGCCACCAGCAACCACAGCACCGGCCACCTCGGCCATCGCGGCGACACAGGTTGTATCTCCGATTCTGGACATTAACCGTGAAGACGTTGTCTATGATGCCCGGTGGTCTCCCCACCGCCCTGGAGTTTTCTCCCTTGTCGACGGTGCTGGAAACCTCGAAATTTGGGACCTCTACACGGATACGGAAGTACCAGTTGTGCGGACCACGCCGTCCAAGGGCCGTGGTGGCATTTTGACGAGTAGTCTCAACAAGGTGGCCTGGGAGGAACGCGAAGGAAGGCGGATTGCCACAGGTGGATTAGATGGGGTTGTCACCGTATTTGAGGTAGGGAAGGGTCTTAGTGGTACTCCTGAAGATGTGCCAGCCGAGGAATGGGCCGGAGTGAAGCGACTGGTTGGGGGACTAGAGCAAAAGGACCGGATCAACTGACGTGATAATTGGGTTTGTGATTGGCATAGATCGCTTCGCCTTCTAAACTCCAGTGAGACGGTCAATGTGATTTGACTCCAGACTTTGTGCGGGGAGTGTTGATCCCCCGTTGCCAGAACGCCGCAAGATCTTCATGCGCAGGCTACCGTCCAGTTGCTACAGCATAGTAGCTTCCCCTACTTTCCCTTGCTCATTTTGTGTCAGATTTCCTTGCATGGCGTCTTTATTTAGTTTTTATCATATACCCCTCGGGCAGCTGTTGATGTATGTATGCATTTGTTGGACCAGGAAGGCGGGTTCTCTGGATTTATACTCGACCTGACTTAGAAGGGCATTAAAATGTAAATATTCTACTTTCGAGATATTTTCGGTATCCAGCAAGACAAGTAGGGGTATCCATGCCATATGTGTCGCCATATTCCTGTATGTCTCAAGCCGACATGAGCTGCCGTGTTGGACGGTATCAAAAATGGCTCATAGCCCGCAGGGATCTCTCGGCACTACGGTTCCCGATATGGCCCGCATGGACATGGATTTGCCCATCTAGGATATGTTACGTGATAGGTAACACTTGGGCATCTCGTAGATGAGTACGGAGTACTATCGGACCACAACTGCCAGACGAAGGAGTTGGTCACAAGTGACATGGACACTATTTTAGTGAAAGTCACTAATACAGTGAAGTATAATTTCAAAAGGTTGTCTGATCTCGTTGTATCGTTTCTGGAATCTGCGCGCATGACGGAGAGGCCCCAGCCCCATGATGGTATTAGGGTCCTTGGACCATAAGTTCCATTTCGGGCCATTTAGAGAGGGAAAATTGTGTCTGGCATGCATCCAGGGCTATATTGGAGGGAATATACTTTGCCATGACTGATCACTCACCGCTAATCTTCTGGTCCGATCCTTTACGGCATATGCGGTTTCAGTGCTTAGTCCTCATGGTTAAGCTTCACAAGTATTTGGAGAAAAGTCAACACCTGAGGGGGTCAAATGATAAAGTTTCCGTCGATGGCCAGCAAATTCTCCTAGAGACGGGAAACTGAATGTAACTAGCCGGTAGAGTAAAAAAGGAACCAGCAGAAGAGCAACGTTCCAGTTCGTCACATATCTATCCGAGGTCTGCAAAAATGACGCACGGATTGCAGACCTGTCGGAGGATATCCAGGACTCCAATCCGACCGTTCCCAAGCGAGGTCATTCATTCCGATCACAGACTCAAAAGTTGGAGAGTTTGATTGTCATCAGGGGATCGACACGGGAACCTGATGCCTTGCATGGCACATGCCTGAGAGGAATCAATAATTGGAACGATGGCGGATTAGGGCTTGCAAGTCTGTTGACTCTAGACCGAATGAGAGGGGAAGAGTTAAGCCCCTTGCGGTATGGAGTTGCCGTGATGCCGAGTCTTTCCCCAGCCAATCCACTGACCTCCTCCAACCATGAGACCGCATGCCGACCACCAATGGAGCCTTTGGGCCTGAGGCTTGCCCCACCTGCAAAAGGGTCCTTATCGATTGTCGACCCCACGGCAAACTACACCTACTACTAACTAGTAACTACTGTGTGATACAAACTCACATTCAACCCTCGTCGACTTCTGCAAGGAAGCTAACTGATAGCACCACTGCATTCCATCATGCAATGGCAACCACCTTCGGCCCCACGTGGCCCATCAAAGCCCGAATTGCAGCCGATCCTCAGGCCTGATCGGGTTATACAGGAGGATGGACTTGCTCATATAAAGGCGGGGACATGGTCACCAGAAACACCACGTCGTCCCTGGCTGCGCACGACTCTTATCACGGTGCTGCTGTTCATCATGAGCATCATTTCCTTGCTCGCGTTCTTCTCCCTGGCGCTGGGTATCAACGGCCTTCCCCATGCCCGTTCCTCAAGCCCTTCGTACGGCAAGCCGGTAAACCCTATCAAGGACACTCCGATTAAGAACGTGGTATGTTTCGCTTGCTGTCATTTACTGAATGGTTAGCCTTCCCGACCTTCAGTACTAAGTAACACTATAGGTGGTATTGGTCGAGGAGAACCTGAGTTTTGACGTGTTTGCTGGTGGCTTGACATACAACGCCAAAATTGATGGGTTGGTCAACCGCGAGTACTGCAACCCATCAAACGCTTCAGATCCATTCTCAGAGAAGGTTTGCGCCAAACCGATCGCGAAGAATGTGGCCCCCGATGATCCGGACCACAGCATTACCGGTGGTAACCAGCAGGTGTATAGCACCTATCACCCCAACGCGAAGAATGACATGCCTGGCATGCAGGGCTTCGTAACAGAGCAGATTGTCTCTTACGGGCTCGGCTCCGATTTGAGTCGCGCTGCCGAGGTCATTAACTACTACACGCCGGACCACGTGCCGGTTTTCAATGCCATGGCCGAGAACTTTGTGCTCTTTGACCGCTGGTTCGCAGCGGTTCCGGGGCCGACCAACCCCAACCGTGCGTATCTGACTTCGGGCACCTCGCACGGTCACGGTCAAAATGACCACGACTTCGATATCTCCAACTTGCCTCAGGTGTCTATCTTCGAACAGCTCTCGGCCGCCGGCATTAGCTGGATCAACTATTCCAACACCACTGGTTTTCTTCCAGATTCTTTGTTCTACCAGTGGACTGCCAAGAGCGGCAAGGGTACCACCAACGTGAAGTCTATTGACCAGTTTTTCAATGATGCTAAGGCCGGTACGCTGCCTCAATTTACCTGGATTAACCCAGAATGCTGTTCGTATATGTCCTTCCACCCCCCTTCTCCAATCAACATGGGCGAGGGCTTCATTAAGAGCATCTACGAGGCGTTGCGCTCTTCCCCGCAGTGGAACGAGACGCTGTTCATCCTGACATTTGATGAGCACGGTGGTTTTGCCGACCATGTGTCTCCTCCTGAGAATGTGCCGGCTGGCGATAACCTGACGTATACCGAAACGGCCAAGGACGGCCAAGAGGCTACCTTCCATTTCGACCGTTTGGGTATCAGAGTACCTACCGTTCTGATGTCTCCATGGGTGGGCAAAGGCGTGGTTCAGAATAGCCCGGCTGACCAGCCTAACGAATTCACCCACACCTCTATTCTCAAATATGTGGCTGAGCTCTGGAACCTGGACATTCTCACTCCTCGCGTCGACTGGTCTCCCAGCTTCCGGGGTCTGATCACCAACACTTTCCGTGAGACGCCGGAGAAGCTACCTGAGCCGGCTGATTTTTAAAGAAATGAATCTGTACAGTCTAGACTCGATGTCTAGAGCCGCATATGACCATGATGACGATATAATTATGACAATAACCGTTTCAATTAAATGAGTCTAGGCAGCCACGAAGGTTTTGCCTTTGTGTGAAAATTCTCTATGCCCATCTAGGACGCATTACACTAGAAAATTGTAAAATTGGCTCAGCCTCCACTGCCTTGAAGTCTTGTCAGGGGGAGCCGGGTATATACTCTTCCGTAACTCTGAGTATAATGTTTGGTACTCGTCAATTGTCCCTATCGTTCGTTGTTCAAATGTTGATCGACCTTCGTTAACAGTCCATAATCGGTTGCCCTGTTCTGTAAACGTATTTGGGAGCCGCTCAGCATTTTCCGCCTTGGTATAGGTCTTCTTGTTGTAGGTATACAATGCTACGATGTTGAGGCTGATGGTACCTGATGCTCGGAGATAAAAAATTAAACACAACACGTTAGGTAACGTTTGATGCAATTTGCCCCTGATCAACGATTGGAACTGGAGGTGATTGGAGACCAAATTCTTCAGCATCTTATCTTTGATTGTTAACTCCGAGGGCTCGGGAATAGTTACCCGTTTCCTCTTAGCGGATGCAATAGAGCAAGAAAACGTGCCAAAATACTCAAGAAAGACCGCGTCAGACAAGATGAGTGCCAAGAGAGAGCCAAATCTCGGTCATTGTATCTCCCTTGAATGTTGCTGACATGGTGGCTCGATCATGGATAGCTTTGCACGCGCAAGGGTCAGGGCTGCATGGAGAGATCAGATAAGGCCGGATCTCAGCCGAACCGGAACATCAGATAACAAAAATTCATCGTCGGACGACCGGAGACTACTACTACTACTAGTATCAACTCCGCGGGTCGAGCCTCGAGGAAGACCTTTTGACTTGGCATCTTGCCACGCAACCCGGTGACGACAGCCTGAGTAGAATTAAGGATGGCAAAGCGTTGATCTGCCGTTTGGTCCACAAGCTTGTTACGAATCCCGAACCTTATGATGCCGAAGACGGTGGTCTCTCAGCCCTAGCCTTGCAATAAATAGGACGATAGTTTCCCTATGGCTCCTCCTAGATACGACCTCATCATTCGTTTATTCCTTTCGTATCCTTTGAACACTCCTTGACCTCTGCCATTCTTTTGGTTCGAAAGATGCGCCAACACTCGCGCATGGCCGTTGCTGCTTTGGCAGCAGGAGCGAACGCAGCTTCTTTTACCGATGTGTGCACCGTGTCTAACGTGAAGGCTGCATTGCCTGCCAACGGAACTCTGCTCGGAATCAGCATGCTTCCGTCCGCCGTCACGGCCAACCCTCTCTACAACCAGTCGGCTGGCATGGGTAGCACCACTACCTATGACTACTGCAATGTGACTGTCGCCTACACGCATACCGGCAAGGGTGATAAAGTGGTCATCAAGTACGCATTCCCCAAGCCCTCCGACTACGAGAACCGTTTCTACGTTGCTGGTGGTGGTGGCTTTTCCCTCTCTAGCGATGCTACCGGAGGTCTCGCCTATGGCGCTGTGGGAGGTGCCACCGATGCTGGATACGACGCATTCGATAACAGCTACGACGAGGTAGTCCTCTACGGAAACGGAACCATTAACTGGGACGCCACATACATGTTCGCATACCAGGCACTGGGAGAGATGACCCGGATCGGAAAGTACATCACCAAGGGCTTTTATGGCCAGTCCAGCGACAGCAAGGTCTACACCTACTACGAGGGTTGCTCCGATGGAGGACGTGAGGGTATGAGTCAAGTCCAGCGCTGGGGTGAGGAGTATGACGGTGCGATTACTGGTGCCCCGGCTTTCCGTTTCGCTCAGCAACAGGTTCACCATGTGTTCTCGTCCGAAGTGGAGCAAACTCTGGACTACTACCCGCCTCCATGTGAGTTGAAGAAGATCGTGAACGCCACCATTGCTGCTTGCGACCCGCTTGATGGAAGAACCGACGGTGTTGTGTCCCGGACGGATCTTTGCAAGCTTAACTTCAATTTGACCTCTATCATCGGTGAGCCTTACTACTGTGCTGCGGGAACTAGCACTTCGCTTGGTTTCGGCTTCAGCAATGGCAAGCGCAGCAATGTCAAGCGTCAGGCCGAGGGCAGCACCACCAGCTACCAGCCCGCCCAGAACGGCACGGTCACCGCACGTGGTGTAGCTGTCGCCCAGGCCATCTACGATGGTCTCCACAACAGCAAGGGCGAGCGCGCGTACCTCTCCTGGCAGATTGCCTCTGAGCTGAGCGATGCTGAGACCGAGTACAACTCTGACACTGGCAAGTGGGAGCTCAACATCCCGTCGACCGGTGGTGAGTACGTCACCAAGTTCATTCAGCTCCTGAACCTCGACAACCTTTCGGATCTGAACAACGTGACCTACGACACCCTGGTCGACTGGATGAACACTGGTATGGTGCGCTACATGGACAGCCTTCAGACCACCCTTCCCGATCTGACTCCCTTCCAATCGTCCGGCGGAAAGCTGCTGCACTACCACGGTGAATCTGACCCCAGTATCCCCGCTGCCTCCTCGGTCCACTACTGGCAGGCGGTTCGTTCCGTCATGTACGGCGACAAGACGGAAGAGGAGGCCCTGGAGGCTCTCGAGGACTGGTACCAGTTCTACCTAATCCCCGGTGCCGCCCACTGCGGAACCAACTCTCTCCAGCCCGGACCTTACCCTGAGAACAACATGGAGATTATGATCGACTGGGTCGAGAACGGCAACAAGCCGTCCCGTCTCAATGCCACTGTTTCTTCGGGTACCTACGCCGGCGAGACCCAGATGCTCTGCCAGTGGCCCAAGCGTCCTCTCTGGCGCGGCAACTCCAGCTTCGACTGTGTCAACGACGAGAAGTCGATTGACAGCTGGACCTACGAGTTCCCAGCCTTCAAGGTCCCTGTATACTAGTGTGCTTGTATTATTACTTGCGACCATCTCCTATATGGAGTGACGAGATTTGGGGATCCCTTAGCTTCTTAGTGAAGTTAATCTTCCCAACTTTTATTCTTCATTTCATGCTTGCTGAGCAACTGGCTCTTTTGTCTATACATTTTAAGTATTAAACCTTGGTTGAGTGTAAATACTCAAACTGGGGTCAACCGAGACAAACTTATTTTTCTTCTTTCCACGAAACATTCCATCGAGCTTGTACATAGATAATCGCATAAGACCAATATCACAGTGAAGACCACTTCACCATAACCACACGCAAAAGCCCACCAACAGACAGTAACCCTCTTCATCTTAAAATATTGATTACCTATTTTTAAACATTACATACTAATCAACCCCTTAAACCCGCATCAAAGCCCCAAAAACCCCCTCTTCCTCCCCTTAGCAGACCTAGACCTGGACCTGGACCGTCTCGAGATGGCCGAATTCCTCGTATTAACACGATCGATATCATACGGATTAGCCTCATAACCCGCATTCCCGTCACGCATAGTCGACAGCGAGCTCCTACCCCCAGACTCCAACCTCCCCAAATCCTGTCCTCCATCAGCACTCCCCCTCCCCTCAGCCTGGACCCTAACCTCCTCATCAACAGCCTTCTCCTCCTCCCCCAGAGAGACCGTCTTCTCCGCCAACCTCCTCATAAAATCATCCGCCTCGGCGGCATATTTACACTTCCTCCGTATAACAGCCCCATACTTATAAAAAACAAAGGGAAAAGGCACACAAGCAAGAGCCAGAAAAGCAGGAATGCAGGAAGCCCAATGGACGCCCAGATTGCGATACATGTAAGTCGTGAAGAGGGGGAATCCGGCACCGAAACAGGATCTGATAATTGAGTTTGCGGCCAGCACGCTAGCAGCGTAGATAGTATATGCATCGATAAGATAGGACATGATATTGAGGAAGACAAGAACCATACCGAAGCCGAAGGGGGCGGCGGCGATGATACTGACTATCCAGTGGACGGGGGGTGCGTTAGTCCAGGCGAACCAGAAGAGGCCGATGGGGATGGCGATGCTACCGAGCATGGTGGGGGGGAGACGGGCTTCGGGGGGCGCGAAGCCGTGGTGGGCTTTGTGGATTGCGACGTAGCGTTTGTTGTCGTACATGTTTAGAGCGACGGCGAGCATCATGCCGATCATGACGCCGAGGAAGGGGAGAGAACCGACGCCTTCGGACCAGCCGCGGAGCTGTTGGAAGACGATTGGGAAGGCGTCGAAGAGCATGTAGAGGGTGCCGTAGATGATGGCCATGTAGGTTGAGAGAAGGAGGACGATGGGTTCGGCGAAGAGGAGGATCCAGGGGCGGAGAAGGGCGGCGCCGAAAGCGCTTGTCATGGTTACTTTACCGCGTTCGAGCTCGAGTTTGCTTCGGTGGACTTTGCCGGTTAGGGTTGTGAGGCGGGCGGCGCGTTTGCGGAGGAGTAGTGGTGCGTAGGTTTCGGGCACCAGGAGCGATTCCACGATCCAGATTAGGCCGGTGAAGGTTGCGAGGAAGCCTTGTACCCAGCGCCAGCCGGCGTTTTCACCGAGGAAGCCGCCTATTACGGGGCCTAGGGTTGGACCTTTTTGTTTCTTTTTGTTAGTTGGGGTTGAAGATGGTGTGTGGTGGTGTACGTACCTAGGAACGGCGCGCCGGCGAATAGACTTGTTGCTAGACCTCGTTCTTCTGCTGGGAAGATATCGGCGATGACGCCTCCGGCGTTTGTTAACGGTGAGGATCCGAATGAGCCAGCGAAGAAGCGCAGGATGATCAACGTCCAGCTATTTTGTGCACCGGCGGCGCCGGCACAGAAGAATGCAAGAGCGCCATATGAGACGAAGAAAACGATCTGGCGACCGATCAGTTCACTCAGAGGCGCCCATACTAACGGGCCAACTGCAAAGCCCAGGACGAACAGTGACACGCCGAGCGTGGCCACTTCCTCGCCGATTCCGAAGTGCTTGATGACTTCTTGGATGCCGCCTGCATAGGCGGAGGAGGAAAGCGAAACACCGAACGTGGCAAATGCAACGGTGATAGTGTAAGCCCATTTCAGGGACTTGTTAAGCAACATCGGATTGCGGGGATCATTGGGGATCCATTCCACGATGTAGGGGTCATCATCTGTGCCGGAACCCTTGTAAGGGTAGTCGATTATTTCGGAGGTGACGACGCCTTGGTCGGTGAGTAGGCGCCAATACGGTATTCCCTGGGGCTGGGGGGCTTCGTGGATACAGTCTTCGGAAGCCATTCCAAGGGGCCTGTGTGGATATAGCTATGCTATTGCGCATACTGTGTGGTGAGAAAAAGTAAGAGAAATAGACAAGGATCGAAAATGAAAGGATTATATACGCAATACCGTTGGCTGACACCATGAGATCAAAATCTGTGAGATGATAACAACTACAGATCATAAAATAGAAGAGAAGATGACGAATTGCAACACCATTGGCTTAGAGAGCTGTATACATCGGGTGGTCGCTCCACTTGGGTGATCCTGCAGCCCGCTTGGGTCCACTCTCCGTCGACTCGGCTTGTACTTCGGCAAGCCGAATTGCATGATCTCGTTCGCGTCGATACCGAGGCTCGGGTACGGGATTGGACGCAGTAGCCGTCTTCTTAGACAGTTAACTGTGTTCTAGAACGATTACACAGTACGGGGCAGGGTATACATGGCATATAGTTAAAATAAGCTTCAATCAAGCCCAAAGGTTATTGTAGATCTGTAGGCCCGTAGGGGCCAGGGCACCTGAGCCGCTTAGCTATGTCATTCAATGTTGATTATTCTTCGTTCTGGTGCACACATATATATTATATTTGTACTTCCTGACCGGACAGGGCAAGGCATCCTCGGACTTATGCATCTTTTGGAAATAGACAAGAAATGCTTGTGTCTTGAGAGAGGTATATGTTCCGTCCTCTCATGTCGAGGATATAGTTTATGGCGTGCCTGTGGGCCAATATACAGTAGGTTCTGGTTATATTTGCAAGCAAGTTACACACAATGCGCGCAAAGGTGTATAGGAATAATGGAAGAGGAGTAAAAAAAGATATGTGGTCCCAGGGAGGCTCGAACTCTCGACTTCTGAGTTATTAGCTCAGCACTCTAACCAACTGAGTTATGGGACCAATTGTTGCAAAAAGAAATCCACAATTGAAGCCTAGTTCCAAAATTGGTACGTCTAGTTTGATTCCCACACTTCGCCCACTTGGCAAACGGCTTCACGATACGTACCTAGGATCCTCTTGGAATGAAAGAAATTCATCAGACAGCAGAGACAAGATTTCGCAACCAAGGAATGTCATAGCTGACTGTGTCATTTTACTGTGTCATGCTGGTTATTCTTCTTTACCCTAGAGCTCATTAGGCGTTGACTGATGAATAGAACTATTGTTCTCATATTTATATATCTCCATACTTAACGAATCTAGCATTGGCCGGAGCATAAAGCATCCACCTATTCTACATCGCTACGCGAGACCCTTGCCATGTATGTAAGAGCCATACGATAATATGACCACCCTGTGCCAGTCGAGAAACACCACAATAGTCGTGCGATCCTCAAGAACTGAGGGTCGATGTCGAAGTATGGCAACCATCACATACTTGACTAAAAAACCTTCAAATAGAGCAGAAGGCTCCCTTGCCTCAGGTTTCGCCTCCCTATCCAATCGATCCATTGACCTATCACCACGATCTCTTCATCTGAAACAAGCTATTCCTCGAGGAAACGAGGATGCTATCTTAGATGGATGGGACCGGCTGCTAGACCGCGTAGCAGCCGGCAAACTGGCGCATTGGGATTCTCATATGATCACCGAAAGATCACTATTAGTATCATAGGGTTATAATGTCTAGAATAGAGACAGACGAATGACTCGTATTATAGCATCCACACATATATAAAAGAGTGACTTATCATTAGTACGTACATGGAACGGTGTCCACATTGCAATGCACAGTGGACATCCGCCAACTAAGAGATAAAAATTGGAGATAGGCATTTTTTGCTTTTGCTTTTGAACAAATTTAGACAGAGAATTAATACTTTTGATGTGACGATCCCATGATCAGTCTTTAGATGCTTGTTGTTCAGTTCTTTTGGCAGCAGCCCCAGCAGCCCTAACGATGACTTGTTAATATAATTATCCTTACCTAGAACAAGTAAAAAGGCATACCTCAGAGCCAGTTGGGTGCTAGGACAAAGTCAGTCATTGCGATCACCAAAAGCTTTTAAAAGAGTAACTTACTTCATCACTGGCACAAGTAGGCTTCTCTTGCAAACACATGGAGAGACACATCTCCTTCTTGACAGGGACGACTGGCTCGATTTTCTGGCAGCAGCCCCAGCATCCCTAAGCGAACGCCGTTAATATAGTTACACTTGCTCATGTCAAATAAAAGAGACATACCTCAGAGCCAGCGGGTTTCTAACCAAGGTCAGTTAGTGATGCTATTCTAGAAAGATAACATATAACGACTCACCTCATCGCTAGCACAATTAGGCTTCTCCTGTTGACACATGGAGAGACATGACGCGCGCTGGACAGGTGCAGCTACTGCTTCGATTTTCTGGCAGCAACCCCAGCAGCCCTAGACACTCATTGTTATTGATACTCTTATCTATGAGTGAAAGAGATATACCTCAGAGCCAGTTGGACGCTAGAACGGGGTCAGCAATAACACAACGAGAGAAGTGACAGAATAACATACTTCATCACTAGCACAAGCAGGTCTCTCCTGCAGACACATGGAGAGACAAGCGTTGCTCTTCTCAGGAGCGGTGGGGGCAGCGGTAGCCAGAAGGAGGCAGGCCATGAAGATAGCAGAGACACGAAGCATTTTGGCGGATGTATAGAACAAAGAAATGTTTAGAAAGAGAAACAGAGATGATAGTGCGAAGAATGTTTCCGTATGTAGATGAGAGAATGTTGTTGATGGATTATCCCTAAACACAAGATGAATTGTCCGAATACTTATACCCCGGAGTTGACAATTGGACTGTGATGGTCAGACTATCCCTTGCTCTCCGGATCGTATCCGGGTGGATCAAACCCGAAAGTTTTAGAAATAGTAACTATGTACCCCTGACAAGAAGACCTGAACACACCAGGGATTGCTAGTGATCATACCTGTGGCTTCGGGCCGTGCGTTATTTATGGCGCCTAGTGGAGCCAAAACGTTTTTACTACCCTGGATAATCCGATAGGTGTCTGTGATTACAGCATTGACCAATACTTAATCGATCGTCAATAAAACCGAGAAACATACCAACCAACGGAATACGAAGTCAGCATATTCTGTCAGAGCCGGTGGCGATAAACGATATCGCTGCTGTGGCAGATTCCTCCATCAGCATGGTATGCAAGGGGCCTAGAATTACTTGGCGAGAATGGAAATGCAATGGCATGTTTCTTTGCATCGCATCTGATGCCTCATTCAAACTGAGAGTAGTATAGCTTTACGAGATGGAATGTTGGATATGTGGTTTGCCACAAGCAGTATAGATTGTTATGCATGGGGTGATTTGGAAGCTCGGGTGACAATTACATAAATTCTAACGGCGATGCTGTTGGGAATCAATGAGACCGAAGCGTCAGCGAACGTGCGTAGAGACTGTCATACCTAAGGGACTCAGTGCGTTGATTCTTGCATGTTGACCCTGGTTCAGGGAGTACAGAGCACTATAACAGAGTTTTCTCTACAAGTGACGTCGTTCTAGGCTTTACCTTATGGCTTGAATAAATGGTTATGATTTGCATTATTCCTTGGCAGGAGTCTAGTACCAACTGAGAAAAGCACAAAACGGCTTGTCTGTGGGCGATTCATACATACCTCTTATGTTATGATATCACAGTAACACTGCAGGTGGCGGATGCATATCCTTGTCTGTACCATGATCCTTTTGGAAATGGTGTATGTAGGTACCCTGATCCTTGAAGAGGTCTCGAATTGCGGGTAGAACCGGCTAAGGCTTTTTTTGTTCGTTTGTATATTAACTTTTCGAGGTACAAGGGCCAGAAGCTCTACGAATTATACGATTATTGATATTAGGTAACCGTGGGATACGTTGGGAGCTAATGAAATGGTCATAAAATTGGATCCTCAATATATGGTTATCGAAAGAGAGTGAACATACCAAGACGTGCATGGCTGAAAATAAAGTTTTTAGATGCATGTCATTTCTGTTGATCAAGGGTTTACAGTCTAGAACGAACAGAGGAGTAGAAAAGTCTAGAAGTTCATAAGAACCCCGATGGCAACCGGGCCGTTTGCAAATCAGGTGGAGACTAAGCAAGGTATCGTTTCACTCCTGTTGATCTATAGGGCTTATATTGGCTTAAGCCCCGGCTTCCCGCTTTTGGTACTTTGTCAATATGACTCGAATTTGATTGATGTCGGAGCCGCGGAAATCCTCGGCATGGGGCTGTATGCACATCGGACGGCCTCGATCACTTCATTTTAGTTTCGAGCTGAGCTCTCCTACACTGAAGCAAAGATTTCTTGGTGCGATAATGTACGTAAGCGTACAGAGCTTGTTCGAGAACTTCCGCTTGGGTATCATTGGTGGAAAATGCTGGACTCTCACGAAGAAGTAGCCTCTCTGCTTTGGATGGTTGATGATTGTCTGAGTCATTAGAAGTTGTGAACTATAGGTCATCTGAAGTACTGTGCTTGGGGACGGACGGGTATGACCATAGAGTTTGCTCCAGATACTGCACAGTCACTTCTCACTTGGTCATATTGTTGCAAGGAAATTGAAGACTGAATCATCAATGAATTAATTGCCCTTAAGCCATAAGAATTTTGTCCGACACGTACTTTTCTTTAGTGAAAGCCTAGAGAAACCCACTCAGGCTGGCATATAACAACATGTTTAGTACAACTACTTAGATACAGAGAACACATATAAGAACTTAGTCTGTGAACTATGGAGACAACAAGACCACCTACATACGTGTTATCCGTAATGCAGTATCCCAACACTGGAAAAGCGTAGTTTCAGAAGCTCTAAACCTTCACTAGATGAAGCACTAGTTGACTGCTTGTTCCGCTTAGCGTCAAGGAGAGCTTCAAGGTCTTCGCGTTTAAACATGATTCCGAGAAGTTGGTCGTCGCCATTTTTCTTACTTCTTGAAGTGGGCGTGTCGGTCCAATCGAAAGAGTAAACCCGTTGACAAAACAATGATCTTTGCGATCGTAGCCGTAGTATCAGACACGACACATGTAAAGGTTGAACACTCCCCGCTCTGGCTTGATTGCGGTAATAGCATATTTTCACCGAGTGACATAAGATACCTGATGAACAGACTGGACGGTAAGCCTTAAGTTTGCTTCCCTAGGATACTGGGATTAAGGTGGTGTTTCATCCTCACTGGCACTGGGCAACCAAGTGTGATGTCCCGAACCGGTAAGCCTATCGCAGCACAGTTGTCTGACGTATGATTGGTTGAAATTAGGTCGCTTACCACTAGCTCCGCACGGACCACCAGGGCAGTCCTTTAAATACAGCGTCGACCCCCCGCTCTTTAGAATTTTTTTTCTTTTCTTTTCCAGCTCTCTTTGCCTTTTGGCTTAGATCAAGTGTAGTATCTGTTCTTTTCAGTTTAATCTCTGAAAGTGTTCCATAGGAACACAACATTGATTATTCTTATTTTTGGTCTCCGTGGCAGGGCCCCTGTGCTTGCGCATGCCTTGCCACACTGTGTCATCAGGCTTACACTACCCCTGATAGACGCGAATACCCTTTTTCATCAATTTGGTCGGTATACCGATCGCTTGGAGAAGAAGGTCTATCGAATTTGTAGGTCAACATTGACTTAGATCAAGATTTAAAAAGATCTCTGTTCCTGCTATATACTTGCCACGTTCACCTTGAAGTGATAGAGCATCACCTACTGCGATCTCTAACCTGCCTTCCAAACCGCTTTGAGAAAGTAATATCTTTTCCATCTCGCCTCCTTTAGCTAGCGTTGCTTTGTCAACAATTTTACTCGACAGAAATTGAAAACGGACCTTGCAATATTGTACCGCTACAAACTGTCGTTGTAAGTCTTCCGCGCGCCCACTAGACCCGCCAGTCTAGGGTCAACTAGTTCGCCAAGTGGCACAACAACTCCTGATGCCGCCAATGCACTCGACAGTGGACATGGCTTTAAAAAAAGAATCCGTTTGCATAGTGTATCAACTTAATTCAACAGTTCAAAAAGCGCGCAGAAGATGACGTGAGCTCCCTGGGAATACAGACTACCCGCGATATTGCTGACCACCACATCGTGTTCAAATATGCGCGGAGACTCAAGTTGAAAGGAGGGTAGCTGACGTGGTGTTGTTTGATTGGACTTCTCACGGGTTGTCCCCCCGGGCCAGCAGCACACAGCATGCAACAGGCTCGCGAGATTGGAAGTCGCATATGACAATGTCCTGGCTGAGTGCCTTGAGAACGTACCAGTTTGCGCGTTAACTAATGTTGAGTCTGGGCATGAACTGCTAAGCCTCAAACACTGTTGATTATACCTCTCAGGGTAGACTCTTTTGATTCTCTTCTTTTGAAGTCTGCGTAGACGAGTGGACTCAGAAGACAATATATAGCCATGTCTAAAAGCTTCGCTAGAACATTCAGATCATTGGAAGAATAAATCTCATAAAAACTTCTCGAAAGACCCTCTGGGATTGTTATACACGAGCACAAATTGGAGACGCTACCAGCATGTCTACCTTTCGAAGCACGCTCGATGAAGCCGATCCTACAAGTTGGTTAAAAGACCTGGAAACCAAACTTATACCTCGAGAGAAGAGGACAGGCTGGATGAAGACCTTCCAAGCGAGGATTCGTGCTCCTCCTTGCGGGACAGTTCACGTCACTGCTGGTGATTTGTTTGACTTTATACGGGCTCAAGCCAACGCTGGAGATGAGATGATGAGTCGATACGAACAAACTGGACGGATGGGAGACTTGGAGGAGGCCATTAAGGCATTCCGCTGGGCAGTTTA
This sequence comes from Aspergillus oryzae RIB40, assembly GCF_000184455.2. Classification (NCBI taxonomy): domain Eukaryota; kingdom Fungi; phylum Ascomycota; class Eurotiomycetes; order Eurotiales; family Aspergillaceae; genus Aspergillus; species Aspergillus oryzae. The sequence continues at coordinate 1,056,740 of NC_036442.1, read as the reverse complement.
CATCACCCCTGAAAACCATCCTTATCGTGCAGCGATGTTGTATAACTACGGAAACATGCTTGAGCGTCGATACGAGAAGATCCCAGACGAGGAATGTCTCAAAGAAGCAATTTGTGTATCTTACCAAGTTGTTCAGCTTGTTCCTAAGAGCCATCCTTTTCGTTTAGCGATAATGGATACCTATGGAAAGAAGCTAAGACTTCGATACAAGCGGACTCAACAGATTGAAGATCTTGAAGAAGTGATCTGGGTATCTTGTCAAGCTATTCAGGCCCCTCCCACAGGCCACCCTCGTCGTGCGAGGTGGTTGAATATCATTGGACGAATGCTCAAAGACCGATACGAGCATATAGGACAGATAGAGGACCTAGGACTGATGATCAAGGCATTACGCAGTGCGGCTCAAGTTACCTATGATACATGTCCTGATCTGGTGACATACCTATCTGATCTTGGATATGGACTCACAATTCGATATGAAAGAACAGGGGAAATGAAAGATCTAGCCGAGGTACTTGAGGTATTCCGCAAGGTGGTCCAGGCAACCCCTGATACGTGTCCTGATCTGGCAAATTATCTAACAAAACTTGGGGTCGAACTCACACGCCGATATGAACGAATAGGACGGACGGAAGACCTAGCCGAGGCGATCCAGGTCTTCCGTCGCGCGGTTCAGACTACAGCTGATACAAGTTCCGATCTGGCAAGGTACTTGACTAATGTTGGAAGTGGGCTCACACGCCAATATGAACGGGAAGGGCGAAGGGAAGACTTAGAAGAGGCAATCGAGTTGTCTCGTCGGGCTATTCGAGCTATGCCTATGGACTCTCCCGACCTAGCAACGCACCTTACCAACCTCGGGTATCGGCTTGTACTGCGACATGAGCGCACAAATAAAATGGACGACCTACAAGAGGCAATAACGCTATCTCGCCAAGCAGAGGAGGCCAGTTATAATAATGATTCTGATTCTACAGCATCGGTGGGCAACCTTGGCGGCGTGCTTTTATATGGATATAAACGGACAAAGCAGATGGATCACCTTGAGGAGGCGTATCAGATCTGTCGCAAGGCAGTTCAGATTACCCCTGTTGATGATCCTTATTATGGGAAGTGGTTGTGCAATCTCGCACATGTACTCACTGAACGATACGAACACACGCGACAAAGAAAAGATCTTGAAGTAGCCATTTGGTGGTCTCGCAAGTCTATCCAAGCTAGTTTTGATGGTGACATTGATCTAAGAGCACAATACAACAACCTTGGAACCATGCGTGTAACTCGGTACGAACAAACATGGCAGTTCGGTGACCTTGAGGAGGCAATTCGCATATCTCGCCGGGCCATTAAGGCTACTCCGGATGATCATCCATATCTTGCAGGACAACTGAAAAACCTAGGAGCAATGCTTAAAAGTCAATATGAACGAACGGGCTGTTTAAAAGATCTCGAGGAGGCGATACATGTGTCTCGCAAGGCGGCCCGAATTACTTCAGCACTACCTTTGGAGCGTATCTCAGCTGCTTCCCTAGCCATTCGCCTCATGCTTAAACAAGAGGACTACAATAATAGCTATGCGTTGTGTGTTGAAGCTCTTGATCTCCTGCAGCTTGTCTGTAGCAGACATTTGACGCTAGAGGATCAACAATACGTTGTATCACATTTTTCTGGCTTGGCAACCCTGGCCTGCTCTCTAGCCCTTCAAGTCAGACAGCCTCCCTTCAGAGCTCTACAATTGTTAGAGGCTGGACGTAGTGTCATTTTTGGTCTTATTATGAATGACCGGAGTAATACGTCTAAACTAAAAGCGGCCGATCCTACTCTATGTGCTCTATATGAAGAGCTTCGCCTTGGAATCAATGATCCTGCCGAGAGCAGCCAACCCCAATATGTAGATGAAGCTGTTCCAACTAGACGACTACAAGCTCTCAAAAAACTCGAAAAATGTCTGCATGATATACGGCAACTTCCAGCCTTTGACTCCTTCCAACAGGACCTAAATGAGGAGCAGATGAAAGATGCATCTCTTAACGGTAGCATCATTGTGGTGAACATCACTAGACTAAGAAGTGATGCTATTGTTGTCTCCCAAGCCGGATTTAGCTTGGTTCCTCTCCCTGGGCTCGGTGCCGTGCAAGCGCAGAGATGGATTGACCAGGAAATGACTTCAGCTTCATCAAGTCAGCGCGGTGAGATGAACAAAAGATATCGTGAATTCTTAGGCTGGCTTTGGTATGAATGCGCCGAACCTATTCTTACTAAGCTTGGATATAATGTTCAATCCTCACCAGAAAACCTTCCAAGAACTTGGTGGATTGGGACGGGACTTGCTAGCTCCTTTCCATTCCATGCTGCGCGCGGTCTCCGTGCTGACGAAAACGATAGTACATCTAGTCGTGTCTTGTCTTCCTATACCACTACAATAAAGGCACTCTTACATGCTAGAGAGCGCGTTTCTGCCTCCTTCTCGCCCAACGAACAACTTCTGAACTTACTCATGGTTACCATGGCCCACACGCCTGGCGAGGATGACTTACCTGGGGTCGAATGTGAAAGGTCTATAGTCCTTGATTTACTGGGAAGTTCTGTTCATGTAAACAAACTGGACCAACCGGACTCCGCTAGTGTTATGCGCCAGATTGGCGATTGCCATATTGCCCATTTTGCATGCCATGGAATGTCGGACTTGGCTGATCCTTTTCAGAGTGGTCTTTTACTGCAGACCAAAACTACGATTCCGGAAAAGGAGATTCTGAGCGTTCGCAAGCTCTGCAAACAAAATCTTCCGCATGGGGAGATAGCATATCTCTCCGCATGTTCAACTGCGGAGAATCGGGCAAAGCAATTATTGGATGAGGTGGTCCATGTTGTTAATGGTTTCCAGGTGGCCGGGTTTAGACATGTTATCGGAGCATTATGGCCGTCTGATGACCGTGTGTGCGTGAAGGTCGCAAAGTTGTTCTACACTGAGATCTGTCGGAATGGTGTACTAGAATACACCGATAGAGATGTCGCGCTAGCACTTCATAAAGCGGTCTCGGTAATCTCGACTAGTGATGATTATCGAAAACGGCCGCTACATTGGGCACAGTATGTTCATTATGGTGCTTGAGTATAAACTGGTGACACTAATTCCCGGAAGTACTGGACTGTACAAGTGGCTGGTTGTTTATCTACTACTTTTTTATATTCTAAACACTTCTCTACATCGTACAGAATCCCAATTGCAATAGCAGCCGGAGTAATTTAACTTCTTCTATTGACTGGATAGAAAGAGTGTGACCAATATGAAGAGTACTGGATGTTGAAGTATATTAACCACAAAATTACATAGAAACATCCGCTCGAGTCAAATATAGGAGAGCCTTAATTGTCGCTCCTAGTGTTTACTGGAAGAGGTCCACGAAAACGGACGTTGCATATATGTTTTGTACAACTCTTTTCCCCCCCTTTCCCCCTTTCCTTTCCTTTCTTATTACAAAAAGATAATAATAATAAAAAAAAAGAGTAGGAACTCTACTCAGATACAGACATCACAGTTAAAAGAAAGTATCATACGATCAATCAGCTCCCTGCAAACTAAAACCGATATCGAGCAACCAAGGGTCCACCTGCTGATAAGATACTTTAGGGCTGAGTAGTCTACCCCGTTCTTGTATTTCTGCACATCAAAAAGTACCAGACAACCACCCTCAAGTGCTCGCCGCAACCAAGAAGAGATCATAATCCATTTCCACACCAAGGCAGTCTTTATAATATCACGTCTCATTCGTGTTATCAACGATTCTACTGGAGTTGAATTCTATCAGCCCAATTCGTCTTTTGCCAGATGAAGATAAGGATTCGCCAGTCAAGTGCCAGTTTTTCGACTACGCTCGATCAGAAACAAACGATGACAGGCATCTTTATGAGGCATCCTTTTTGCATATGGGGTAGTGGTGTAGAGTCCCAGTCGGTTATCCTGAGAAATTGTACTTTTCCTGTTTCAGAGAACCTTTATGCAGCTCTGTGGTATGCTCGAGACGAATCACTCGACAGAATATATTGAGTTGATGCAATCTGTACCCACCAGGGTAATAAATCCATCATAGTCCGACTTGAAGTAACCGTAGACAAGAGTGACGAAACACTTCAAAGCTTGCGTTACCTTGCACAAGACAAGGCTGTCGATTGTGGTTATAGCAATGTCTAGTCTGTTGTTATCCTCAGTAATAGTTACTGTGCCAAGCCCACACATACTTGCACTCTAGTTGTAGTAGGAGCTATAAGGTCAAGTTGTTCGTAATCTCTTGGTTGACTAAATGGTGATGTGTCAGGCAGCATTCCGAAAATGATCTCCTATAACCGCCGTTGGGATACCTCTAGCCAGCATGCCAGGAGCTTCGAATGCTATGACGTCGGTCTACCTTCTGCTCTACTTCCTCACATTGATGAGGTTGTTTCAATTACAAATATCAATTCAAGTATGTATCAGGCAAGATTATGTCCTGTGTACATGTCTATGACACAGACGGCCGCGCGTTCTGCTGCACATAAGGTGACTTTTGACGTAGTTCGAGACCCCAACTGTGCCCATATCTTCGGGCCTGCAGTAGCTTTCCCCACCTAAAATTAGCAGGTAGGAATTCCGAGGCAAGGTATACCGAAGATCAACAAGGGCAAGCTCAACGCGTGACACCCTCAACTCACCACTTATTCCCCTTGTAGCCTGGATTCACTTGGCGCTAAGAGCCCAAGTGGAAGCAAGCGTATGTTGCCTTACGACATATGGAACAATAAGCTATGGAAATATGATTCTGTCACACGAGCTTGTACGTATAGCATCTTATGCTGGAAATTTTTACTTTCCAAAATAGGTAAAAAGCATTCTTCGGACATTAGAATCGCAATGATCGACAGCTTTGCTACTTACTTGGTAAATAATTGTCCGTCCTGCATACCAACGCATCTATAGGATTACCTATCCCCAAGGGATAAACCTGTTTGTCTTTTTTCACAGCTCAGCCTATATTCAGAAGCGAATTCGCATGGGAGAGAACTCATCATGGAGAATACTCATATTTGTACAACCATACCCCGTGTTGGCTCTATCTTTCAACCCACCTGAGGTGACCCCTAATTCTGCTCTTCCACCGGTAGTATCACAAAATGGAGGGCAAGGATACTGAAAAGACCCCGCAGGCTCTTTGCAAAGAGCAGAGTATTCCATCCCCGACGGAATCCTCCCAGACTTTGGATTTAGAGTGCGAATACCACGACCCCAAGTTACCTCCAGTAGATGGAGGAATCCATGCATGGCTTTTCCTAGCGGCATGCTTTGTGGTGGAAGGCACCGTATGGGGTGAGTTAACCGCGTCTGACATGGTATGATAGCATCTGACCATCAACACCTTAGGGTTCGCCGCTTGTTTCGGTGTATTTCAGAACTACTATCGAAATGACCCGACATTCCAAGGATCCCATGCTATAGCTGCGATAGGGACCTGCGCGATGGTCAGTAAGAGTATCGCCGCCCATAGCCATATGTTGACTGGCTAACAGCAATAGGGCATGGCGTACCTGCTATCGCCCATCGTGATGGCCATCTTGATAGCCCTCCCTAGAATGCAAAGATGGGCATCCTCGATAGCATTCGTAGTCCTATCGCTTTCCCTGGCCCTGAGCTCATTCTCCACAAGCGTCACGCACCTGATCCTGTCACAAGGGATTGCGTACGGCACAGCAGGTTGCTTCGCCTACGCCCCATCAATCCTCTTCATGCCAGACTGGTTCGTCAAAAAGAAAAGCCTCGCCTTCGGCATTGTCTGGGTAAACTATACACTTAATCTGCCCCCCCTTTATCCAAAAAAACCCAATACTAACACCTAAACAATCAAACAGAGCGGCTCAGGCCTAACGGGAATAATCTTCCCCCTAATCCTCCAATCCCTCCTAGACACCTACGGCTGGCAAACGACCCTCCGAATCTGCTCCGTAGCAATCTTCCTCCTCGCAGCACCCTTCATGCTCTTCCACAAACCCCGAATCCCCCGAAAAACCACAAACCTACACCAACTCGACCTCAGCTTCCACCGCAACCGCACCTACCTAATCTACCAAGCCGGCAACATAATCCAATCGCTAGGCTTCTTCCTCCCCCAGATCTTCCTCCCAAGCTACGCTGAACTCCTCGGCGCAAAAGGCCTCCACGCCTCATCCACAATAACAGTCTTCAACATTTCCAACATGTTCGGCTGTATTTTCATCGGCTGGCTCGCAGATCGATACCACGTCACGAAATGTATCCTCATTTCCACGGTAGGGGCGATATTCTCAACGTTCCTGCTGTGGGGAATGAGTGTGCATCTCGCGCCGCTTTATCTGTTTAGTATCGTGTATGGATGTACGGGGGGAAGCTTTTCGTCGTCGTGGGCTGCCACTTCGTCGGAGGTGGGGAAGAGTCATCCGTCTGCGGATGTGAGTATGGTATTCGCGTTTATGGAGACTGGACGCGGGATTGGGAATGTGATTAGTGGGCCGTTGAGTGAGGCGTTGCTGAAGACGAGGTTGTGGGAGGGTCAGGCTTGGGGCGCTTATGGGACGGAGTATGGGATTTTGGTGGTGCTTACTGGTGTTACTGGCCTCCTTGGTGGGGTGTCGGTTGTGGCGAGGGCTTTGAGGTGGATTTGATTTGATTCTTTTTCATAGCTGTGGTTTTATGGTTTGGTTTGTGTTAGATAGTTGTTGTATGGATGGATGGGGGTTGTATGTAGACTGGTATCTGTGGTGGGTGTGGATAAAAAGGCGAGATGGGCGTTGTAGCGGACATGATTTTTCTCTGAAACCGATGAATTTATGCACAATGCTTGTTCTATGATTATTCACTATCTCCTGTCTATCATATACATGGATAAAAAAACACTATAGACATGATCACATGATCACATACCAATCATCAAATATATGCACCCGAACACCCGAAACTCCACTGTTGCTATATGTAAATGGGGAATGTAAAGACGCTTCCACGGATATCTGTACCTCCGAACAGGCTCGGAGTGCAGCTTTTCTCTATGCACGCACAGCTGCCATGCCAGCCCCTTGATGTGAATTACACCGTAAACCCACGGGTATTATGATAACTTATAGACTCTCGCGAAGTCTCTCCTGCCACGTCTTCGGTCTGGCCGTTTCCCAGGAGTAATTCTGGAGGCGGCCCGATTGCAAGTCTGCCTCTAGCGGGTGCACGAAGTGGGTACGGTAGAGGATCTTGTGGCCGAGGTACAGGACCACGAAGATGATCACACAGATGTACGCGACAAAGAAATCGGAGACGTTGAAGGTGGGGATCCAGGCAGTGAATCCTTGGGTCAGGATGATCAGGACACTGAAGAAAAGGCCGTACCAGGTCAGATAGGGCTGGAGGGCGGCCTTGTAGGGCAAAGTATCACGAGAGATGTCGCGCGCCTTGAGGGCACGCATGAAAGCCAAGTGACTCAGACTGATGGACGTCCAGCAGATGAATCCAGCCACACTGGAGATATTAACCAGCCAGTTGAAGACCTTTCCACCGGACTCGGAGACGTTCATGAACCCGAGAAGACCGAAGGCGGCCGTGAAGGCAACGCTGATATAGGGTACACCGCGGTGAGTGACCCAGCCGAAGATCGGGGGCGCGAACTTCTCCTGGGCCAGACCGAGGAGCACACGACTGCCACTGTAGACGTTGGAGTTAGCAGCCGAGAGGACGACAGTCAGGAGGACGGCGTTGATCAGACTGGGAAGGACCTTCACGCCGGCGAGCTTCGCGGCGATGACCATAGGCGAGGCAGAGGCGTCGCTGGAGTCGGTGATCAGGTTGGGGTTGTCGTAGGGGACCAGCAAGCCCATGAAGAAGATGGTCAGGACGAAGAAGATAAGAATACGGATGAAGGTCTTGCGGATGGCCGAGGGGACGGTCTTCTCGGGATTCTCTGTTTCACCAGCCGCGACACCAACCAGCTCGGTACCTTGATAGGAGAAACCAGCCTGCACAAGCACGGCCCAGAAACCGACGAACTTGGAAACTGGATTTGACGCGTCGATCAGATAGGGAGCAAATGCTCCGGGTTCCTTCCACGTGTGGAATCCAAGGTAACCCTGCTTTCCAACACCAGCGTCAATGCAGATAGCGAAAATCATGAATCCCAGGACCGTGAGCACTTTGATCATCGAAAACCAGAACTCGATTTCTCCATAGAATCCAACCGGAAGGAAATTGAGCAGTGTGATTACGACCCAGAAGATGGCGATAAAGATGGCTACCGACAGTTTATCGTCCCAATACTGAACGATCAGACCGGTGGCAGTCAGTTCCACCGCGTATGTCGAAGCCCAATTAAACCAATAAATCCAACCCATCGCGCAACCCAGACTGGGATCGACGAGTCGTGCGGTGTAGGAGGTGAAAGAACCGGAGATCGGAAGATACGTTGCGACCTCACCTGCAATGGATTAGTACCCCGCACGTATCTCATCTCAAGACAACCGAAGATTTACCTAGTGAGGACATGACCGAGAACACAATAGTCCCAACGAAGATATAGGCGATGAGGGCACCTGCCGGACCGGAGTGTGCGATGGCCGTTCCACTACTGATGAACAGACCCGTTCCAATTGTACCACCTGCATCATGGTTAAACCAAGCTCCGACCTTGTATATCAGATCCTGACTGACCGATAGCAATCATCTGCAAATGTCTGCTCTTCAGCCTGCGCTGTAACTCCTGCGGCGGCGTATCCCCTCCAATTCCATCCTTCTCCACATCTTCATTTCCGTTGCCATCTTTCTTCTTGCCAAACTTCTTCAGAGGGTTTGCGCCCGTCTTGATGGTAATTTTGTCACCGTCGTTTCCAGCAGCGGTTTCCGTCACCTGCGGCGCAGGGGTGACCTCGTCGATGGCCATCCCGGCCGTATACTAAGTCGTATATTGGACAGGAAAAAGTGACTTGTCACAGGGAAGGAGAGAATGAGAGGGTTGGGACGCGGTTTACGTGCATGCACGAGTTTCGACGATCTGAGTCAAAGAAAGAAAAAGCTTTCCGAACAGATACTACGTAGTCATACGGTTAGGATTTATTATTTCTTTTTTCCATTTTTTTTTTTCTTTCGTTCTTTTCCGGCAGCGACTAGAAAAATTCCTCGAGTCAAACTGGAATAAGACTCCGCAAAGAGATCCACTCGCAGACTTTTCACTGGCCGGAAGGCGCCGAGCCATTATGTAAAATCGAACGGCCAGCCGATGAGAGCGGAAAGTGGCCTTCGTCAGTGGTGTCATTGCAACACGACCAGCGAGCTTAGCGGAAGCCAATGCCGATATCTTCACCTTCATGACATGGACAGAAGCCTTCTTTAGTATGCTCTCCAAGAATCTTCGATGCAATGCGATCCAGAACTTTAATCACCACCGTGAGGCCATCGCGTGCCCGGTGGGTCTCAACCATTTCTATCAGTGCCAAGACCTCGGACCACTCGAGTTTAGATAAAAATTGAGTTGTAACACTTATGCAGGGCTTCCAACTGTTAACAATGCAAACACCAACTGGACGTCTTGGGTGGCGACTGAGGAGAACTCATGGCGGCCTTTTGCCCCCCTTTTCAGCAGCAGTCCGTCACTTAGGGCAAAAACTAGTCACTGGAGTCTTTTTGCAGTTTTGCCCCTCCTTTGGATGGCAAAAACTGATCGAAGAAAGACTGTTTGCGCTTAGTGTCGGTTGGTTTCCGACCCTAGTCCTCATGCGGCATGGCTCCTCAAAGATCAGGATCTCTTATCAGTCACATGCTGATAAACCATATGAGTAGTATTGCAGTGAGGTATCTTTGTTGCCCTGAATCTGACATCCAACAAGTCATGCATTTGAGTCATGTCAAAGGAATAACATTCATGGCTGCCTCATTTTCTGATTCCGATGGGTCATATATGAACCGTCATCTTGGCTTCTGTTCCCCGTCCTCGCGAATTAACTTCCGTCCTATCCAAATTCAAATAAAGAACTCGTGCACTGATCCCCTACCCCCTATATCTAATCCCCGGAATTTGTCAAAAGACTGTTACTGTTCCAGGATTAGCTTCTATCTCGCTTAGTCTTATCGTAACTATAGTACATATTCTTCTTTCAAAAACGCAACGCTCACAAAGACCGCCCAGCCAGCCACCCAAAGCACACTAAGATAGTAAACCGATAATACGAACTCAATCAGCCATGTCGAGACCCATCCCTCCTAATCTCATACATCGTGGTAACCTGGATACCTCCCATTGGGTGCCTTCCTGCCTCCTCATCTGACAGGCTCGAGGACCGCCCTGTCTGGCCGTCATTGACAAATGTACGAGTTCCCCCGCCATGTAGGATGAACTCATCGCTGGATCGCCCGCCCATTTTCGTACTCTTCGTTGACTCCAGATGACTAGGCTTCGACTTCCCGAAAACCGACAGACTGTAGCTACCCTTCTTTCGCGAGGATGAATACGGGTCCTCCGAGGACCCGAGCCAGGTTGAGGTGCTGAAGAGCGGTTTGATGCAGGGGGCGTTGACGGCGATGATACCGACGAACTGATTACCCGTTAGCGGGGCCAATGTCCTTCTCAAGTAATATAGCAAGAATGTGGGAGTTTATAACGTACCGTTTCGCGAATGGCCCAGATGGTACTGGTGTTGATGCTGTTGATACTCTGTAGCGAGAGAATACAGCGGAGGAGCGTTGCGATCATGACGAAAACGCCGCCGCATAGAAGGACTCCGATAATCAGCTTTCTGTGTATTGTCCGGTTAAACTGGTTCATTGTGTTTGCATTAGTATACTTACCGGCGCAATGCGAGTCGCACTTTAGCTAGTAATGGGATGGGAATGCAGACTAGAATTGCGTCTGTTCTGTGACAGATTAGCATGTATTCTGGTATTAAGTAAGGGATCACGAACAAGACATTGGTCACCGCGATTACGATATAGTTCACATAGTCAGCGGTGCAGTTGACTGTGGCAGGGAGGTTAGAATAGATGTTTTGGTCAAAGACGATTGCAAGGGTTCTTACGACCAGGATCCGGATAAACCTGCCAGTTCTTCTTCAGCGGACGACAGTGGAGAAAGATAGTTAGGATGACGGCTGTGTATGTACATGCGCAAAGCACGGCGTTGAATTTGACGAGCTTTTGTTGGACGAGGCCCAGCCTAGAGATATGGTCAGTTGGATAGCTGACTCGTTGAGGTTCGTGGAGTTTTTACGTGAGGCGGTTGTAGAAAAACAGCATGCACGCTTTCAGCGACCAAATCAGGGTCACATAGCAGGTCCAGCCGGCGAGAAGACATTTGGAACCCCTGACAAGGATCTCGGTTTGCTCGGGGGTCAACGAGGCCCTCTGAGCATCATCGAGACCGATGTTGGTGCCATATTGGCCTGTGGGGAATTGTTAGTAATCTTTTGAAGCTCGAGAAGATAGAAGAGCCTACCGATCAGTTCCAACATGGTTAATTCAGCCTGGCGTCTGTTAGAGTGTTCTGTTGCGAGGCCCGGGGAAAAGGAAAATTTACAGTCCAAAAGGCGAGAACTACAAACACAAAGTAGTCATCTCCTTGCCAGTTTTTGAACCCCACCACTCTGACACGTGCGACAATACGAAGTAATAGGATGATTACGCCTATGCCGTATTCCGTCCATGCTTCCTTCTGGAAGGGGGTGGCATGGGCCATCGTGGAGGGAACGTGTGGCCGAGTGAATCTGGGCGGCGGATGGTTATTCAGAGTCTCTCAAATTCCCACGCTAGATTCATGTATGGAAGAAAGCGTGGTCCAGATAAAGGTCCATAGTTAAAGCCATGGGGTATTTACGGGGATATTGTTCCTAGGAACGGATCATCTTGTTCTGCGGATATGTCTGAATAGGAGTTAAAGTTTTATTTTATTTCCTCCAGGATTTAGTCAGGATAGCCAACCGATGCTTAGCGAGGAGCAACAGTGGAAGTATCGAAAAAGGGAATGTGACCCAGAGAAAGTTGATCAGCCAGCTTATTTCTCGTGTACGGGGAACGCAGGCAGCACCTTGGACAAGATCTTCGTACTGCAACCCAACTGTCAGGGTATGGAACCCGATAGGGGGTCTGCCTTGTGGATATCGAGTGGGCTCTTCGACTGTGTCAACTTTGTCTGGACATCGGGATCTGCTTAGAATTTGAGGGTCATAGCGAATCTACCAGGATTCACGACGATCTTAACTCACATGCACTAAGCATGTACCATAATGCTGGGTTTTATTAGACCATTCGGGATGAGGTGGCGAGCGCCCCTGACAAGGATACGTACGCCGGAATCGATAGTTAGGGTTTAAGGGTGCTTCAACGGCTGTATGACAGCGAATACGACCATTTGCCTTCAGACCAGAACAACTCTAAAGCTTCGCAAGACCTGGTTGGGGAACCTATTCCTCTGGAGACCAATTATCACTCTGTACCGAGAAACAGCAATTCGCAGAGCTTTACCCCATACGCCAAGGATCTGGAGTAATGGTAGGGTGCCAGAAAAAGGTTAGTATTACTAACGCCGTTTCATTAGGAGTATGACAGGTAACAAACTTGACCCAAGAAGATGCGGGAGTATAGGAACTCTCACATCCTGACCCACATTTTTGGGGTAATAGTTTTGATTCGCTCTCAGGACTTTTTTTTGAATTTAGTATTGAGGTAATTTCTACCAGCCGTGTGCGGGCTCTGCTAGTGGAAGAAAAGCGGGTAAAAGTGGAGGACGACATCGTGTCCGTGTTGGGGCTGAAGAGGGAGCCATTTTGGAGCCCGCAGACCCGTTTCCCTAGTGTTGATCGCTTTATATCTGGTCTACACAGTACAACGCCAGAGATCAAACCTCTCCCCCGAACTGGGGGTTTTCGGACTGCATTAAAGGAGGTATGCACGTAGCCACACGGATTGGCTTGCATGAATTACGCACTGCTGCGAGGGATTGCCTTCAGATCATCCATGGTGCAGGCTTAGTGGCGTCTTGGCCCCTCTCTCACTTGTGGATTTATCCACGATACGACCAGACTGTAACGTTACTAAATCTGTCTTTCCCACAGCGAATCATAATGGCTTTGTTTTCTGGTCTAGGCGTTGGACCATGGCGATGCACTCCCTTAAATGGCTGTGGAGTCGCACTGCACGGATCATGTCCAGCAATGTCCGAATATCATTGCTCAATGGTCTGTAGATTAGCTCCTCTTTCAGCGACCGGTCTCTTTATCAATAGCTGAAAATCCCTTGACTAGTCGCAGTATCGTTAGCTGTATTACCTGGCCATCTTGCTCCCCTCTTTTTGTTAAGGCTGGCCGCATGCATCGGAATGTACTCCGCAGGACTCGTCCGTGCCCACAAAGTGGGGGAATGCCCATGATGATCAATTTTGCTCATTCCACTGACACGAGAGAGCTACATCCGCGCGTATAAAAGGGCTGTATGCCAATCTGACAGGCAAGCAGCCTTAGAGAAAGTTCAAATTCACTCCACAAATTTCTACCTCTGTCATCCGCCTTCCCTTGAATATTATCAGGTTGTCATCATGGGCAGCACTTCGGAAGATGTTTACGACTACATTATTTGCGGGTAAGTGCGGGGTGTTAAAGTTGAAGTAGTAGTTGGATGTGAGCGGGATCTGATAGAACCAACCGGATAGAGGTGGTACAGCAGGATGCGTTGTCGCTGGTCGTCTCGCTGAAAATCCTGATGTCAAGGTGCTAGTCCTTGAAGCTGGTCAACATAACAAAGATCTGGAGAACGTACATATGACGGGAGGGTATGAACACCGAACCTACGCCCGCTCGTCTCACTCACTAAGTGTCGCAGATGGTCAAATAATTTTGACTCGGAAACCGATTGGAATATAGTCACAACGCCTATGAAAGGAGTAGATAACCGACAGGTGAAACTGAGCCGAGGTCGCTTTTTGGGAGGCTGCAGCGGATGTAATGGTACCCTGTGTGTGCGAGGTAGCAAGCAAGATTATGACGATTGGGAGCTGGAAGGATGGAGTGGAGAGGAATTCTTTGCCGCAATGAGAAAGGTATATTCTTCCCAGAGTATACGGAACCTCATACCATACCTTGTTGACAGTATGCTATAATAGTCGGAAACTTTTCATCCCAAAGACTGGTTCCAAGCCGACCCCCAGAGTCATGGCTACAATGGCCCTCTGCACACCGAGCCTCATGATCTCGCCCCAATCTCGAATCTTCTCATAGACTCTCTTGTTTCGCAAGGAATGCCTCTACATCATGATATGTTTAGCACCGGCGACGTTGCCCACGGATGCGGCCATGCACCTCGTACCGTGCATAAGGGTATCCGTGCTACGGCCGCAGATTTTATAACCAAGGATTACAACCGCTCCAACGTTACTATTCAAACCGATACCACAGTCGACCGCATAGTGTTGGAAGAGGGTGCAGCTGGGCTCCGGGCGACAGGTGTTCTGACTAGATTGGCCGATGGTACCACGCGCACCTTCCACGCGAGAAAGGAGGTTGTCGTTTCTAGTGGTGCTTATTGCAGCCCTGCCGTGCTTATGCGATCTGGAATCGGGGCACGGGAGGAGTTGGACAAGTTCGACATTCCTTGCAAGGTTGACCTGCCTGGCGTGGGTAAAAACCTGATGGATCATTTGGTGAGCCCAGTATCTCGTAGACAGCCCGGAGGACTGCTAACCCAACCAGATCGTATTTATGTTCTACGAAACCGAAAAGGAAGGCTTGACAACTGACTGGCATGTCTACCACGACGATAATATGGAAAAGACCTACGCACAATGGAAAGAACACAAGACCGGCTTCCTATCGACATTCCCCTTCGGCGCGTTCGCCTTCGCCCGCCTGGACGAGCGCCTCAAGGACGAACCATTGTGGCGAGATGCTCCCCGGGAACCTGGCCGTGACCCAATGGGCTTAACGCCTCAACAGCCTAACATCGAGTTCTTCACCACCGAGTGCTACGGTGGACCTAAACAGTACGACCAATTCCCGGTCGACCACAAGCACGCATTCTCGATGATCGCAGAGCTTTTCGCCCCGAAATCTCGTGGCACCGTTACCTTGAAATCCAAGGATCCGCTGGAAAACCCCATCGTTGACTGCAACTACTTGGCTGATCCAATGGACCTCCTGGTGCTGACGGAGGCATGCCGCTTTGGCAACGAGGTTGTCATGAAAGGAACTGGAACTAAAGATATCGTCAAGGGATCCTGGCCTCCCAACCTGACCCATCATACCTACACGACTCGGGAGGAGTGGATTCCATATGTCAAAGAACATGCCACGACCTGTAAGTCTGTCCGTTGCCCTCGTTCAAATGCTATGCTAACATAAACAGGCTACCATGCCTCTGGAACCTGTGCGATGGGCAAGGACGACAACCCCCTTGCTGTTCTAGATAATAAGCTAAGGGTCAAGGGAGTTGCTGGACTGCGCGTTGCGGACTGTAGTGTGATGCCCACTTTGCACGGTGGACATACCCAGATGCCGGCATATGGGATTGGGGAACGGTGTGCCGATTTTATCAAGGAAACTTGGTCTGGCCAATCGATCGCACGTCTCTAATGTTGTGTGTAACTGGCGATTGTGGCTTTCTGGTTTGAAATTAATGAGCCTTGCATTGGAGGACCAAGGTGCTCCATCTTGAATTCATGTCGCATTACCTAACGAATCCAACAAATATGATCTTGGATAAACTGGTACCAGTTTCACAGACTTTGTTCGCCTTCCGATCTCTTATAGAGCGATAGTACATATAGTTTGCGAGATCGACAGCAAATACACAAGAACAAGCCTAAGCCCCAACTTATACATAGAAACTACAGAACCACTCACCATATGTGACACGATAGATATCTACAGGACATATCGCGGTACTCTCAGAAAACTCCTCATCCTCAAAGCTAATAGTATACACAGCCGAATCCTCAACCTCAGCTTCCTCATCCGAGTCCCTAACATAATCATTCGGTGTAGTAGGACCTCCCCGAAAAACATATCCAAACCAATACCGACCACCCGTGGAGCCAACATTATTCGCTAAGCAACAATAAGTCACCTTCAATCGTAACTCGGACACATACTAGGTATATATAAACTCTTACCACTGAACGATACAGTCGAGGTACACGCATGAAACTTCTCGCATTTCTGGTTAATATACTCATGCCAGCCTTTGGTGTTGTGTTCGTCGAGGTTGGCATGGTAGCCGGCAATGACCTTTCCGGGGAAGAGGTGTGGACCGGCGACCCAGTTGTCTGGGGGAGGGAGGTGTAGACGAACGAGGTGTTTTTTTTTTGTTGGGATTGGATGGGGTAGGTTGTCCCGGTTATGGGGAGGAGGATGCTGGTGAGGAGGTTTGACAACTTCATTTCAGATCTGGGTGGAGGGTTTGTGCTTCAAGTGCAGCTTGATGTGGTTGTTTGGTTTGTTTTGGTAGGACTGGATGTTGTTCTTCAGTATTTATACTCGGGCTAGTATACAACGTAAGGATTACATATTTGGCGTTGCATCATGGTCGTATCTGATGAACCATCGGTCAAGTGGTGGCTTTGCTAGGTAGATGAGAACGAATACCTCTCATCCTCTGAGGACTTCGCCGTGTCTGGTGAAACGACGTAGGTGTAAAATCTGACAGTCTGTCATGGCGACGATGCTTCCAAACAGAGTAATTGTTCCAACGGTCATTTATGAAACCTATATATTTTACGAGATATAACCATAGATGATCGTATGAGATAGAGTTTATGTATGTCCATCCTTTCTCCCCAGAGACTACAATTCCCAACCTATCATAGCTGATCAGACCTTTTACAACCAGGGAACATCGATAACTTAATATTTTTTAAGCTTTTTCCTCTAATACCAGAAAAAATAAGATAAAAAAATTTCAGATTGTTGTTTCAGAAGCAGAGCTGTTATCAACACAATATCTGAGTGATCTAATAAATGAGCCATGAGCGAATAGATATGAAGACGAAGCTGATCACCCGCATCATAGCAATAGATATTGCCCTAGTTCGGTCTAGACACACTGAGAGTACCAAGGGTTCCAGTCGCGGCAGGTAGTGCCGGCCTCACACGATCCTGATCCAGTCCAGCCCTGGCCACCACATTGGTAGTATTTCTTGATAGTGCCGTTCGATGGAGCGGGCAAGGTAGGGGCAGCGGTGGATGTTGCCGCAGGGGTACTGGAAGTCTTGGAGAGGGTCACAAGAGTCGTCGGGGTCACGGAGGAGGCGGCGGCGGCGTTATTGACGGGAGGGGCGGAAATAGAAGAAGAGGAACCGGAGGAGGCACCACCAGACCAGACAGACGGGCCGGGAAGATCGTAGGAAGTTGGGACCGGGTAGTAGATGTCGAAGTGGATGTTGGGATCCTCAGGCTTGTACATACCGGGGATCTTGACCAAGGGGCCCGGAACGCCCGATCCAGAACCGGTAACCTCGATTTGAGCGCAGGTGAAGTAGAACTCGGAATTGCCACTGAAGCCGCGATGAAGGCCAATGTGCTCAACACGGACAAGATATTGACCGGGCGGAGTATCCTTGGGGATCTTGAAGGACGCAGTGTCCTTACCCCAAGTGCACCAGTCGGTATCCTTCAAGCCATCGGAAATGTCTTCGCAGACACCCTCCTGGTATACCTTGAACCAATCCCCCGATCCGTCGTAGGTCTTGACATCGCCGGGTGCCTTGGACATGTAGATTTGCAGAGGCCCAGGGTGCTTCATCGAAGCACCATAGGCGAGCTGAAAACCGATCTCTGCACCAGGAGCGACGGTATAGACCTTTGTCTTGGCCGCAGAGTCCATGGAACCTTTGTTGCAGCGGAAGTCGTTGTTCACGATTTCAGAAGCCAGTGTTGGTTGGTACCCATTGCTATTCTCGCGGATGTATTCGAAATCCTTGGTTGTCTGTCCGTCGACAATCAACTTCGAAAACACATAATGACCCGAAACCAGCGGGGCGATACTCGCGAGAAAGGAAAGAGAGGCAAGGTTGAGCTTCATCTTGGACAAAAGACAAATAAAAAATAATGAAAGGAAAACAAACGTCTAGTTTGTCGGTTAAGAAAGAAAGGAGTGAATAATACTAAAAAAGGAAGAACAGGAAGAATGAACGAATTGATATTGAAAGGTCAGCATGATCTTGTCGATAACCACAGCTTAAATAGTTCTCCTAGCTCGACGGTGATCAAAGGAATGAAATTGAAGTAAAACCTTCAGTTTCATATTGATGTAGTCCCATGTTACTCATAAATCCTATACGAAGTGCGCAGTGACCTTACCCCTAGGTGATAAGAGCCGAACCTTCCTTGTAGCTCAGGGCCCCTAGACCAAAACCCTGGACCCATACAGCATGATGTCTAGACTCATGACCTACGTGCGAGGCGCTCCGCCAATAAGCAATTACGGTTCGTAACGATATGGGTAAATCCACTACTATGTAGCTATTGCCCCACATGTGGAGGGTAACGACCTTCCTTTCAAGGCATAGAGTTGTCTTTTAGCGAGATAGCTACACACGGTTAAAGTCGGCCTGCCGTACAACAAGTGTGAATGTTGCATGTGCAGGAGAGTAGGTCACCAACTATTCTAGTAGTTATGATATATCCGCAAGTCAGCTCGCACTGGCAGTATAAGACGAGATTCACTTGGAGAGCAATCACGGGCAGATTATGATTAGGCTAAAGGAGGTGGTCCTCCTGTTCAAGTATGAATGCCGAGGTGGCCAACCGATTACCCGCTTAATCCAGCAAAGCGGGGAATAAAAGTACGTGAGAACACTACGATGATCATGAAGAGACCGTTAGGATAAAGATGAAGTCCGAATGAGTGCAGTTGTCAATCTAGCAGGTCTACCAAGGTTAGGCCGGCATTAGGCACGTACATAGACAGAAACACAAAGGTATGTTTTTCAGACTTCAATGGACAAATGAAGCAGAAGCGTGTCATTTCCACATTCGAGTCTTGTTCGAGGAAGCGCCTTAGCCCCTTCCCTTGATCTGAGCGGGAAGTTAAAGTTAGAAACGGATTTATGTAGGGCTAGTGGGGTTTCCGATTCGGGTCTAGATAGACGGAGCGAAGAAGATTAGTGATCTTGTCAGAAAGACCTGAAACCGCCGTCTTATAGCCATCGGATAGTTCTTAATCCGCCAACTGCCGAGTCAGAACCGGAAGTCTGCTCAGTGAGAGCTTCACCGGCAAGAGGGGGGTCCACTTTGTCTTATGAGGATCACTGCACACAACTCGATTCGTATTGTGAATTTTCTCCTGAGACCATGGATTCCATTGTACTTCCTTCGCTACGATGTGGCTTAGGAGCACAGGCATAGCTGCAATCCTAACGTGCAATTTGACACATTTGTGTATCGCTAGCAGCAGTAATCAGTATAACTGTAGGTATGGGTTCAGAAAAGGCCCTATAGCGACACTCTTTGGAGTTATCTGGACGAAATAATACAACCACCTCCTATGACATGTTACTGCGTCTAGCCGTAGGATATAATACATAATGGACTTTGTCCTATTGGCCAGACCTAAAGTACCTCGAGCTATGGCACGATTTAGGCTCTGTCCGAGCGGAAAATGGCTCCGTACCCGCCGTCTAAACGGAAACTTTGAGATAGCCTTGAGATCATAGAATCCTATATTATGACTAACGGTTTGCCTAATTTTAACCAGATTTAATCTCCGGTCTATCTATAAACAAAGGTCTGTCCATGGCTGACTCCTACCAGATGCACTGATCTCTGCGGGTGTCCTTCGACACATGAGCTCCTCTTGGCGCTTGATTGCCTCGGTAGTCATGGACTCATGAACAATGTAGTTATGGAGTATTGATGTTTTTGATGGTTGGCTAGTCCACAGACTCAAGCTGGACCCACTTGATCAGGGTCTCGAGGCACCGTGAGTTCTAAATGTTTCGAACTTGTGGGCCCTGTAACCGAGCGATTTCCTTTTCTAGTAATTGCGGGCTGAGTGAAACGACTCAATCTACCAATAATCGAGTTGAAAGGTATAAAACATGAGACAGCCACTTATCATAGGAAGAATAAGCGAGTTCGAGCGCTCAATGTGGAAAAGTTTGTACTAAGGTAGCTTTGCTATCTAGTCCCTGGACTACGGCAGAAAGTGGAGTCAGGGCAGATTGTATGTCGATGCTGAGCTGAAGTCTTGACTTGCTGAGGGTATCCACAGCACAACCCGTTGACAGACTTCTTTTAGTTAGTCTGTCCGATAATTGCCCGTTAACAGGCTGAATTGGCCTGGGTCAGGAGCCCAAGTTTCCACGGCATGGCATTATAATCGCCACTCGCGTTTGGATCCACGCCCTGGTAAAGATAGCATAGATTACAGGGGCTAATGGTCATGGTCTTGTCAACATTTGTGCGCACCATCTCCCCATGGCTGATACTCTTAGTCCAGGCCGGAGCGCTAAACTTGGCATTGTTGGACTGCGCAAAGGGGTTCGCCTCCGTGTCGGCAAGACTGGTCCAGGTACCAGAGAGACTCGTGGAAGTCCAGGAACGGAAGTATCTCGCACTGTCCCTGCCGATGGCCTCAACGAGAAGAAGGTACTCACCGTCGCCGGTGCTGTATACATTGGATACCTCAAATAAGGCATATGCATTCGTGCCTTGCAGCGCGATGACGGTATTTCCCATAGCGTTCGGAAAGCTCCCGAGAGAGGTCTGAGAGCGGGAGAGAAGACCATTATCGTCCGATGGAAAAAGATAGCAGTCGGACGAATCGCGAATCGTCCACATGTCAACCCAATTTCTGTTAGCTATGTTCTCCGAAATGATACTGGGCATGGTGTCGAAGAAATTCTTGGGCGCACTCCACCCATCAGGATTGCTGATGTCGGAGTTGGTGGAGTACGCAGCGTTACCATTTTGGTAGACAAGGCACCACACCACAGCTTGTGTGGCTCAAAGTAGAAGACCTAAGGAGTGGCGCGATAGCCTGTCCCGATGGGGCCTTGATCAAGGTAGTGGAATGTTGCCGAGTTGGCGTCATTGAAATCGGTAAAACTGAGGTAAACTAGGTGATAACCGGCTTCCTTGGCTGTGCTAGCAAAAACGTGGTAAACGCCACCGACTTCGACGATGGACGGGTCTTTGATTCCAGCAAGGTCGTAGTTATCGTTTTTTGGGCTAATAAGAGGACCACTCGAACTCCATTCGAAGCTCTTGGGCAGACTGGCCTTCGTCACGGAGTCTTTCCGAATACTAGCCGAAAGCACGTTGACAGCTGCGAGGCAGACTGAAATGACGGAAAGTCGAAGTGACAGCATTGTTTCACTTAGAAAGGTCTTAGAGAAGAAGAAGTACAAGTGAGATAGCAGGTGATCATTGAGTTTAGCATTCTTCTTTGAGTAGTAGCTTACGGCAAACGTGTATATTCTCCATCAATAACAGTCCTCAAGGAAACGGAGCTCTGCAGTAAAGGACGAGGGTATCAGGCTGAATCACGAAATCCTGGGTCGCTTCTGTCTGAGTTTAGGCAATAGGGGGGACTCTCTTCATGCATTATAGTGTGAAGGACGCCCAATGAAGTACACTCTCAAGCAGTCGTTCAATTGGACAATATATCATTACTAAAAACACTTGCTTTACTCGCCTGGACTTTCCTTTCCGAAGTCCCCCGACACATGAAAATTTCATAGATTAGCTCCTTGATGTCCAGCTGGGTACATGCGCCATTTAACATCATTGTATGAGAAGGACGGGGACTGCGAATACCCTCTAGCAGCTATAATATACAATACAGAAACAACTCCCACCGTACGAGACGATGCAAGTATGGCACCGTTGTATTTCTCTGAAAAAGGAGAAAAAATAATCTTAAATGCCCGAAGCAAAAGCGTAAAGGCTGTGGGCTTGATGGTCCCGTGAGCCCAAATCTTCTCCAGACCTTGTCCGGCGTTGATTGGAATACCAGCACTCACTGCTCGAGTCTGACCATTTTTGACATATCAGGGGTAGCCCGATCACATGTATGCCTGAATACATGCTATGACACTCTGCTGCGAGAGTAGTGCTGCCCAGACAAACGGACTTTTGCCATTTCAAGGGTAAAGCAGGAATGAAAGTCATGCCACTAGAGCTGATACCTCAATAATCATCTGCATCCATAGATGCATGCCAAGTGGAGCTCTAACCGGTCAAGCAGGAAAGCGCCTGTAAGCTATTAGTCAATGTCTCCACAGCACCTATAGCACGAAATTGAATCAGCCAAGGTAAATTTAATACAACGTACTTGAATAATACCTGCTTTATTTCGGGCCCCTTTCTTCGTCCGGTTGACGCTCTCTACCGGTCAATCCAGCATTTGTATAGGTATCCGGCTGATTTCTTTCAATAATCTCTCCAGCAAGATCATACCGTCTCATCACATCTTCCAGTAGAGAGTCAACCTCATCCCTCGAGAACCTCCTGTTCCTGTACTGCAACATGGTCCTCTTCTGCTCAATATACTCCCGAACCCTCCTGAGCTCTAGCATATTTTTCCGGGGTCGCTGAGGAAGGCCCCTACCTTTGAGAAGAGCTATAAACCCAGCAATGACAGTGTTAATGGCGCCTAAAACGGTTATTGCAATCAAATGTTGGCCCCCAAACGGTCCAAGAGCAGTTATGGTTGCCCCGACCATTACTTGCACAATCGCAAGTAAGTTGAAGAACGTGCTAACAAAACGGTACTGCCACCATTCGTGGGATTCTTCATGGACCAGCTTCTTGTACAGTTTATCTGTTGCATCTGTGAATGTTTGGTAACTTGGTGCTTCCTCTGTGGATAGGCCTGCGTGTGTCGGTTGTGAGCTAGGTGTGTTATTTGCATTCGACATATTGTAATTTGCTGAAACCAATGATAGATTGACGAAAGCAGGATGGTGTTTTTGTGCAGAAGGCTCGAGAGTCTCAGCGTCAAATCTTAGGCACCTATGAGTGGAGACAGCTACGCAACCTTTATAAGTCCTCTTCATATCGATATTCCCTCGGGAACAGGGGCTGCAAATGGCGATCGACTGACATATGCTACATGGTTTTACTGTCTTCATGCGATAAGAGAAACTTAGGACGGGATTGGCTTAGCGAACTTCCAGACCTACCGAGACCCTCCTGGGCTTGGGGTGCCCATGGTACGCTGAAGTCAATCCACAATAAGGTTATTTTATATCATACTTTTATCTTCAAGCCCCGCAGTGATCGGGAACCTAGGTATCTTGCTGATGTCAGACGTTTAGGCTCATATGATACATGAAACGGATGCTGCCAACTGTTGTACAGTTGCTATTGTTGCAAAGCCCTCTTCTGTTCTCTTCTCTTCTCTCCTTCTTCTTCCTTCATCTCTGTTTCTGGTGGGAAAAATGAAAGGGGGCCATAGCATTTGCGGAGCTTATCTGCGAAAAGCCAAGGATCGAAGATATCGAACGATCTACTAGGTCTAGCCGATTTAGGCCATGCATAATATGTTGTTTCGCCGGGCGACTGTCGACATAATGGCATCGCTCAACTCAGGATACGACTTCATGCGATGTGTCACCCGCAGCAGACTGATAAAATATTGGTTCAGTCTAACCCTAAGCCAAGCGCACCATTCAGCCCAGATTCACACTCATATGATCTCGTAAATGACAGCCCTTTCGTATCAATCGACATTCTACAGGATACTCAGCAGACTGATATGTAAAGATCAAACTAACATACAACACGTTGTAAAATGTTCCCAGGGATTTGCCCTACTGTGGTATATACTCACGCCATTATAAATCCATCTTGGGTATCCAATAAACGCCAATACTGAAATCAAATCTAAGAGGCATCATCCCCATTAGCAACTTTTGTACTCCCTCCCATTAACGCGAACTCATCCCCGAATCGCTTATTGTCCCATTCTCTGTCGCTCCTACCACCCGATTCATTCTTCGCGGCACTGGATATTCTATGCATCCTATAGTTTGCCGGTGGACCATCGGAATGATCTGTACTCCACGAGAAGGAACAGCATAGAGTCCGTAGCAGGGGTCGAAGAGTGGGTAAACAGGCGCAGATGATTCCGACACAGGGCTCGACGAAGGTCCAGGTTGCGGCTTCCATTACGGAGTCTATACGGTTGAGATATTAGTTGAGAATAAATGGATTCGAGGAATAAAGGAAACAGACATGACGTATCCATAGTTTCGAAGATATCGAGGGTAACAACTCGCATAATGCTCGCGACACAGACACTGGATTCATTAGCTTTCAACCTTCACCGATAAAATATACTAAAAGACGTACAATCCACCGAGAAGGAATATCCCCAGAATAGTCAGCTTCTGCGACAGCCGTAGTTGAAGTTGTAGAACCATCGGAATCGGTAAAGCGAGAATAACCACATCAATGAGTAGATTAGAGATCGCATTGCCGAAGAAAAATTGTTTCGGGTCGATACAAGTTCCTTCTAACGTCTTGTTCCAGTTCAAGGCAATCGGGCGACATTGAAGAAGGACGGTAATAAAGACCGCGAGACACCATGATACGACTAGACCGCCGGTGATGAGGCTCGCGATTCTGAAATTGCGAACGCTGAAGATCCGGCGGTAGAGTAGGAGGATTGAGATTTTGATCGAGGGGATGAGGAGGGTATATGAGATTTCGTTGGCGAAGAAACACTGCAATTGTCGTTAGACTTGGATCACAGTTGAACGCCCGCAGATACTCGCCTTTTGGAAGATGATCTTCTCCTGGATACTCAGTTCGTCCATGTGTTTTCCTAGCCCGCCATCTCGGGCCCCTATACACGATCAGCCATGTACAATCTCGTCGCAATATGGGAAACATACAAACAACAGCTTCTCCCAGCATGCTATAAGCAAGAATAATCGACACACAGATGACATAGTCATCCATTCCCAAAGTAGTTCTCATCCATCGCGCAACGATCCGAAAACCGACCACAATCGTGGACAGCGCAACGAGCACAGCACTGACCGTGATGTAGGTTTTCCCACGGTCATTAGCACCCATAATGGGACGAAAAAGCGTTTGCCAGAGGATGAATGCGTTGTTGTCGTCGCTGTATATACATAACCGTATTCGCCGGCCAAACGACGGCAAAATTTCGCAACCTCGTCGGACGTGAGCCAAGGTTTGCTTGATTGCTTGACGTACTATTTAAACCCACATGGACCCCGTACTCCGCTAGGATTGGTATGTGGGTAACATTTTAAGATAAGATTGAGTGTGAATTAGCTGTTTTTGAAGCTTGAAGGGTTTCACTTCACGTTTGTGTCGCTATTATCCAGGGGCTCGCGCCACCAGGGTTATGTGCATATGAACAGGGATTCGTATCAAAAGTGCCTTACTAGGAACTGTTAGCTACCAGGGGTCTTGGAAAACGAGTACTTTAAATGCCTAAAGAATTACATGTGCGTGCGAATGCCCAAGTACGAGGACTTGTTTCCGGCAGACCCGCCCGCAGGGATCTTCATCCTGGTGGCTCGATGTGCGCATACTTCGTACCATTAAGGTGGGATTTGTGCTTAGACTAGTGGTATTCCTCTGACGCTAGAGTCCTAGACTTGGCAGATTGTGCGGGATGGTTTATAAATGATTAATCTCAAATTCCGCGGCAACGGTTCACCCATCTCGAGCTGTGGGATCTACAAGAACGCAACGCTCCTAACATATAAGCTACTAGAAGAGAGAAATACTATCGGTGAGTACTATGAGAATGAGACATAAGGCATGGGTCTCTCTGGTGCACAATGGCATATGCTAACAATAGAAAATAGAACAGGCTATCGAACCAAATGCTTCAGGAGAAAAGCAGAAAGCAGTACACAGGAAATAGACTACCCCCAAAGTCTGGAACCGGTCAAACCAAACACGCAAGATTAATCAAATAAACTTCGATCCTGGCTCTGCAGGATCGGACGGAGTGGGTCGGGCACAGAACGAAATTGAAGCCTTCCCGATGCCGATTGGCCTGGGATGCCGTTGGTTACATCGGACCCATTCCTCACCCCCAAGCCGTTGTATCAACCCACGAAATGTCTCAAACTAAGCAGGATCTATTCGAACCTTGGGAGTAGACCCCGCCAACCCTTCTCGCATACCGTGTTCCATGCGGTTAGGCTACCTCCTAGTTCATTGGGATGCAATCTTTAGCACCAGCTTGGCAGTCTCTTCCGGCATGCTGAGGAACGGACTGTGGCTCGCTGGTAGCCTCTCGACGTCTATATCCACTCCCACCTTCCGCACGTTTCCGATCATCATCTCCTGAACCATGGGAATGAGGGCAGCATCTTGTTCGCACACAATGTATGTGGCGGGGATGCTGCGATACGCCTCGTTTGAGATCGGGTCGAACTGGGCGGATTTTGGGTGGACCACTAGCTTCTT
This sequence comes from Aspergillus oryzae RIB40, assembly GCF_000184455.2. Classification (NCBI taxonomy): domain Eukaryota; kingdom Fungi; phylum Ascomycota; class Eurotiomycetes; order Eurotiales; family Aspergillaceae; genus Aspergillus; species Aspergillus oryzae. The sequence continues at coordinate 1,030,322 of NC_036442.1, read as the reverse complement.
GGCCCATGCAGCGGCTTCCTCAGCGGGAAGGTCGTTGAAAAAAAAGGTCGCTGGGTCAGGGACAGTCAACATCCCCTTTTCATCCTAGAAATGCTTATTAGCGAGTGCATATCAGTTAAGGTAAGCGACTACCTACATCGATTGTTATGAAAGGAGGCAATTGGCCGCCGAACATACCCGCGAGGCTGTTGCCACTAGGGGGTATAAAAGCAGTCATGTAGATCAGACGTTTGATCGCCAGTCCGTCTAGGGCATCAGTGCCAACAATTCCGCCATAGGAGTGCATGACCGCGACAACAGACTTCCCATCGTCAATGAGCGACTGTGCCGTCTGTCGGATGAGCGCCACGTCATCCGCCAATGTCTTCGTCGGGGGTACATCATTGTTGCAGGTTAGAAGGCGAGGACAGACTGCTTCGTAGCCCAAGTCTTCAAACGCCCTGCAGAACGGGGCATAAAATTCAGGGTGATGCCATGCCCCGTGAATGACAAGGATGGTAGGGCGAGTAGTAGTTGTAACAGTCATGTTGGTCCGCAAAAGTTTGTCTCAGACGTGGGACAGAGGTGGAAAGGTCCTGCATGTAAGTGTTATTCGGGGCCTTGAAGACTATTTTATCTCGGACAAATTGGTTCGTCGCAGCCAGATGAGACATCAGTGGAGTCTGTTGGTAGGGGATTCCGTCTGGCGGCCCTAAGTGTTCTAGCGGCCGCTAGGCGGAACACTTAGGGAGAATTTAGCTTTACTTAGGGAGAGTAATCATCAATTCAAGATCCAATCATAAAGAGGGCACCTTCCTGTTAACTTAATGTCCCTAATTGAAAGCCCCTCCTACAGCCTTTTTACTAAGCTACTACTAAGTTCGCCTAGTGATCTAGGACTCCGAGTCATGGAGATATTTGAGGACTTCAAACCCAGAAGCCTGGGTTATGGGCACTAGATATCCGATCCGCATGGACTTTGCAACAGTACTATCTATGTTTTCTTTTGATATCTCTCTTTACTACTAATAGTATAGATAACGTAAAATCGCTTATATACCCATGTCAAAACCAGGTTATACCTCGCTGAACTATACAACTAGTGTTGATCGAATGTTCAGAGCACAGATCAGTTGTTGAATAAGCCACCGAGCAGAAGTCAATGAGGAGATGCATATTGATCTACCGCAAATATGCCCACGCCACGGGTTAAATAGTGCTATCATCCGTTTCATTCTTGGATCTAATTTCTTTACCAGTTCTTCTATAGCCCATGGTAAGAGTCAACCGAAAACAGTGAGGTTCCTGAAACCATAAAATTTATTGAGTGAGATCGCCGGCGGACAAATTAGCATAAACTATCACTTAGAAGACGTAGGTTTAACACAGCTACAGGAAGTGACATAGAAAGCAGATACTCGTCTCGATCAGCCTCCAGGATTGTGGCGCTTGATGAAATCCTCCATACTGTGGGGAATGAGCTGACTGACGGTTTGTTTCTCCACTAGACTGTTTTTCAAGTACCGGTTTGACGGTGCCGGGATTTCCTTTCTATGAATAGAGGCGTATATATGTTTAAGTGTCAATAGTATGCGGTCGTATGAATAATAATAAGTCCTATCACTACTTCCCCATGGCGACGTGCCTGGAAATGCTGGAGAAAAACACATAGATTAATAATAGGCGATCTTATAGCTAACGGATTCTCCGCAAATTTCAAATCACAATAATCAAGACCGACAATCCCAAAATAAAAGCCACGAAATTAAATCCAAAGAAAATTAATGAATGAATATACAACTCGCCAGTCCCGCGAAGAGCCTATACAAGCAGGAACAAGCAGACAACCTCCACACAAAATCTAAGCAACAACAACAGTCTGATTGAGCAGGTCTAAATATGGCCATGCGCTCGCCTGTAAATCGACCAAGTTAGCTCCTTAATCTCATCGATGCGATCGTGAGAGGTTAGCGCTTACCCCGACAATTGCCACATGGGCGACGTTGATCTGTGCGTCTCCCTTGGCTATGGAGTCTGGGATCGTCACGGTGAAGTTCTGATAAGGAGGCGAGCTATCGTGGTACTCGGGCTTGAAGGGCCCGTTATAGAGCAGAGTGCCCAGTGTGTCTTTCGGAGCCATGCAGGGTCTTTCGGGGCAGGATGCCACGCCAATTGCGACACCCATCTCCTCGGAACCAGTTAAAGAGTTCTAATACGGCAGTTAGTCTCAGCTATAGCTGTGGGATGCTGGTCCATACTTACCGGGCGCTGAACCTGAACAACTAGATTCTCTCCTGCAGTGATCTCCTGGTCTTTCTTAGGAAGTCCAATGAAAGCATTCTGCGCCGAGACGGCGGCGGCAAGAAAAGCGATAAAGTAAGGGGCCTTCATGTTGTTGATACTGACTCAATGATAAAGAGTTATAGTGAAATTGAAAGATATTGAGCTGATGCTTGCGATTCTAGTCTTGACCTTACTTTTTGATGTTGGTTGAAGTCGAGACAGAGGGGGTTTTTATGCTGTTGAGAAATGGGATACAGGCCAATGTTAGGGGCACACCCACTGGACGATGGTGATTCGTTAAGTCTCTGCAAGTCTCAGAGCGGCGAGCGAAGCCACGATTGTGGTTGGCCTGAAGGACTCAGAATCCGAGGCAACCGAAGGTTGAAAATCCCCGACACTGCCGAGATCGCCTAATCTCGCCCCATGTTTGGTCAACCCCATGAAAAACATGCATATTGTCTGTAGGGCCTGATGCTAATAATACCTGCAGGAGCTGTCCTCTTTTCCTTCTACGTAGACTGGCGGTCAGACCCATTTCGCCTGTTGGGGTTTAGAATTATCTTTTGCGGTTTCGAACCTTGTTCGCGTGAGTCCCTTTGAATGTGGCCATTTGCGAAAGACTCGATCAATATCTGTATGACTTATGGGATTCTAAGCTACGAGACAGAGTATACGACGACTATAAATAGGTATCAAGAATGACAGGTCAGAAGAGATGTTGGGAGTTTGTTGGACAAGAGAAGGGACAGGTCTTTGTTTAAAGCTAAGGAAGCGGCAGGGTGCCTGAACTTGCCCTAACAAGTCACCCCACGGCAGACTGGGAAAGGTGATCAATAGTCATGCCAGAGATATCCTGCCATTATATTCTCCAAGCGTGTCATGTTGCTTAATTACGAGCTTAAAATAACAGTTCAGTCTCCATGGAGCGGCATCAACGAGATATGACGTCATACATCCATGTTACTCTAGGATTCACTCAGCAAATCAGCTCTTGACAGCGCAATGCACGAAGAATTACGCTAGAGGGATAGTCGGATGCTACTGGACTAATTATAAAGATCGAGACGTAGAGTAGGATTGTGGAGGACTAAGATCATCATTTCTATAGCAACATGCTACTCTCGTCATTTACTTGAAAGCATTCCACTAGCTAATCAACAACACATCAGTTGTGTGATGTCTAGCATGATCATTTTGTTCATGTAATAAAAACCTGATGGAGTGCTCTCTATTAGGCAACTCATGCCTGGAGGATTCTCAGTGTTGAAATAATGACTCGCTGCCTACGAATGCCGGATCGAACGATTTGTCTCAACTCTCAACTGTATTCAGTGTCTTAGTATCTGATCATCACCCCATACTGACGATACGCTTTCCCTCATGGGACACTTTAAGTGTTATTTATAGTGATCAAAGACAAAGCGAAACCGTAGCATCTCGTATTTCATCCCAGCCCGGATTAACCGCTGCCTAGACAAGTAGCTAGATATGTGACAGCGGTAACCACCCCGTGCATGGTATAAGGAAACAACCTGATCACGCCGCGGATGGAATGGGCGGTTCCAGCCCCTCTGAATATTACCTGTACATACTACATACACGCGACCGGCCTGAGGATTGTACAATTTTCACTGAGCAAGGCGGCAGCGTCCGCAAAATCGAGGTCGTTCCTTAAATGCAGTGTAACAGCTGCAGAGCTTACATACTCCGGAATCAGTGCACACTGCCGACCCACGAGCTTGTTCGTATTAGTATCTAACTGAAGGTTTGTGGCTGTGCATAACAGGGCTGGCAGTCTTTTCATACCCTACCACAGTAGCCACATAGTAGAGTAATCTCAGACGATGTCCGAGTAGAACTAAATACCGATGACCCACTTAGCCATCGTAGCCAACCATAGTCAATAGCTCTTTTATATCCACGCTAATTTTTGAGTCACCTACCTCATTAAGAATAGTGTTGTAGCGCCCTATTCCACATTGCTTGGGATTTCAATAAGTTCAGTCAATCAAGCCTTAGTGGGTTCCATGCTCTCAGGAACATCTAGAACGCGTCAGTGGTAAACTCTGTGGGTCTAACTAAGGAGACGAACGCTAAGCTTCGAGACACTTGCCAAAAGTGGCAATTAATTAGAGCACCCTGGAAAATTGGTACTGTCTAGCACACGACTTTCTTTGCAGTGTCCAGTAAACAGAAGTAGAGTTTAGAAAGGGAAGTCCTTTAAAACCACGGTTCCTGTATTTTGTCGTTGATCAACTCTCTGTTTCTTGCTGCTCCATCATCATTGAATTGTATTCGAGGAAAGCCGACTACCACACAATATATCTGACCGGTAGAAATGGCATATTAATTCTGCAACTTATCGTCTATGTTCCTTCCCTGGTGATCATATTCATCGCCTGTATGAGGCACGGTTTTTGCCGTTCTGCAGGCTGGGTTCTTATTCTGATATTTTGCCTCCTTTGCATTGCTGGGTCTATCTGTGAATTACACGCACGCAGCCATCCATCAAAAGATATCCTAATAGCGGTCGTCCTTGACTTCAATGACATATCACCACTCATCCTTGCCGCTTAGGATTGCTATCAAACTTGTAAGAGGTCGACAGGCCTTTCTTGCTTGCCCCTCTCTCTGTGAAGAAAAACTGAAATTTTGGAAAGGATAACACTGGCATATCCGTGAAGCATGTGCTTGATTCGAAAAGAAAAAGGACTTTTTCCCCCGAGGCGGAATAGCCAGCGATCTGCTAATAATAGCGGTATATTCCCATTGTAGTCAGACGTCATATCCAACTAGGCCATCAGGGGTTTGGAGTTGAAATAAAAGTTACCCTCGAGCTGAGCCTTTCCCGTCTAGCTCACATCGTCGTAAGCGCCTCCTCGTCTGATACTTACCACTCAAAATCCACGTCCCGTGTTGCGATTTACCTTCGCCCAGTGAAGGTTTAAGATGCATTCTTAGGCTACCGGGTCCCTACTACTAGGTCATCCAAGACCGTCCATGTTGAGGTGGTATAGTGGTGCCAGTACCCGTGTACAGATATATATAACGGTGTGCTCTCTTGCTGCTCCAAAGCTATTTATTTTCATGCCCATTCAACTAAAATGCCAATGGCACCAAAGTCGTGCCTTGTACACATTATCCTCAACATATATCTGCACTCCAAAATCTCAATTGGTGCTATCCATTTACCATTTTTACACTCATCCCAATAACAATTGCACCATAAGATGCACGATTAAAATCATGTCCGTACATAGACGGACTCGTTCGAATAAAACATAGTTAGGGGATACTGTACTCAACGAGGACGACGAATACTCACGAAAAATATATTCGAGACACGACAAGTTCGTCATGGCTATCATGCCTGTGGCCTTCAGTAGAACCTATAGATAGATACATGTGGTCCCAACACTAACAGCCACCCAGATCGTAGTCGAGAGCACTTGCAGCATCCAAGCAATAATGGAACACCAGCATGTCAATATCTCATTTCCGAGCAATTATTTGGTGTTGACGCCACACAAAAGTGGTTCTTCTTTAATACCAAGGAAAATCTTATGGACAAAATTGAGCACTTTTGAGCACGTGGTTACTTTATGTATGGCGCCAAACGATACACACCCCTTTTGGACTTCTCTTCCCGAAAAGAGCGCGCTGGGATGATAAATACCTGCACATATTTCATAGGGCAATAAATATCGCATGACTTCCAACGGTTTACTCAAAAACTTCGCAGAAGTTTCTAAAGCGGAGTTCCGAGCCATCGAAAGTGCTGAGCAAGGGAGGTGATCGCAGTCAATAGTTCCAACGAAGACGCCGATCTCTATGCCGATCTCTCTCCCCTTAATTCGAGTCTTAGATCGCGTTTTTGAGTCGTATTATCAGCAATACCCTTTCCCTGAGCGATTCCTTGGAACTTGACCGAGGAAATGGCGTGATGGATTATATCGTGGTGATTATACAGTCGGCTATTTCATCACGACGGAAATTGATCATACCCCATCGAATTGATACTAAATTAGCCACCTGGGTTCTGTGGCGATGAGGCGGGAGTGACCTTCTCCGTGAGACATCTGTGGGGCAAATCATCGGGGTTGTGAGACTAGCTCATTGACTAGCGAGATGGGGAAGCTTAGAATGATGAAAAGCCGTGTCGATCATCGCGTAACTCTCTAGCCGACATGGGGCTGCTTAAAGGGTCTCCGGCTTACTCCGGAGTAATGTGAGGGAAGAGTTGATATCATCTCGGATCCAACTGGGCTGCGATTGTGTCCTCTACAATACGATGGCTGGTTTGGACCTGCACCAGCGCAATTCAAGTTTCAACATTGTGTACAGGATGCTAAGATTAGGCCGTTCATGCGAGTTCCATGCAGCACTCGGCTAATAGAATTACAGAAGTTATCCGAGAGCCGACTCTAAGAATAACGATGTGAGACATTCTCCACACCATCCAGCGAAGCGATTGCATCAGGGATCGATGCAATCAATATCCTCCCCAATAGCGCAACGCTACAGCCTCACGAGCTCATAAACAGCATCCAAGCATCTCATTGCGACATTTATTTGGTTTTGAATATAAAAACCCTCGCATTCCCCCGGGATCGACGAAAACCATCTTCCACAACCGCAACCATCAATCAAGACAGCACTCTACGAAACAAACAAACCACTCCCAAACCGCCACCATGAAGTTCACTCTCGCCGCCGCTTCCACCTTCATTACCGCTGCGCTCGCAGCCACTCTCCCCAAGTCTTTCACTCTTGTCGCTGACGGCGGCAACACCGTCCTCACTGACAACAGTATGTACCCTCTACCTCCACCCTTCACTAGAAATCGTGACTAACCTCAACAGCCAACGCCATTGTGGACGCTTCCCAGGCCAACACTCTGGAGATCCTCCGCCGTATGTCTCACTCACCCAGTATAATACTACACGAACCAAACTAAAAATATACAGTGAAAAGCGAGGACGGCAAGACCATCACCTTCACCCAACAACAAGCCGTGAACCCCAATTCGTGGCAGAACCTTTATGCCATCGCAGGCAAGTCTAAGCCTCTAGGCTTGACCATCCCTCACTCTGGTGCCACTCCCGACGGCGCTGTGCTCAACGGCTGGGGCATCACCGACGACGGCTACCTCACCTTCAACGGCGAGAACAACTTCGGTCTTTCCGAGGACAAGCACCAGATCTACTTCCTTGGAGAGGACGCCACTGTTCCCAAGGTTACTCTCTGGGTTAAGGAGCTCAAATAGGCTGGTGCTTTTTTTTTTTTTTAGTTGGATATTTGGATGCTATGTGACTTGAAGTCAACATCGCATGTGGATATAGTCTAGGCTGGTATTGGACATATGGATAATAGTAAATAATTCAAATACTTCCATGACATCATTCTTCATCTGTTTTGTAAACCAGTAGACCTTTACTGGGTAAAATGGAGAAGGTTTCCTGAGGACGATAATGCATTGTAAGAATTGGGAGCGATGAAGTAAGTCATGCTCCAAAATAGGTGGATAAATACCTGGTCACGTCCTAAAGATGTGGTAAATGTATGGTGCTCCTAAAATAATGCACTACATTTGTCGACATGTATCACCCATCGCGCCGAATGCCTTTTCGCATTTTATGTTGTAAAGTTATCTAGAGTTAGATTCTACCTAATCTGGGCTAACTATCTAGGATTTAGACGTGGCGTATCCGAACTATGACTCCTCATCTTCTGGTGACGACCGAGTTCATCACAAAGAGCAGGTCATAGCTAGGTACCTCATTCCGTCTCGAATGACTTCTCATCCTATCCATATTTTCTCTTTAGACGACTCGCAAAGTACAGAAGTCTCCAACCTTCGATACGGGACTGATGCGGTCGGTGGAGCGTGATAGACCTTTGCACATTGAAGCCTTCAGGTGGAGAAAAGGTATAGATAGACCCAGTCTTTGGCACAACAGAGAATTTCATGTGCGCCATAGCTGCTTGGAACGCGGCCCAGGTGATTGAGCTCCGTGGTCTCGGGTTAGAGAATAGGGTCGAGAATACCTCCAAGGAGGATGGCTTTACTTTGAATGCTTGGGATGGCGCTGCAGGTTCTGGTTCCGTCGCGGGAGCTGCTGTTGGAGCGATACTGTACACGGATGAATGTGGTGGGCGTGTTTTGATCTTTTCCTTGCGCTGTTCAATTTGGATTTCCCGATTGGGCGCTTCAGGGGTTGACGAAGCAAGCTCAGCCCGTGCTATCTGCTCGCTCTTCTCCTTCTGCTGTTGAGCTTGATTCTGCAGGTCTGACAAGCATTCTTCGTTTAGATCCTGATAGAGAAAGCCGATATCTGCCCCTATTCTGCTGGAAATGAACTCATCAAGTGTGGTCAGCGCGCCTTGGGCCATTCCCGGCTCCATAAGATTATCAATCGGCACTGCAAACGCCGATAAGTCAACCTCAGACTTTAGCGGGTCAAGTTCAGACCCTACATCCTTTATGCGAGAAACATAAGTTTGGCACTTCTTCGGATTTATTGGCGGCATGGGTAGAGACGTCGAGAGACACTGGACGAAATTGGTTGTCACAGCAAGATCACCGAAAGCGTCAAATTCGCTCTCCACCATCTTATCTTGCTCAGCGGGATGTGTTTGATGGAGGTCGTCTAACTTTCTAACCCATTCGACTACCCGGGAGGCATTCGTGTCGGGTTGACAAAGGCGAAGTATGTAATTGAGTTGCGGATCGGTTCTGGTAAGAGTGTCCGGCTTGGTTTTCATCGTTACCCGCGCGGTGCCATTATCATATACACCAGAGACGCGCTTGAAATGTTTATCGCCAGACCCCATTTGGACAAAGCGCTTGAAAAGCCGCTGGACTCGTTGGTACTCGAAATGACAGACGTTTGCAAGCTCCTGGAGAAAGGAGCTTTTGTAGGTCCGGTCATTTGGTCCGGTCATAAGGGCTTGGAGCAGTTGATGGATATACCCCCAGACTGCAGCACCCACGACGGCATTGTGGATCATCTCGAAAAATGCGATGTTAATATATTTGTCTGTGATCAAGGGCAATCTTCGGCCTTTCTCATCGGCGACCAGCTCGGGTCGACTAAAAAACCAAGCATTAACAGCGTGAGCAAGGAATTCGGGCTCAGTCCGACATAGAAGTACATAATCCTCCAGAGCTGACTTCTGATCAAGAGAAAGAGCAGCCAGGTCTTCCAAGGAAAGTTTTTCTGGCTTCTGGTCGATTATAAGTTTGGACATAGCCTCACGTGCCGCCTTTTCTGACTTTTTGGAGCGCGCTTTGGTCTCAACGGTAGAACCCGCTTCAAGAATGTCCTGGATCACGATATTCATGGACGTTAGCAGGATAGACTGTCTTTACAAAATAAGTTCACCCGTCGACTGAGGAACAATCAAACCAGCATCCACACCAACTTTCATCATAGCCATTGTTTCCTTATACTTCTCCCGGTCAGAGACGGTAAAGGATTGTCCATATCGTTCTTCGTCCATGAACAACGTGAAGCTATAGCGAAAAGGCTCAACATGTTTAAGACCATGGACCTGTATACTCCTCAATATGACCGCCGCGTCACCAGGGCCGCCGTTGGCACTTTCGATGTACTGCTCAGGTAAGGACTTCGTCGCGCGATGTTTCAGACAATCCAGCAGATAGTCAGAATCCGGATCGGCGATATCTCGTAAATTCCAGTCGGGAATGAACTTGTAAACATCGCCTAAAGATCTATCGGTAGGGGACTTCAACATCTGTCCTTCGGCAGCACCGGCTCTCATGACCTTCTCCCGTTGTGCCTTGCCCAGGGAATGCCATATTCCCTCGATCTTCGGTCCATGAAGCTTATATTTTCGCGCAAGATCGCTCTGCAGCTCCTTTATCAAATCAGGTTTCTCCATTTCTTTTCCAATGAGCGGGGATCACCTGTGCCGGGTGATTCATGCGCACGTTTAATTGAATTTATGAGTCACGGGACTGTCGGGCCCTGAAGATGTCTAATAGTGGACAAGATTGATAATCGGCAACTTCTCTTTACAGTTACTAATATAAAGTCTTATTTAAGTCTCTTTTAGACTATAGCAGTGTACAACTACAAATATATATTAAAGACATCGAAGCTCAGGTTAATAATATTTCATAACTCATCACAGTTCATATTTTAGAAGTATCTTCTGGTTCGAGCCATTACATCTAATAAATATACACAAACTCATCGTTCTCCCGATCCGTCAAATCAAGGAAAGCATTATTGCCCACCTGGTTGTCGGTCTCGGCAGCCTCAACCTCAGCATCCTCCTCGGAAACCTGGTAATTATTCTCCATGGACCGATCGACGATCTTAGCCGGCTTCCCGTTTGCCACACGCCGACGCTCCTGCATTTTATTAAGCACAAACAGATTGGCCCATTGAATCAACACAATAGCAGCCATGGCAATGAAGATACCCAGACAGGCACGCAGCCCAGGTTGATACGCGGGCGCATCATTCTCATTGAACAGGAGCGGTCCCACGATGTTTCCAGCCGAAGAAGCGGCATTGTACAAACTCATGACGATGGACTTCTTCGTTTGTCCTGCAGTGTTTGCTACGATCCACGAGACAATGAGCGGGTTACCGCCGAACAAGAACGAAAGCAGATAGTATCCGGCCATTAATGCACCCTGGACGGAGTCATCCCGAGGGAGGGCATACAAGATCGCAAGACCGGCCACGACAGGTAACATGAAGGAGGCAAGCACGACGGCCTTGAGGCGGGCTTTCTGTGCGAGATAGCTGGCAAGGAGAATGATGATGAATTGGAGGGCACCGAAGGGCATGTTGAGTAACGTTGTCTTGAACTTGTCGAAGCCGAGTCCTGATAGGATCAGAGGACCGAAGACATTCGTCACCGATGCGCCGACGTTGAGCAAGAATGCCATGCCAATCCAGATGTATGTCTTCGGCTCTAGTCCGGCTTCCACAACGTGGCGCACCTTGAACTCTCGGCTTCCGGCTCCGGTTTGGTTGGCTCGGAGGCGCTCCATGGCCTGAAGCTTTTCTTGGTCGTTTAGGAATCGGGCTGAAGCAATATCGTTGTCGAGTCTCCAGTAGAGGAATGGCGACGAGACGATGGTAATAAGACCGACGAAGAGGAAGATACTATTTGTGGAAAATGTCAGTTAATATCTTAGAGCCCAGATCTAAGCTAGGCAAAAACTTACATCTGCCACTCTTTAAGCACACCGGACTGGATGTGTCCCAGCCCATAACTTAGGGCCGCAGCGATAATGGTGGCAAGACCATTGGTGCTGTACCAAGCTGCCACTCGTAGTGGCTGCTCTGCACGACGGTACCATTGGGCAGTGATAATACTGAATAGAGGCAGGCAGCCTGCCTCGAAAAGACCAAGAAAGAAGCGGGTGGCCATTAGCCCACCGAAGTTGTGGCAAGCAGCCATTGCCGCTTGTGCGACGCCCCATCCGGCGACCAGAACAGGAAGCAATATTCTATGTGGCACTTTGACAATCAAGAACGAGGAAAATGGCTGCCAGGCCAACTGGGCGATCGGAGCGATAGAGCCGACCAAGGAATACTCATTGCCAGAGAGGTGGGTGTCCTCCTTTAGGCCGAATGTGGCACCATATCCTAGAACCGTCTTGTCGAGAATCTGTAGGAAGTAACCCCACATCAGGATCACCAGGATGGTCCTGTCAGTCTTGTTTCGAATCCGCTTGCTATCCTCTTCGGTCAGAGGAACCCGCACGACGTTGATGTGGTCCATGTTCGCGGGTTTGACCGGATCTTCATGGTGAGTCCCTTGCGGCTTCGGATCCATGATGGGTAATGTATAGGAAGGTTATAATATAATAAGATGACCTTCGCAAGGGCCTTGGGTGACAGGCTGGAAGTTGGGGAAGGGTTTTTATATATTTGGCACGCTCCCCGCAAGAAGCCAGCGTTCAGCAACCCCCACGCCCTTACTAAACCCCAGATTCGTTACAAGATAAGTTTAGCGTAATATGGAGAACTTGATTTTTGGGATCCTTTGCGTTATCCAACCAATTTCTCAAAGTGGAAGCTTGAGTGGATCCGATACGATCCCCGCAAAAGCATAACCGCACCTCGGGCGAATGGCCCTCGGCTTCCCCCACGGAACTGGAACCCCCACGGTCTGTGGGGAGTCAAAGGGTCCTGGACAAAGAAGGCCGTCAGAGCAAATGACTGACATTTTATAACGATGGTATGCCCACGCAGCTAACTGCTTTGTTCCTAGAGTGTGCAACTTGCCACTGGAGAATCGTGCCACCGCGTCAGATGCCGACACATGAAAAACCTAACGGAAAAGCAGGATGGCCGAGTCCTCCCATCGCGGTTTCCCATGGCGTTTATGAGTAATGGATGACTCTTCACAGGATTTCAAAAAGCACGGTGGACAGAGTCCGTTGCATGGTCGGGCACACCAAACGGAAGGATTACGGGACAAGACAGGTTTTTCCTATCAAGCTTTGCCGAAGCCATAACAATGCTTGTCATATAGGGACATTGGTTTACAAGTCTCTTTTATGGATAATAGACGTCACACAAAGCTACTTCCCTTATGGACATAGATAAACATCCATAATCATGTAGATAAGCCGGTATCAGTAGGGATAAAAAGAACAGGAAGGATCAACGCTTAGATATGTAGACAAAACGACCAAATATTGATATCACTGAGTAGCTTTGGAGCACCTTTAAAGTGTATAGGCACTATAATAAGTGCATTTACTATAATGTGGTATTCATTATTTGAAAGGCATCGATCCCTTCATGGAATGTACATAAGCCTGTTCGCCAGCTGCTCTCAATACGTTGCTATAAATGTTGAATTCCCCACGCACCATAGTATCCCACGTCAATAGATAGGGCAATGTACAGAGTAGAAAGATAAGAAATCAAGAAATATGCCAAGCTTTCCAAATCTTAGAGTATAGAATAGTGCCTTGGCAGGTGGAGTCTGACGTAGGTATATCTAGGACGCGTACGGCGTTGCACGTGCCAATGCAATAGATACCTATGACAAGACATCGATCAACTAGGTAATTGGAATATAAAGCTCAGGAATCCTGCCGGCATTGTCTTGCCGGTTGGCAGCCTATTCATGGGTAGAATTCTCTTTTTTAGCCCATCTACTCCGTATGCAATTAAGTTTCAAGTCGCGAGATATGTGACACCTTTATACCCGCGCTATGAGATATTCCAGAAGACCGATAGAAGATATATCCACCCGTGAGCAAGTATGAGCTATTAGATATCGAATATAGGATCCGTTGATCATGACATTAGTGGAATCCATTAACCCGGTTGATGCTCTTCTAGGTATGCGTTCGTTAGACATCGACACCACTGGAGAGTTGGGAATACGGGGAAGGATAAAAGTTGGGCTGAAGTGGAGCCTAACCTATATTCCCTACTGAATGCCATTCGCCGTGTCGTCTCTCAGCCGGGTCCTAGAGCGTAGCGCCACATTTGGCCCCCAAGTCCAGACAAGTCGGCAAAACCCAGCTCATCTATAAATACATGTCCGACGGTTGCGGCTTTAGAGTTTAGACCAAGCCAAGTTGTCCAATCCCGATGCACATACTGTGTGATACAATGATAATGCATGGGAACGATGGCATGACAACAAAACTGTAAAGTCATTGAAATTGCAGGAGTTAGTAAGGTCTATGAACCACCTCGTATACACACGTAGACTAGAAAGCGCTAGTGCTTACACGTTATCTTAAAATGGGTCCACTGAGGACAAACCACCATAAGGCTGGTTAGCCGCAGTAAAGCTAATATGAAACCTTTCCTATCAATGGACTTGTGCTGGACAATGCGGTCCGTGCATTGGCCAGGCTATACGCAAAATATCATTAAAACTCTCAATTGGTAGACTTTGCCCAGGTGGAGCTTTCACAAATGTGTATGTTCAACCCTTGGTCTCTACCTATAAATAAGATTCAACCCCGAGCTCAGTTGCTTTTTTCACTCGTATCTGAATAATACGGCGCCTTCATTCAATATGTCTCGCCAAATTGACAGGTTGGCTCAACCAGCTAACAAAAAAAAGATGAAAGTCGTTATCGCCAGCTGCAGCAGGTGAGAGAAACTCTTAGCAGTCCTTCTGTACCTCGAGTTGACCTTAACCACGGTACCAGTACACTAGCACAAGGTGACTGACTATCTATAGATCGGGTACTTTGGGGTTGCTCGCCGCCATGAGGATACTAGGCTTTAGTCCGTACCACATGACCGAGGCTTGTTTCAGTGGACCGGTACATATGAAGATTCTAGAGGAAGCCGTGATTGCACAGCATAATCGCTTCTCAGGTATCAAGCGATACGAAAGGGTTGACTTCGACAAGTGGTTGAGTGATTATGACGTACGTGGACTATCACAATATTCGTCAAATCCCCAGCTTTCGAATGATTTTGAAATGGTAGCTAATCGGATCGCAGTGCTTCATTGAGCTTCCCAGCTATTTAGGCTCGCAGGCTCTCGAAGTATATGCCGAAGACCCGGATGTCAAGTTTATTCTGACACACCGTGACCCAGACAAATGGGTGACATCAATGGACAACACTATCGCCAATGTAGTGAGAATGGCAACTTCGTTCCCTATGAATATCTTGAAACACTTCGATATCATCCTCAAAGGCTTCTTCCGTCTCAATCAAGTCATGTTTTGGGCTATGTCCGACGGGACAAACCCTGGGGATCCGAACAACGAGGCCGCGCTTCGTAGGAACTATGTTGAATAGTGAGTAACCTAACTTCACCCCTCCTTTCTTCATCTATATGTGAAGAATCAGTTGTACGATCTATATAACCTGACATCTATAGTATCAAATTCGCGAAAAACACACTCCCCAAGGAGAGACTTTTGTTGGTTAAACTCGAGAAGGGTCTCGGGTGGGAGCAGATCTGTCCGTTTCTGGACCTCCCAATCCCCGATGAGAAATATCCGCGGGGAAATGAGCCAGAAAAGTTTCAAAAGTTGTTAGAGAGTCACTTGAAGCCTAGGGTCCAACTAGCTGTATTAAGGCTGGGAGCACTGGCTGTGACTGCACTTGGAATAATAGGCTATGCTGGGTGGCGTATGTCTAATTCAATCTAGCCCTATATAATTGCATACAAGCGTAAAACAAACTATAATGCTCTTGCCTCTTTAAGAAGATCTGCCACGGCTTTATGACCACCTTTGGCTGCTAAATAGAACGCAGTGAAGCCCCTGCCGCACTTCGAATTTATATTCGCATTCCTCTCTAGCAGACGTCGCACTACCGTCTCATCGCCGCCCCAAGCGGCTAATGAGAGCGGGGTCAGGCCTTTCGAATCTCTTGCCTCTATATTGGGGTTCTTATTGAGCAACAGCCTTACCATTGCATCATCACGATTTTCAACGGCTATCAGCAACGGAGTTCTGTCAAGGTACCCCTTGATTTCAGTATTAGCACCCTTCTCCAGCAGGAGACTGACAACCGCCTCATGCCCATTTTGAACAGCCAATAAAAGTGCAGTATATCCGGACTTGTTTCTTGCTTCAATTATAGCATTTCCGCCGAGTAGAGCTCGTACCACCGCCTCATGGCCTTCTTCAGCGGCCATAATAAGAGGCGTGTCGCCCTTGCGAGTCTTTTCCTCGGTATCAGCACTCCATTCCAGCAGGAGCTTAACCACAGCTTCATGACCCCTTTTGGCAGCCCAGGACAGTGAAGTCATTCCCCATGCATCTGCTGAGTTAACGTCTGCGCCATTTTCTAGAAGTAGCTTTACTGCTGCTTCGTGGCCCTGCATGGCAGCCCACAGTAGTGGAGTCATGTAAAGGGAATCTCTTGGATCGACATCATGTGATCCTTCTAGCAGAATTGACATGGACTTTGATAGCCCTAGACACGCTGTAAGGTGCATGCTTTCCATATCTACACTCCCAAGACCACGGCCAAGCTGGCCTTGTCGTATAAAATGACCGCAGACCAACAATTTGGACGTGTTATGGATGAAGTCTAAGACAAGCTTGTCTTCTTCCATGTAGGCCTTTCTGGCATGGTATCCCCAATTCAACGCAGCATAATAATACAGAGGATTTGACCATGTTCTCATGGCCATTTTCATTGGGGTTAGGAAATGGTCACCATCGAAATCTTTAAACGATAAGTAGGTCAGACAAGCTTTTGTAATATTAATATGCCCCTGAAAAAACCATTCGTTGTAGGTACGTTCAAAATACTCTTGCGTTGTATAGTGGACAAGCCGAACTGCGTTACTCTTTTCGTCTACTATCACCAAGCCCGCACATACCGAGACGGCCTGTTCAATATCTGGCATATTGTCTTCGTCAAGCTCTGGTGTGTTGAACTCAACAGCAAGCCCGTGCCGTAGCTCTGATAATGTAAGGTTCCTTGTAGCACAGGCAATCCATGATAAGACTCGATTAGCAAGCTTTTGGTGCTCTGGCGCTTGGCCACGAATCCGCTCCATGGCTTGGTTGTATGCGTGATCTAGAACCTTGGACTTCTGGCCGTTGTCTGATCTTTCCGCGGATGTAACCTCAAGATCTGCAAGCACACACCTGATGGCCTTAGGTGTTGTTTTATAAACCAAGGAGTCAAGATAAAGCTTTGCGAGAAGAAACCTAATGTTTGTCAGCCAATGCGTCGGGATAATTATCGTCGACTGATACTGACATTCCCTCAACTGCCCGAGCAAGATTAGTCTTAATCTCTGCCTGCAAAGCAGGGTTATGTAAAACGAAGGATGGAAAGCTTTGCAGTCGCTGTTCAATATATCGCTGCACGTCCATGTCGCTAGCTCTGATCTCCAAGCGGATGCTTTCCCCAAATCTTTTTTCAATCTCATGAACAAAACGAGAAGTTACAAGAATATTCGCCTTGGTCCGCTCCTGAACACCAAAGACTATGCGGAGAAATCGTTCCCGATCTTCATTGGAGACTTGACATTCGTCCAGTGCATCGATGAGGATAAAAAGTCTCGAGTAAGAGGCAGCAACACTATACAGAGTACTTAAGATTCCTTCGTGAGAAGGTCGGCTTCCTCTTCCCTTGCATTCATCGTAAAGTACTCTCACAGCATTGGGAATAAAAGGCTGTCCTTGGACTAGCTGCTTCAACAGGCTGAGAAGAAGGTCGGTGTACCGCTGTTGATGCTGCTGTCGGAAATTGCAATAGATATACGTGATGCTAGTCTTGGGCTTATTCTGGTATGTACGGTAAAGATGATCGATTACGGTTGCGGTGATCATTGTTTTACCTGCTCCAGGCATACCAGGACAGAATAGGGTCTGTTTGCTTTGGCTAAGCCATTGCTTGAATTCAGTTGAATTCAGGAACCACTCTCCAGTTCCTTCTTGCCGCCGGGCAATGAAATCATTTTGTTGGAGAGCGTAGTTCACCGGTGTAAGCCAATTAATGACAGCTTGGTACTCTTGGTCGTCGCCGAGCTGGCGTAACCTTTTGACGCCGCGATCAATATCTTGGGTCGTCTCATGGATAGTTTTAACTGAAGAATCGTTAGTATGACTGACCAGTATAAGGAAACTTGTTAAGCTTACCTGTGGAGAGAATTTCCATAATCTTCTTCTCAGCCTGCACATGTTGAGGAGAGATCCGACGCAATACATCCTTCGTGTAGGCAGCCGCTGCCATTGCCGCATACCCTTGCCACGCCTTATTCTTATGGGAGTCAGAATAGTCACAGATACCACGAATGACCAAGCAGGGAAAGTGATTCATTAGCCCCGCTGCCTCCATTTCAAAACATAGAACGTCCTTTTCCATAGTCAGCTTATCCCGCATGCAGGCATCTTTCATCAACTGATTCGCGGAAGCGACCAGCCCATAATGAACTATCGGGCTGTCTTCATCTTCCGTACGAGGGTTCCGCAGCACGAGGGTAGAGGGATCATCCCCGCAGCTTATTGTACAATTAGATTTGTCGTGTGGAGGATGAACAATATGACTTTGGTACAGCCGATCACTGGCTGGATCCGGTCGTCCGTATTTCTTCCGCAATCTTGGGTTTCTTTCCAAGGCTTGATCAATATCACCTGCTAAATGATGACCCTCGATTTCATATCGCGCCTGAAGCCCATTTACAGCCGCGCGCAGAACTGCGGGCGGCTGGTCTAGGTAGCCTGTTGGGAAAAACCTCTGCCCTTGGATGGTCTTGCCATAGTCGTACTGAAATACACCCCCATGGTTATTCGAAGGGGTGCTGACCACGATGTCCCCAAGCCGAATATCATGGTCTGCACTTGGCGCACCTCCGCCGATGCCGACCATCAGGCCGATTCGCACATTCGGAAAGCTGTGCAGCATAGTCTCGGCCACCCGCGCTGCTGAGGAGGTGCCATATTCGCCGATTGGCAGTACAGCGATGACCACGTTATGGTTCGCGAGTCGGCCTAAGGTGTAGTCATTCTTATTTTGCGGGGACAGGTATGCTGAGCTTTCGTGCTTTTCGTCAAGGAATGCTTGCGCAGCGACGTATTCGGTAGTGATTGCGCAGATCCAACCGACGGTATACTCGTTGGGGTCGACCATGTTGACGAATGGTTACTTGAGAGTTTGCAGTAACTTGGATTCTGCTAACAGTGCATGGATCACTTTGGGGTTGCAGAAAAAAATCAAATAACATGTTCCCGCCCATTGACTCTACGAATAGAATAGGGTCCAGAAAGTGGAGCAGATACTCTGCCCCATGCTCAGCCTCGTGGATTGGATTGGCAGGAGAATTAGTGTATAGTAGTAATCAATACACATGTATGCTACCTAATATAGTTTCCCTTTTAGCGCCAGGCCTCAATATGCACTTGGAAAATATTGTTCATCTCATTTCGCGGGGCGACGGATAGTTAGGGCCACAGACAATCTTTTTGTTTGAAGCTGCGTATATTCCAGATGTACACAGCATATGCCTGGAAATCGGATAGAGTGAGTTCAATTTTGGGTAGAAAGCCATACAAATGACAGTGATAGCTTGTCCAATGAACATAGAATATCGCATGACACTTTGGGGTGGCACGTTGGGCAAATAAACGATCACCACGTCTATGGACTTGCAGTAGCACGATGCGATGGACGAATCCGAAGCTCATCTCCTGCGGGGTATATGCATAAATGTATCCGTCCGTCACCTGCACACCATTCCCGATAGTGGGATAAATGGGCAGATAAATAATTGTCATGTTGGAAAAAGAAAGAGGATGAATTAGTATACACCTACTATATCAAAATCATACCTATTCATTACGAGACGAGAGCGACGCTTTCGCACCAAAGACATCAAAATCATGTCTGTCAACAGCGTTTCCCTTTCGGGTTCTCATTCTGTCTCGAAGACTGCTGTCCCCAGTATAACGCTCATTCCAAACCATGGTGTCAAGGGTGACGCCCATGCAGGACCAACTGTCCAGCACCGACCCCTACGAAATGCCAGGCCGTCCGACGTAAACCTGCGCCAGGTCCACCTGATGCAGGCTGAGATCCTTCAACAAGTGTCTAAAGACCCTGCGACCGGAACGAAGGACATCGTCCTCAAACCAGGACAGTTAGGAGAGAACATTACCACCCAGGGCATTGATCTGCTCTCATTGCCCAAGGACACAAGGTTGCTGTTCGTGGACGGAAAGGCATCCAGCCAAGACGCACCAACCCTCAGACTGACTGGCTTGCGCAACCCCGGTCCCCAGCTTGACGCTATGAAGAAGGGACTGAAGGACCGCTTCTTGGTGAAGGATAGTCGCGGCGTAGTGATCGGATACATGGCTGGTGTCATGAGTGTTGTCGAGAAAGGAGGTGAGATTCGACCAGGAATGGAGATTGTGGTGCAGAAGCCAGCAACAAACCTGGCTCTTAACTGTATTTAATGTGAGTTGCTGTGCATGTTGTGATGTACCGCTGGGCAAATCGTCCGTTGATCTAGGCCTGCATCTATGCTGAAGATGTTCAATTAAGACATAATT
The DNA here is from genome assembly GCF_000184455.2 of Aspergillus oryzae RIB40. NCBI lineage: Eukaryota > Fungi > Ascomycota > Eurotiomycetes > Eurotiales > Aspergillaceae > Aspergillus > Aspergillus oryzae. The sequence continues at coordinate 1,010,062 of NC_036442.1, read as the reverse complement.
TAACACACTCGTCAATCCCGCCATACTCAATCTTTGAAACAGAGCCTATACTCGCTAGATTTCAATTGGTGATCTGGAAGCAATTAGTACTTTTCGGATAGGTTGGTGAGTAGTGATATTGTGCGTTATAAAGGCCAAGAGCAGCGGTGAGTCATCCACTATCATGGCGGAATTAATGGATCAATCGGATTCGACTCGGATTTATAAGAAATAGCCGTTACCCATGAAAGCCAATCGGCGCTCTGTGGACCGTGGAGAGGGAAAGAGACGTGGAATTGAATGACGAGTCGCCGAGACCGTTGATCGGAAGTCCATTTCCTTGTTTTCCGCCAGCTCCTCTTTTGCCTGCGGAGATCCCTGGTATTTGAACGCCAGTGGTATAGCCACGATACCAGACATTCACTTCTATGTCCTGCTGCTTATGAAGCCCCTTGCTGCAATAGTCGGTTTACAGTAGGATCTTGACGAGCCGCCATGTCGCTGATACAAGCTCTTCATTGCGAGATCCAGCCGGAAAAACGGGTTTCTGCGCCCGCCCTCGCCTCCCCGCCCAGTTCCTATTCTGAAGGTCCTGGACAACAGGCAGAGAGTCGGCAGATTACACTCAATGGCAACCAGCCGCCAGAAACTGGCCAGCCAGTTTTCGAGCGTGTGCCTTCACATGGTACCACGCAGGCCCGAAGGTTAACAGTCACTGTGCTACTCATTCTGGCGAACCTCGTCCAGGTACGTCCTAATCCAACCCTGGTAGAGATGGAATAGAGTTAACGGCACCAGATGACAGTGAACTTTGCTGGAATAGCTGGTGGCAGCACATTAACTAGTGCAATGGGTGTTGAGGGAACATATGCTTCCTGGATTGGAGCCAGCTATGCGTGAGCCCCATCCTGCTTCACCGAAGAAAGTAGGGGCTGATCGCGTATAGACTCACACAAGGAACCTTTGTTTTGATGAGCGGTCGCTTGGGAGATGTTTTTGGACACCGGAAATTGCTCCTGATCGGCGGAGCATGGCTTAGTCTTTGCGTTCTGGTTGGTGCCTTCTGCAACAATTTCTTTGCGTTTGTCACAATGCGTGCCCTTGCTGGTGTTGGAGGTGCTTTCATTATGCCAAACGCTGTAGCAATGATATCCTCCACGAACCCACCGGGTCGCCTCCGAAATTTGAGCTTGGGTTTCTTTGCAGCATCGGCACCATTGGGAGGCTACTGTGGGGCGATACTCTTGGGCGCCTTCCTAGAAAATACGGATTGGAAGTGGTTCTTCGTGTTCATGTACGTTGCACAACGGAGATAGGAAAATCTTGATGCTCACAGGTCATAGAGCTTGTCTCAGCGCGGTGACCTTCGTCGCTCTATGGGCTCTAGCTCCATACGAACCGCCGGTCGACCGCTCCGGAAAGATAGATTGGATCGGCTCCGCTTTAGGCACCAGTTCCTTGATCCTCTTTAACTTTGTGTGGAAGTAGGCGAACCCCGAGCAAGGCAAGATGCGGATGGCGAGCTGATTTACTCTCACAGCCAGGCACCCAGTGTGGGGTGGTCAACCCCTTATGAAATCGCCCTCCTTCCAATATCATTGATACTCTTCGTTAGTTTTCTAGTGTGGGAAAAAAGATTCGCTGCGCAACCAATCATGCCACTCGAGATCTTCAAGGCGCCATCCTTCCTGACCCTGCTGCTAGTCATCCTCCTGAATTATATGGCAGTGGGTACACTAATCTGGTACCAGGTGCTCTGGTTACAGGAAGTGTGGCATTGGTCGCCTCTGCATTTCGCTGTCGGGTGGACCCCTTTTGTCGTCTGTGCAACGGCCGCAGCATCCCTTGCTGCCTGGCTAATCCCTCGTCTCGCGGCGCAGTGGATCCTGGCCATTGGCACAGTCACAATTCTAGTTTCCAATGCCCTGATGGCCACCGTTCCTCTGCAGCAATCATACTGGGCCCAGATCTTTCCATCTGTAGTTCTTTTCTCGTTCTGTCCTGACTTTGTCTACACAGCGGGGCAGATTATTGCGAGTAATTCCGTCCGAAGACACCAGCAGGGTATCGCTGGTTCTATTATTGGAACGCTGAATCTGTACGGTAACAGTTTGGGTCTCGGGTTTGCATCGACCATTGAGGTCCAAGTCGCTCGTCGTTTCCACAACCAGATCACGGGATATCGGGCGGCGCTGTATTTCGGTGTTACGATCAGTGCGGTGGCGTTGATCCTAGATGTTTGCTTTGTAAGACTAGTCAAGGACGAGCGTGAGGGTTGGGAGGAAGAAGACCTCTTAGCCATCAATGAGATTGAGCTTCAAGGTCGTGCGGAGGCTACCGGGGCTCAATTACCGGCTGCACCACTCCGGTCATAGGAGTCTTGGTGCGACTTTGCTGAGACACGAGAGGCTCTAGTGTAGGAGGCTCGAGTGGGGAAGAAACATTCATTTGTGTGATTCCAATCCGTGGTCATGGGGTCAGGTGACTCATTCTGTGTATGTAGGTGCAGACTATAAGCACTAGCAAAAGTTATGTGCTACTGGTTGATTCCAGAGAGAATATCATTCATAAATTGCATCGCTCAGTTTATGCAGTCCTTATCATGGTACTCTAGAAAGCCCAATTTTTGACACTTACAGTGAAGATAAAAAACATTGCATTGAGTGTCCAATATCAGCTTGGTAGGCAAATCACACAAACTCAATGACATACAACGAACAAACCACGCATGTCCCTCTTCTCTCAACCCTCAGCTTGTGGACAGGTGACATCGCGAATTATGAACAACCAGACAGATGCTACTAAAGGCAAGTACACGACTTTCCAATGTCCTTATCGTGACAATAGCAGGGTCCAACAGGGAAAGTACAGTGGCACTCATTCACACTGCATGTGCCTGAACATGGCTGAGTGGACATCCTTGTTAGTTCATAGAGTGGAAGCCGTCTATGCTTATTCTCTCTCACCTTTCTAACGGTCCCTCCAATATATTCCGAATCTTCATTGACGTTTTGCACAGCTTCGTTGGGTTCCGGGATGGCAGTGGCAAGAAGGGTCCCAACCAGGGCGGCAAAGAGGATAATGTTCGGGATGAGCTTCATACTTGGGGGTGAGAGGATGGTGTTTAGTCTGGGAGACTCAAGAAATTTATGATTTAGTCAGATAGATCAAAGAATAAGAGCTTCGAGGTTTCAGTTTAAAGAGGATGTAAGATTTTGGAGGGCGTGTTCATCATATTTATACCCCATTAGATGAGAATTGAATGCGTTTTTACACCAACACTGTGACCGTACGTATGCATGGCTGTGAGGTTATATTCAATTCACAATGTCGGTGCAACGATATTGCATCCAGTGGCATCTTCCTGTCTTCGGGGTAGTATTATGAATGGGGCTGGCGCATGAGCGTTCTGTATGTAGCATCCCAACATATCATTTAACTGATCGGAGAAGAGGATAACTGAAAGCAATTAGTCTGTTTCACTCTTCTGAAATATTCCACTCTATTAGTTTCTCTTGTGATGGTTACCAGGACTGGGCCTGCCACAAATTAAGAATAAGATAGGATAGGATAAGGGGTAGAAAGTGGTGATCGAGTCGCACCAGCCAACCCGTTTTAATAAAGGTATTATCACTATAACACCAGCACGTTGGATGTCCGTTCTATCGTAACCCTAGAGTTTGAGTCAAAAGATTTATCTTTCAAACCTGAAATTGTTAGACAGTCTATCAATATGTACTGAGTATAATTTGTCATCTTTCTCACCCCCGCACGCTAAAGAAAGAATGTATATCCCAATGCCTTGCACAAAACAGTGCCTTTATACGTACTAACCTCCATTCAGAATGAGAACGGGAAAGTCCCTCACATGTAATACACTAAATTGCCTATAATTGGTTACTAGAAAGTGTACAGGGTTAGGCATCCAGCTTGTATTTTCTTTTACGTCCTCCAGTGACAATCACTGACCTCACTACTGTCACCATCCCTCTTCCCAGCCTTACGATCTTATCCCTTTCATCTGCGCCATCACGATACAATTTCACAATATGGCCGATTGCCCCAGTGGAAGCTGCAGGGTACGAGTTCTCACCCGAGAACAAAAACGCCAGGAGTTCGCATACGACCCCGCGGGTCCCCAGGAAACCTGGCAAGACTTCAAGTGGAGAATACTCAACTTCACTCAGGAATACATTGAGCATAATTGGGACCTTCCATTTGTTGAAGAGGGATTGCACGACCTATGGGACGAGCTCATCCACGTAGCAAAAAGACACCCTGCTGACAGCGCTGAACATGACCGACTTATTACATTGATCCTAGAGGTTCGAGAGTGGGGGACCGTCACGCGCAAGAAAAAAGGCGCCTCTGCCGATGAGGAGCCGGAACAGGTGATCTTGCCCAATGGACAGCGTTTGTGGGTTGATATCCCTTACCTTGTTCAGGAGTTTCAGGATGCTTGGATGAAGGAGTCCATGGGATATACGGCAGCGCAGCGGGAGGGTCTGGCAGCGCTTACGGCTAGACTGTGTGCTGTTGGAGTTTATCCTTCTGAGCTTAGTTGTTGTGCACTGTGGTTGTTCAAGGAGACATTTGAAACGGAGAGGCCCTTGATCCGGGTCGAGGGAGAGGGGAATGCAACCAATGCTTGTGTCCCCGTTGTTGAGCTTCTGCCCGCATGTCATGCGTGGTTGAAGTACAACAGCTTCAAGCTTGCGATGTTCACAGCGACAAACCATGACTACCCTCCTCCGTCTACGGGTGATAGCGTCCAAGCTTCAACTGCACCGGGAGACCTTGTCCCCAAATCCGAGTTTCCGTGCAGCGGCTTCAGCATTCCCAGATGGGTGTTCTGGAGGAGACGCTACAAACACTTTCATCATTGTGGAAACGAACAGATCGCCAAGCTAGCCCGGGCTTGCTTTGAAGAGGCGATGTTCAGAGGGACGAGGATAGGTATTGAGCTCCCTGGCGAGAAATATTTCTAACTAGGATCTTTGAGGCTCTTGATGCGGAGATGATCACACGAGGAAGGCAAAGTGTGGAACCTCAGGATATTGAGATTGACATGGATTGGGCCGAGGAGAATTAAGTTGCGAGCGCCTTTCCATGACTTCTTTCTATATTCACGTGATCTATGCAAACGCTGATTTACTGGTGGCACTGACTGTCATTCCCGTTATTGAGGTTCTACTGTTTTTCTGTCGTAATACAATGTGTCCACTGGTTTACTTCACCGGGCGTTTGTCTCTCATCAATTCTTTTTCTTACTACTTCTTGATATATGCTCATGACTCATACTCTTGAGTCGTTCTCCAACTGCTTCGTACGACTACCACTTAAACTGTTTGGGTTAGACGAGGTAGTTAACAGATATCTATATTGATAACTGTCTCCTCTCAGTTAAGTAGTATCTCTTAAGGAAGTCCTCTGCATACATTCCACGACGCAATATGAGCGGCGTATATATCCCTTGGCTCAGTGGATACCTGGCTTGGCGTGACACAGAGCCAGAGAATCAATAGCAGCCCCATTGCTTATCTGATACTGATGTAGACTCCATTGGTGCCCGGCTTTGTTCATCGGGTTCGAGCCCGTGCTGGAGGTTTAGCAGGACCACTTGCACGTGGCAAGGTGCCCGGTTCAATTGATAAAGAATATCCCCGCATTGTGAGCAAGGGATTGCCCGGCCAGTGCTCAGTGGCCCCAATGACGCCACAAAGAAGACAAGGTATGGAATATATCCCTTACGAGTTCCAACATTGGGAACCATGGACATTTGCCAGGGGCCGGTATATTATATGATTACCGCTACATCCCCAGCTTTACTGGTATATGACCAACTGGACAGTCCTGAGGAAACGTCCTTCTCTCGCATTTAGGTTTCGGAAATACCTCTTACGAAGCCAGGGCTATTGACAATAAACCTTAAGGTACATTGGCGAAGCTGTACGCCGTAGATCACATTCTCAGGTTGGGAGCATTGCGTGCGTCTGGCGCATCTGATTGGTTTATAATGTGATCAGCATGAGAACACATACCGAGCGACATCAGGGATGCCTTGTATTCATTCACCTCGGGACAAGTTTTGGGACATATGTCCTGTTCTGCACATGATTATACTGCTGTTTTCAAAGTGAAACGCGAATACCACAACATCAATGATTGAATGTCCCGTGAGCGGAATTGATGATCGGTTCCATCCGATTGGCCCCAACATGGGTGGCTTGACAGGCACGTGATGTATCGGTCTTGAACCAATACAAGAGGACTACTATTGATAGTCTGATATTCATTACTTTATATACGACTACGTATCTTCTCTGGACCTTTCCTGGACCAACGCACCATTGGCGGGGAATAATTCCCTCGTTTATATGTCTTACACGGACAGTCTCACGCTCCGACTGAATTGGGGTGTCGCACCAGGCATGAACCCTGCACTACCAAATATATTAATAGATGTGGATAGTGAGATCCTGTTCATTAGATTAGCGCCGTGATACCCGAAAAGGAAAGTCCTGCGCCATCGATAGGGATGGATGGCATGTGCACTTTCGCCTAGAACACTGTCGGTTGACTCCAGCCACACCTCATGAAACGAATGGACTACAGTAGTGCAAGTTATGTTAATGACGGTGTGTTCATTCATTCATAACGGGGGAAGAGAAAGCGAATGAAACTGTCATTAGGCAACACCATTCTGATCCAATCATGACTCAGGGGCAGTGGAGATCAGTTGGGTCGTTGCTGACAATGATTGGGCCTTGGCAGTGGAGTCCCAGCCTTAAGGGGCTGCTCGGGTTGTTCTAGTGGCCAATAAGTAGCGCTTGGCAATCTTCATGGTATGTTGAGGATGTAAGTACTGTAAGTAAGTAGTATGTACGGAGTAACTAGTCATTCCCATCTCAGCCACACCAGGGCCTCACCGATGAACAAGAAGTCGATGCGTTGTTGCCCATGGTTCGCGGTCCACATTGCAAGTGCAACGGCTAGGCGCCAGCATTCCCTGACAAGATGATACTTGACGTACTGAGTAACAAAGGGTCAGAGCCAAGGCTCCGTCGTACAAGGGGGACTGCCAATCCACCCAATAATTTAGTTGTCAATGAAAAGTCCATCGCCAGACCCAATCGTGCTGGCGGAGGTGGACCCCAGGCGTCAATTGCAGGGCCAAGAGAACCGATGCGTCTACCAGCAGGGCTGAAATCACCGCTATTAGTTCTGCCTGTTTGTCTGCTCCCCGGGCCTTATAAGTTTACTGTTACTTAAGACTTAAAACCTCCTGACCCGTTGCTTTTCCCCATACTCTCTCTCTCTTTCTTTTTATTTACGTTAGTTTGACCTCCGTTGCCTCCGTCTCCCTACGTGATACCACCGTCGTTCCCTCCCTAGATACAATATGTCCTACCAGCAGCCTTACCAGCAGCCACCTCCTCCCCAGGGATAGTAAGTATTTGGTTCTCCTAATTTTCTCATTGCCGTTTCATCTGTTTTTGTTATTTGGCGACACCGCTAACACATCGCATAGCTACCCTCCCCCGGGCGGCCAATATCCTCCTCCCCAGCCCATGCAGTACCAGCAACCCCCACCCCAGGAGGAGAAGAAGGACCGTGGTTGTCTGACCGCCTGGTAAGGATGATCGACCGGTATCCGTGAAGATAAAGAAAGAAAAGCTGACGGCGACAGTTTGATGGCCATGTGCTGTTGTTTCCTGTGTGAGGAGACCTGCGAATGCTGTATTGAGTGTGTCGAGTGCTTGTGTTGTGGGTGTTAGCGATGGAATCTGGTTTTTAATTGTCATTCTTTTGTTTTCTTACGCGAATATTTTCGACGTGATGGTTTGATGTTTACCTTCTTAATGCTCTGCAGCTTTCTTTATTTACCTATACATTTCCATGTTACCAATATATTGATCATGTGACTTTCGACTGGGTCCTTTTCTCTGGCATGACTAATCGCAGATCCCTTCCGTTTGATGAAACAGTGGTCAGCACAGTTCGCGATCCTTTCGAAATCCTGTCTTCGCTATTGCAACTGCCTTCTTCGTCCTTGTCTCAGCCGATCACAATCCTTTCGACCAGAATTTGGTACCGGTGGACGCGCTATGTATTACAAGAGGTACTCGTTGAAGGGCATGGGTCACGGCGACGGGTCAAATACGGGATAGTGTTGAATGCAGACGAATCCAGTGCGCCTCTCGGTCAAACATCGGTTACAGATTCTCGACGATGCGGCCCGGCAGGTTCTCATCGGTATCGCTGCACTCGGTCGAGAGGACACGCAAATCGCTCTATTTGAAGCGCGATAGCCAGCCCATCGCGCCTTTGTCTATCTATGTTGGAAGCTGGTTTCGGCTGTCGCATTCTGCTTCTCCCTCATATCGTGGTATTTTCCATGGTATTGTAGATTCGCACCATGGACTCGGCCAAGAGCAGGATGACTCGACTCGTCAATTTCTATCTCATTGCGCGATGCGTTGCTCTTCACTATCAGGATGATGCTTCGAGATTGTGCAAACCGATGGAGTGCTGCATTCACAACCTTCCTGTCGATCATCGCCGTTGAGCTATTATCCCCGATGTGTGGTAAGCGCTGTGACGAACACGGCTTATATTCAAGCGCGCCGTAGACAATTCATAATATGTCATTACTAGGTCTCGCATATGACATACATAAAGCGAATATAGTGCATCTACTCCAATTGTCTACTGTCATCTTGCTTCTGGCTTCGATCTCTGTATGTATAACCCGAAACAATACCAAGTAATATAAACATAGCTGATACAAAGTCATCCAAGTATCTCAAATCTTCGCCTGGCCCAACTTCTTCTCCTGCGTCTGGTAAATCTTCACAAGCTGCCTCACCAACAAATCCAGCAGAACATCCTCCGAACCACCCGGGATCCTGGAGACAGGGACATCCCTCATAATAGCTATACAAGTCAGTCGATCGCCCTCAACCAACCCCTAGCCATGCGAAAACGAAGAGAAAGAACATACCTTCAACAATCTCCCCCTGCCCGCTCTGCGTCAAGCCAGCACCACCAAACAGCAAAACCGCACACTGCGCACACTCATTCAACACCATGGCCGCCTTCGCCTTCGCCAACGCCGTAACACCACCTAGCAACCGATCCGCCTCCACCTTCTCCAACTTACACAGCTGGTACAGAATCTGCTCAATCCACGCCGACACCGTCTCCAACTCCGCCCCCGCCTTCGCCAACCGATGTCTGACAACCGGCTGATCCATCAACGTCTTCCCAAACGCCTCCCTCTTCAAGCAGTACCCGAAGGCCGAGGACAGCGCCACACGGGCTTGACGCGTGCATTGCACAGCGATGGTCAGACGCTCATGGTTGAAGTTCGTCATGATGGTACGCATGCCATCGCCTTCGCGGCCGATGAGGTTTCCAACGGGCACTTTGACGTCGTCGAGCTCGATGTAGGTTGTTCCGGCGGTTTTTGTGCCTGAGACGTGGATTCGGCGCATTGTCACGCCCGGGTAGCCCTTCAATGGCACGACCATCACGGACAGGCCTGAGGCGCCGGGTCCGCCGGTCCGCACCGCCATTGTGGTGTAGTCGGACCAGATTCCGTTTGTGATCCTATTTCTTAGTTAACCCCTGTTTTCCAAACTGCAAACCCCAAATCCATCAAACCCAGAAAAGCCAAAGAACAGGAAAGAAAGGAAAAGAAACATACCACTTCTTCGCCCCATTGATAATATAAAACTTCCCATCAGCAGACTTAGTCGCCGTGGTCGTAATATTAGCCACATCACTACCCGCCTCGGGCTCGGTAATGGCTATACAGGTGCGTTTTCGGCCGGTGAGCATGTCAGGCAATACGCGCTCTTGCAGTTCCCGACTCGCGTATTTGAGGACCGGGGGGATTCCGAACGCGAAGCCGGCGCTTAGACTGGTGCCGGGGCCTGCGAGGCCGGAGCGGGCCATCTATTATTTGTCAGTATTTATTATATTCATAGAATAGGTAGTTTAATGTTCCTTGTAGAGGAAGAAAGTATATCCTCCTCACATAAAGTAACATAAAACAATCAAAAAGAAAGAAAAGAAGGGAAGAAAGAGAACAAACCTCATCACAATAAATTCCCGTATACAGATAATCCCAATCCTCAACCCTAACACCCAGAATATCATGAATCCCCAATCTCTTCAACCAATCGACCGGCAATGGCGCGGGCAGATTCGGCAGCAACATATTATGCTTGCAGAAAGTCTCGAAGACATGTTCGGGGACATGTCCTTCCTTCTCCCATTCTGCGGCGTGCGAGATGAGGTTCTCCCACAGAAATGCGCGGCAGGCTTTTTGGAAGCGCAGGTGACCTTCTGTGTAGTAGGGGCTTGGGAGGTTGCGAAGGTAGGGGGGTTCGGAGAAGGGGATGGGGTTTGGGGAATTGGTTGGGGACATTTTTCCTCCTCTTTTCTTTTCCTTCGCTTTCTCTTTTGTTCTACTTGGGTGTTTTGTTATAAGGAGTTGAGCGTGAGATAGTTTAGATCAAGTTCAGTTGGAAGTGGAATTAGTTTTGATATAATAATGGCACTCTATATATCCCCGTTCGGATCGAGGTCCCCGCATGATACTGCTTAATGCCGAGGCGACGGGCCGTTGGCCAATCACATGTTGTGGATCGGAGAGCTACCCCGGTCCGAACGATTGGGGATTGTTTGGTTAAGATCTAGTTGTGAATTTGGTTCTATTTTGAACCTGTTCTTTAGTACATTTTTATATAATTTGTGTTGGAGAGAATTAAAGTTGAGCATAGGAATTGTGTATCAGGTACATATGTTTTAGTAGTGGGTTGACTTAGTTTGTGTATATTTTTAACGTTGATCTAGGTTAGATTAGATTGTCGGGTGTGTAATTGATCTTATGATTTATTTTGCCTCGATATTGAATATTGGGATTATGTAGTAAGTATTAATACTAATGCAAATGAGCAAAGAAAAGAAAAGGAAAAAGAGAGATACATATATATCTAAATAAAACTAAAGAGAGAGAGATTAAGTTGGCGTCAAAGCTAAACTACAGTACATACTATGTTGTAGGTACTATGTAAATGAAGAATCGAAGTCTGGACAATAAATAAGACAATAGTCCACCAATACAATATTCCCTGACCCATATGAAACCTATTTTTAAATAAACACTGAAAGCAAACAGTCGTGACAGAGTGAACATGCGGACGTCACAGCCGAGGCTGTTGTGCCCCTCAGGCGGGGTGATCGAGACTCGAGAGGAGTAAGTAGTTCTTCTCACATTGGACTCCCAACTCCCACCACCACATCTCCAGTCCCACACAATAAACCACAAAATGTCCACCATGCAGGCTGTAGTCTTCCAAGGTCCTCTCAAGGTCACTCTAGAGCAGCGACCCGTCCCGCAAATTGAAGAACCCACCGATGTCATCGTCAAAGTACGCTATACGGCGCTATGCGGCAGGTAAGCTAACCTTGTCCTTATCTAGTGGATCAAAGTTTACGATAACAACAGTGAACTCCATGTCTTCCGCGGACACCAGCCATCCGGCACGGGATTCATCATGGGCCATGAATTCACCGGTGAAATTGTCGAAGTCGGCTCCGCGGTCCGCGGCTTCAAAGTCGGCGACCTTGTCGTCTCCCCGTTCACCGTCAACTGCGGTGAATGTTTCTACTGTGCCCGGAAATGCTCTTCACGCTGTGCAAAAGGCAAGCTGTACGGCTCTGTGATGCTGGATGGCGGACAGGCTGATTACGCGCGCGTGCCGTCCGCGGATGCAACCCTCGTTGCGGCTCCCGCGGCCGTGGATGAGAAGAAACTCGTCCTGATGGCGGATATCCTGCCGACGGGTTTCTTCGCGGCCAGGAATGCTTTCAAGGGTATGGATCGGGCGACGATTGAAGAAAGCACGGTCTTGTTATTTGGTTGTGGGCCTGTCGGGCTTTGTGCGTTGATCAGTGCGCTAGATTATCGGCCAAAGCATTTGATTGCTGTTGATAGTGTTCCGTCACGGTTGGAGTTGGCGAAGAGCTTAGGGGCTGAGCCGTGGAATTTTCAGACTGACGCTGAGGGTCTGAAGCAGCGCGTCAAGGATCTTACTGAGGGTCGTGGAGCGGATGTGGCGATTGAAGTCGTTGGGCATAGTGATGCTTTGCGTATGGCGTTTGACAACTTGAGGCCCTGGGGCCGCATCTCGAGCATTGGTGTGCATAATGGGGAGATTCCTTGGACTGGTAATGAGGCGTACGGAAAGAATTTGCAGATTCAAATGGGACGGTGTCCTGTTCGCAGTATGTATATGCCCCTTGGATGTGGGCTTTATGTTAACCGGTGATTAGGTATCTTTGAGGATGCTTTGGAGTTTCTGATTCGGAAACAAGACTCTTTGGGGTAAGGTCTTGTCTTCGCTTGAATGGTGATATGGCTAACATTCTTGCAGCTTTATGGTTGGCGATATTCGGCCTCTGTCGCAGGCGATTCAGGCGTAGGTCTCAGATCCATGGTAGAAGAGGTTCTACTGACACATTCTAGGTATGACGATTTCAACCAGATGAAATCGCAGAAGATCATATTTGAAGCGGGCAAGTAGATCTCAGAAAGTCAAGCCCTAGACGGCTATGGGCAACGTTGTTTGGCTTAATGGCCAATATGCGAAGGAAGATATCCTGCTTATGTTTACAAAATGATTACTATATTAGCGCAAGGAACTTAACAATTGACCAAGTCTTCTGTCCAGTAATACGGATAGTGTAACGGATAATACCGAGAGTGGACATCTAAAGTAATGAAGGCGGTTGTAAATGTGGTGGTTATATGGAAGACGGGGAAGCTGAGGGAGAATGACTGGGTGAGATTTGAAGTCGTTTTTATTTTATTGACTGACAGTCATGGAAATTACTAGTATTACTTCCATAGAAAAAAAATAGCACCAGCTTATATCATCTCTATTCCCCTTCCTCGAATAACAATCTCCATGTCTATTATATGTATCAACCTTTCCCCCTGCCAAGTATTCTATGCACGCCGCGATGATTAAGATTCTCCACAAACAGTAAGGCGCCAACGGAACACGTTCCGATTCCTACATACTAGTAGCTGTTCATGCAGCTATAAATGCCCCGATGCCACTTCTCCAGTGGAAATTCCGACGGACACTTTCTTACGGATCTTTTTCAAGATCAACTCTTACTTCTGACAGCCCATATCGTATCCAACCAAATCAACAGCCCACAAAACAATTGTTCAAAATGATCGACTTCGAATTGTCTGACACGCAGACCAGAGTCCGAGAACATGCGCACTCTTTCGCTACAAAGCATCTCGAAACTGCCCACACCGTGTATACGAATCTACTGACTCCTCAAGCGAGGTTCTCTGCTATCAGACCCCTCTACGAAGATCTCATCAAGGCGGGGTTAATTCAAGCACAGGTGCCAGCTGAATACAATGGTCTGGGATACGGCCTCGTCGACATGGCACTCTTAACCGAGGAACTGTATAGTGCTGACGCCAACGTGGCGTTGACTATCCTGGCGACCGGACTTGGTCTATCCCCGCTGCTTATTGGGGGGACAGATGCGCAGACAAAAAGATATTTGAGTCCGTTTACTGACGGAAAGGGGGGTACCGTTGGCAAGCTTGGTACATTCTGAGCTGGGCGGGACGGGTAATTATGGTACGACGGGGTTGAAGACTGTTGCTAGGAAGGTTGAGGATGGGACGATCGCGGTGCTGACATCCAGTGCATTACCTGTGGGTGTGAAGATGCTCAATACGCACGACAGATGCCCAAGGGCAAACAATGATCCTCCTTGTGACGAGAGAAGATGTTGCAGCTGATCCCCCGGATGCGTATGGCGTTCTATTTCACCCCGAAACGATCGGTCACCGCGCTGTGTCTGGTTCCCATATTCGATTCCGAAACTTCGTGGCCAAAGAAATCATCGCCATGCCCGGCGCCGGAGCAGAAGCCATTGAAGCGGCTTTGACTGCTTCTGCGGGATTAGTTGGAGCAATAGCCGTCGCATTGATGAGGCGTTGCTTTGAGATGACACTTCGGTTTGCCAAGTCGGACACGAGAAATGACACAGAGTCTATCATCAACAAGCAAAGTGTTGCTGATTTGTTGATCAAGATGAAAATGCGTTGTGAAGCTGGTAGAGCATTGACTTGATAGGCTTGTTCTTCTGTGGGAAGACTGCCTGAGGCGGCCGAAACTGCGCACCTAGCCAAGATATTTTGCTCCGAAAATGCGGTGCAATGTGTTATTGAGGGGATGAATGCTGTTGGTGTTCAAGCATACCAAGCGAAATTTCATTATGGGGTGCTACTCAATGATGCCGCGTGCCTGCCTATATTTGATGGGGGCAATGTAGGGGTCCGGAGAAGAGAGGTCGAGGCTATCTTTTATTATACAGGATATGACCCACTGGCCTCTACGTTCGGCTCCAAACTCTGAGCTGGTCAGGACATTTGGCGTAAAGGTAAAGGCCATCCCAGTGTTTTTGCTGTCCGTCTCCCAATGTCCACGGACCAACAGTATTTTACTATTTTTGCTCAGGCATCATTTTAAGCCGAAATTAGTATCGCTATCATAAAACTGTTCAAGTTGTGCATATTTCGCACAGAATACTTGCTGACATAAAAATTGACAAATTCACATAGACGAGATATCAGCGAGTTCCTAACACAGGACCACATGACTTGGGATCTGTTTCCGGCAAGTGGAACGCATTTAGTCGTAAGGCAGTGCCTGCAGCTGTGTATCGTATAGGTACCAGTTAATGGGAGATAACAAGGTTACATACATAATCACGGCGGGGGATGTGAAATACGACTCCACTCAGCCTCGAACAACGCAATATTGTGGCAATTGAGCGACACTTACCCCGCACCGAGGAAGCTGTTAAATAGACAACAAGCTACATACGCACTAATTTCAACAACACGTTTGCACAGATACAGCATAAGTAAATTCCTGTGATGAATTCTAGGCAACTGGCCAAAGCGGCCATCCCCGCCTATACCTGTCCGGAGGGAACAAAAATGCATCTTCTGGATTTAGGGTCACTCAGCTGTGAGGAGGGATGGTAAGAACACGCAAATCCCTCCAGACTAAACGGAGGCTAATGTTAGAATCAGGCTGTTCACGGCAGGGGGCTCGGCCACTGCCAGCAATCCCCAACGGCCCCGGAAATGGCGAGACTTGATGGTTCTTGCGGGTCTCATTGATCATCCGGAAATGGGGCTGATTCTGTTCGAGACGGGATGTGCGGAAGATATTGAGATTGTATGCACAACTTGCGACAGATCTTGGAAAGCTGCTAAGGATTAAAAATAGAAATGGAATCCTGCAAATGCCGACGTCTTCCCTCGCACACGTTATGAGCCCGAACACCGTCTTCCAGCTGCCATCAAAGCAGCCGGGTACGATATTAAAGACGTCAAAGCAGTAATCATGGGACATTTACATCTCGACCACGCAGGCGGTCTGGAACACTTTCTCAACACTGATGTTCCGATTTACGTACACGAGGAAGAGTTCAAGCATGCATGCTGGGGAGCAGGGACGAAGGCAGAAGAAGGTTCCTACCTGTATGTTATTCAGCCATTATTTACCTTACCTCATACACCTCAATATATTGACAGCTCCCAGGCCGGACTATCTCCCTCTAGACGGATCCCTGAACTGGCAAACCTTCAACGACTCGCAATTAGATCTGTGCACGGGAATAACTCTGCATCTCTGCCCGGGGCATACGCCAGGCCTGTGTATCATGCAGGTCAACTTACCCCAGGATGGAACATTCATCTGGACCACGGATCAATTCCATGTGCGGGAGAACTACGAGAAGAATCATGCGCAGGGGTGGCTGCTACGTGATCACAAGAGCTGGATGGATAGTACGAATTTTATTCGGCGGTTGCAGAGGCTATACTCAGCTACTCTTATCTTTGGTCATGATCTTGAAGTCGGGACCGCGTTGATTCAGCAGAAGCCATTTTACCAGTGACGTTGTCTTTGTGTCTGGTACTTGGAAAATGTGAAGGGTTGTTAGTGTATAGCATCCGTGCCCTCAAGACGCGTATTATAGTGTGATTCTGCAGCATCGTTTGTTTCTCTCACAGGTCATGTAGTCTGTAGAGAGATCTTGCAACAATATTCGAATAGACTTTGTTAAATGTATATACCTCTTTAAGAGGGTGTGTCAGGATTTTCTATCAGGCATAAGAATATATCCATTTGCACTGGGGAAAGTGGATTTTTCCATGAAAAAGCAAGCGAATCTAAGTGGCTATCGGTGAGAACATACGAAGAAACCGTACTGATTAATCTATGCTCTGTGTCCACTGTCTATAGGTACTGTTAAGTATTGCCCTCGCATAGGCCTAGCGCCTTCATATAGCCAATTCTTCTTAACCATGTTGATCGTGCAGATCATTTCCATAGCAAATCTCGCTTAGGAGATGATTTATTTATGTACTCCGCAGAGGTATCAGGATTTGTGAAAACAAGATTACCTGGCGAAAGGGCCTAATAACGATCAACATATGGTCAGTGAGCATATAAAAGAAGAGCAGATATGTTCCGATATCGCGATAGAAAGTTCCCACACCGATCGCGGAATCTCATGGGTGGGCTGCTACTGTATAGCTTTCGTGACAGCACCTGGGAAGTACGCCGATCCACGGAGTTACTCCACCAATTATCTATCAAGTGTAACAAAACATCTTGTACCTGCATCTTGACATTTTGCAAATGTCTGAAGATAGATTGATAAATTGAGAGAATGTGGGGTATATAGGTTGTATTCCTAGGTAGTCCTTGCTTACGGATATAAGGAGATTTGAGATCCGTCGGGATATCGTATCTGTACTCCGTAGGCAGGGGGATCGTCTTTTCTTTCCAGTAATGTGGGTTCCCTCTTTGAAAGAACTTCTCTTTTTAGTGTCAGTAGTCGCGTTGTCTATGATTATAGTACTCCGTACTCGGCAATGAATGCCGCAGGACTCCGTTGGATTATCCCGGACAATTCGAGTAGGTTGCTTGTATGGAACCACGAAAGATGCACTTTGACCTTCTCGGAAAGTCTAATTTTCAGCTGTAACCTTATTGAAATCAGGAATAGGAATTGGATACATCGAAGAGACAGAAAGGTCGAACTGTCCAAATACCAGCTTCAGCAGAATGTAAACAAGTACCAGCCGAAAAGGGGTACCGACAGATGGACTGACACAAAATCTGCAGATTTTCAAGCGGTGTGAGTAATAATCGACAAAATATTGGATTGGCATCTCCACTGTCAGGCGGGAACTGAAGGTAAACGAGCCCAGAAAAAGCAAAGCTAGGGACAGCTGAACTGTGGAGACCTCAACCCCGAGCTTAGGGGATCCACTTTGAGATTGTTCGGGAAGACCCTGGTGATCGTCAGGTTTCCTTGATCTCGATTAAGAGAGCAAATGTTGACATTGCAACAAGGCGACCAGGCAAACGTGTTTACCGCTTATCGCAAGACGCTCTTCCTGTCGAAGCCGAATTAGCACTTTGATTACAAAGCCGACTGTGTCGACACGTCTTACGAATTGGTTGGCAAGGCTGGACCGGAGCTTTTTCCTTGGCGGTTCGCTGATCAGTAGTCTTGGCTGCAGAAACTATTGATTCTAAGCTGCTCATCGTGTTCGTGCACCGAACTCTGCTTCGGATATATGAGAATGTTGATTGGAGGAGTCGCATGGACCGACACGACCAGAGACCCATAGTCGCGTATGGTCTCATACAATGACCTTCCGCTACAAGGCTGGCATCAGAACTCGTGTGAGGAGACAGTCGGAAAGAGCGTTATGGTCCATGCGAGTCCTTGCCTTGCATGAAACAGCTCACACGATACGCAGTCCCACTAGGGGTGAGATGTTGGCTGAACTCGAATAATCGTGGGTTATAAATCCATCCGGTTCCCACCGCCAGACCTGAGGACTCCCTTCGTTTTCTCATTGTTTTGAACGTCCTCCGACAGCAGTTCTTGTGGATACGCCAATTTGAACAAAATGCATGCATCGCTAGCACTACTCCTGCTCCCACTTGGGGCATTATCATTGCCATTTGAAGATTCTGTACAAACAGTCGAGGTAATCCCACCATAAATCACGTCGTTGTATCGCTTTTACGGCTAACATGTTGACTTGATAGGCTTCCCTTGGCAGACGATGCGGTAGAAGTCCTTGCAAAGGCGTTCCTAGCACAAACACACCCGATGCCCTCTGCAATAACAAATTCCTGGGACCGAAGGTCCTCACGGCGGCGGATGACCCCGAATGGTCTGAAATGTTCAAGGGATACAGCCCTCTCGGGTCTTACTGCCCAAAGGACTTCCTCCTAGAATTTGCTCCTAGTGGCAAGCAATACGATTATCCTGAGCAGGACGGCGCGCTGTTGGACTCGGTTGGTGTGCCGGTTACGACCGAATACACCCTGGAGGAAGGAATGGAACTCGATCGGTTCGGAACTCAGTATGGAGGCTACTTGGCGCCAAGGGGAACTCCTTTCGCCTGGAGATCCATTCCGCCAAGCAACTTGAACAAGTATCCCAACAGTCCAGAATACAACTACTGGGTATGGAGGGTCGTCGAGAGCTTCAACGTCACGGGTGGGCCAATCGCACCTTTCTTTGGGCAACCAGGTTATGGCTTGCAGTTCTACTACGAGGGTGGCTTGAAACTGTTGGAAGACCAGGGAGTTATCGAGCTTGTTGATAAGAAGCAGTGCTCATGTGAGGTCCCGCGCGACGACTTGAAATAAAGTCGCTGTTTATGAGTTTCAGAATAACATAATGATAAGGACTTCATGCTCTGAACCTTGGCGCGACTGCTGCGGCTATAGCCCAGATCTAGTAGCATTATGCCCATTTTGTGTCCGAGTAAGATTAACCGACCCTCGGGATTGGAAATATTGGATTTCCTGTCGTATCAAATCGTATATTGGAAAGACCTGACTCGTGTTACCGCTCCGATCTTTGATTGTTATTAATGACCTGGATGCAATCTCGGCGACGCGACCGTTGAAATATTCGACATGAGAATGAAGAGGTGCAGAGGAATTCGAGGAGGAATATGAAGAAAGTTGATGCACTCGGGGAGGTGACGTTGGGTACGCTTTGCTTTCCTTGGGATGAGTAGCGATGTGGTCAGCACGTGTCACTCAAAGTGATTACCTATATGTGTTGTCACGAGAGGTATCATGTGATTTTAGTTGTTTATCCGAATCCATATGCCTAGCAGACATCACTACTGGGAGAAACATCCCCCCTCATGGAGGGTACCGGCCCTCAATATGTGACTCTTCGCGTTATCTAGGTAACGAGCATAACAAACCCAGTCGCCGGTTCCCACCAAGTTAAGTTTGTCATTCAAGTCCCCAATACAGTGATAAAAAGCCAACTGATAACCCGCATTACATCCAGCTAACATGGGACCCTCGATGAGATGTACCTTTTTAGGCAACAGATACTCAACCTTCGTCGGTAAGATAGCTCTATTCCTATTCATGCCGTTCCAAAACTAATCAGGCTTCCAGTAAGGCCACATGGACATAGTACGTGAACGTATGTTTAGTACGCCTTATGCAAACGCTGTGCAGGTAGATTCAGGGACCTATGCTTTTCGTCAGGGGCTACGGTCTAAAACACTTTTTTCTCTCTTTGTTAACAAGCGAGTGAATGTTAAGGCGATGTTACTATTCACCAGCCACTACCCACCCTCACCATTCTTACCTACATATACATGCATATGAAAGTTCATGAATCTATTTTCAACTGCATGAAACCAACTTCACATCTATCACCATGTACACTGTTTCCCCTCCAAAATATTCTACGTACCCTCCCCATTGGATTGTTTCATAACTTGTGGACTACCTTGATACAGAAGATGTTGGGATTCTCGCTTGGACCTCATTACAACTGTAGAAAAGTCTTCAAGCTATTCTATATCGTCGTGCAGAAGATAAACTCCCCAGCAATAGCGGAAGGCTCCTTGACTGGCAGCGCAGCATGGTCGTCTGGATACCATTACGGAATTCTTGAAGTTTGCGCGACCAAAAGCTCCTTTAGATGGGTTAGTATATTCTGCCCTAGAAAGGGCGGCCTCAGCTGGTCATGAGGAAGTAGTCCACTTTCTTTTGCGCGTGGGGGTTAACCCGACCCTACATCTCCGCCAAATGGATTTTACGAAAAGAAACTCTTCGGCACTAATATACGCTACAGCTGCGCGCCATGCTCGTATTGTTCAGATGCCTATCGAAGCTAAAACTGATGTTTATAGACCGAGAATGCTTGCAGACTCGGCAGAGATGCTAGCGGGTACTGTCAACGATGTCGAAGACCCTACAGCCATCGACTCGACAATCTCAATGCTGCTAATCCAGCAGGGGTTCAATGTCCAGGTCACAGGTGAAAGAGGGTCTACGTTGCTCCACTATATGGCCAACTGCGGATACGCGGCGCTTTTTGCTGTTCTCATCGAACTGAACCTCGAGGTTAACCGTCAAAATGACGATGGAAGAACACCCTTGTATTTCGCCACTAACCAAAAGAAACACCATTTCATGAAGCTTCTGCTGAGGGTAGGCGCAGACCCTAAACTTTGTGACCATAATGGAACCCCCCCCCCCCAATGCATCTTGCCGCTTCACACACTACACCTGACTGCGCGAAGATCTTAATAGCTCACGGTGCCAACGTCAATGTGAAATCAGCGACTGGGAGGACTCCACTACTGTAAGAGAGATCGTCAGGGCCCGATATTCCACAAGACTAAAAGGTGAAATAATTCTGAATCAACGATGCAGAATGCCCTGGTCAGACCTATATAGCTTCCCGTCGTTACAACTACATGTGAAAACTGCCTACCCTGACAGGCCGCTAAGCCTCCTCAAAACTATCGTCGATGCTGGTGCGTTAGTCCCATGCCAGGATAATTACGGTCGAACACCTTTTCTCCTCGCTGTGTGGGGAAACCAAAACGTCGTCATGTTCCTGACCCAGAAAAGGTGCGCTGGACTGCCCTTCCTTGTCGTCATCCGACGTCTTTTAGTAGGACTGCCAGACGAGGCACGACAAGTTGTGAAACGCCTACTGAATGCAGGGATGGATCTAGAGTCGGTAAGGGACCCTAATGGCCGCACACCATTAATGGCTGCTATTTGCTCTGGAAGTACCCAGGTTTTCATGATGATGTTCAACAAGATATCGGTCGTAGACGAGAGGGATTATGAGGGTCGAACGGCATTATTTATTGCTACACAGATTGGC
Source organism: Aspergillus oryzae RIB40 (assembly GCF_000184455.2). Lineage (NCBI taxonomy): Eukaryota > Fungi > Ascomycota > Eurotiomycetes > Eurotiales > Aspergillaceae > Aspergillus > Aspergillus oryzae. The sequence goes on along the minus strand of NC_036442.1, from coordinate 988,771 downwards.
AATTTGCAGATAGTTCACTTGCTACTAAGGTGGGCCAGTTCGATAGATTATTCGAATCTACAAGGTGTGACGCCATTGATCGTGGCCATCCAAAGTCAGAATACGGAAGCCTTTTATCGATTACTGATCGCTTACAAGAAATGCGATCAAATTGACCGGACAGGAAGGATAGCGCTTTATCAAGCTATGGATGTTCATAATATTCATGCCATTGAGAGGTTGCTGCACAAGAGCAGAGCATTGAATCTGCCAGATAAGCAGGGCTGCACTCCACTCTTGCTAGCCGTACAACATGGATGGGTGTCAATTGTAGCACTGACTCTGCAGAGAAGTGATATCAACGTGAATACAAAACACTCCGAGAGCTGTAGCCCGCTGACATGGGCCGTCACGAACCACACTAGCACAGTGACATCTCTTCTACTAGAGCACGGAGCCAAAATCGAAGAGCACCTCGATATTTTATATCCTCGGTATCCACCATTGCTGATACAGACTAGCACAAGCGGACATTTGGATCTTGTCTGCAGGTCTTTTCAGTACAGTGCAACAACCAAAGTTCAAAATCCATCACGCCATACTCCGCTAATACATGCGGCATGTTCTGGATACACCGGAATTGTTGACATTTTTTTGAGACATAATGGTAACTTTCAAGCATGTGACAACAACCTCCGCAGTGTGTTATTTTACGCTCCCCTGTGCGGTCACGAATTTGTTGTCAACATGCTCTTGGAAAGAGGTGCCAATATAAAGAACACTGATATTGAAGGGCGAACACCTCTGGCGGGGGCCGCAAGAAATGGACACGCAGAGGTTGTCCTAAGGCTTCTCGAGAAGGGTGCGTGTCCTGACCTGAAGATCGTCGCGGTAAAACTTCTTTGCTGCTTGCTGCTATGAAGGGGTACTCAAATACAATCGCGGTTCTGCTACCGTACGGCGTGAATGTTAATAAATTTGACTCTTATCACCGAACAGCCTTGTCTCTAGCTGCAGAGCGCGGATCTACTGCCCTCACTAGGCTATTGCTTCGCCAACCCGGAAATGAAGTTGACCACCCAGATACTACGGGACGAACGCCTTTAGTTTGGGTGGTACGAGCGGGCAATATTCAGGCTGTACAGCTGTAAGTTGAAGGGGGAGCAGATGTGGCTAAGAGCGACAAAATAGGACGAACGCCCCTATCATGGGCGCTGGAGTATGGGCACAAAAACGTCATCAAGTACCTTGTCCAGATATATCCGTAACGGCCTGCGTTGGGATATGAAACCAAAGGTCGCGCAGTCATTTAGGCGGGTAATTTAGGATGAGTCAGTTAACAGCTGGACAAGTCGTCTGCTGCAAGCAACGAGACGTTTGGTGATACCGACACAAAGATACGAGTAGTGACCAAGGAGTTTCCCTAAGGGTGGGAAGCGGGAAGTTGTATGATACAGATATCGACTCGCCGTCAAAATATTTAAAATTGACTAGATCAATATACTCGCCCTGCTCATACTTATGGGCTGCTGTTAATAGATCTGGACTTCACCATTACCTCTTCGCCGAGAAAGCTCCATAAGAAGTACTCAGACGTGGTGAGTCTTGTTGAATGAATGATATGTTGTTCTATGCAAGATTCATGGCATGACAGCACATCGAGATTATATATTTTGAGTAAAGATATCCGTTCGGCGTTATGCTCGGATTTAAGCCGGATGTGGACACCAGAAGCGAGTATCGGGTTTGGTTGATCTGGTCTCCCGTGGTACGTTTATCCGTTTTTCTCAGAAACTCCCGACGGATGTTTTTAAACATACGGTTAACTCTAATCAGGATTTTTGTGGCATAGGTATCAATGTTTCAGGCCCCCAACTGTTAGACAGTTGTGATGAATTAGTTATTCCATCCATCTTCGTTTTTATGGTACCCTGGGATTGGTCTACGATAGCAACTATGCAGAATCATCTGGTGGCTATTCAACTCTAGTTTGCCGAAGTGGGGATGCAAATGGAGATGCCCCAGGCTGCGCGATTTGATCACTCAGGGGCTCCTGTCACGTGAGGTGGAACACCAAATGCTCAAATTGTTTTCTTGTCATCTTGGATTCGAACAAAAGGCCCTTGGCATGTCACGAGCCATGAACCAACCGTTCTATCTTGAGCCTATGTCTTCTGGACTGGCTGATACAGAGAGTTTTAATGATCCGCTTCTGAGTCTTGATTTCGCGCCGCGTCTCCTGGCAAAAAAGCTTGGTTGGCCACTACCGCGGAGAAGCGAGAAGATTGGCTCCGTCGGCTCCACTGCATACGTATGAGAGATGACTTTCGCCGGTGCCTGGTGCTCTTCACTACCGGTGATTGCTCCGTACGATTTGAACCATACTCTCTAGGGTTTGGACCGACACGCAATCCCACTAATCATGCTGCTGGATTATTAGGGGGAATGCTGCAGTCTTCCACTGAGGTTTATTCGCAGCAGCCCGGGCCTGGGTGGTGGTAGCTAATAAAAGAAAGGTGCCGATGTTGCCGACTGTTTGCTCCGGCCCGTTTTCCAAACATTTCCCACCTAGAGCCCACCGGACGACGACATCCTCGCATCTCCCCAGATTCTAGGTCAGCCGGCTCATTATCGCACTACGTACTTGGACGTTATTCGAAAATGCGTATGCCCCGCGGTGGGCTTCTTGGGGCCATTGTTTGCCTCGCAGGGATTGGTCGTGTCGTTGAGGCGCTGAGCATTGACATCAATGATGCAGGTGCGTCGCTACCAGATTACGAAAGACCGTGTGCGGAATACTAACGGATAACCCCCTTGTCTATCACAGACTCCATTAAAAGTGCAGCCAGTCAGACCGCCTACGGTTCAATGTTATGGTACTCCGGCAATGAGACGGGTCAGATTCCAGGGGCATTTCCAGACAAGTGGTGGGAAGGCAGTGCTTTGTTCTTGAGCTTGCTTTATTATTGGCATTATACCGGCGATACCACCTACAATGCGGAAGTTAGTCAGGGTATGGAGTGGCAGGCTGGCAACGGAGACTACATGCCAGCCAATTATAGTAGCTACTTGGTATGGAAAGTCAACTTCATCCAATCGAGCCTTTCTGACCTGTGGTCCAGGGTAACGATGACCAAGGCTTTTGGGGGATTGCCGCCATGACAGCTGCCGAGATCGGCTTCCCCGACGTCGACGACGGATACTCCTGGCTGTCCCTCGCACAGGGGGTTTTCAACACACAAGTGGCTCGGTGGGATAGCAGCAATTGTGGTGGTGGCCTGCGTTGGCAGATCTTCCCGTACCAAGCTGGCTACGCCATGAAGAATTCAATTTCGAACGGTTTATTGTTCCAGCTGGCAGCGCGTCTCGCTCGGTATACCAACAACCAGACCTATACCGAGTGGGCGGAAAAGGTTTGGGATTGGAGTGCGTCCTCGCCACTGCTAAATAATCAGACGTGGAATGTTGCCGACTCCACCGATATAGAAGGTGGGTGTAAATCCCAGGGGAACAACCAATGGTCGTACAATTATGGCACATACTTAATTGGTGCGGCGTACATGTATAACATGGTAAGTGCTCATACCAGGCCTATTTCTTTAGTTGCGGGCAGTGTCGTGGTTGCTCCTTCGCCTCCCAAAGCTAATCACTTTATTTCAGACCGAGAAGGAGACTTGGAAGACAGCTGTTGACGGCCTTCTGGGGGTTACACTGAACACATTTTTCCCGCAAGACTTTAATTACATCATGTCCGAGGTTCTCTGTGAGCCAAACGAGGTTTGCAATGACAATGAAATCCTGTTCAAGGGTCTTGTATCGGGGTGGCTTGCCTTTGTTGCCTTGCTGGTCCCATCAACCTATGACGAAATTCTGCCCAAGTTGCAAGCATCCGCGCAAGGGGCCGCCGCGTCGTGCAGCGGGATGAGCAACAACACATGTGGAGTGCGCTGGCACGAATCGAAGTGGGATGGCTGGGTTGGTATGGAAGAGCAGATCAGCGCCACCGACGTGCTGAGTTCGGTCTTGGTCACGGAAAAGAAAGGGAGCGGCCCCTTGACCTCGACGACAGGCGGAAACAGTACCAGTAATCCAAACGCAGGGAGCGGCGATGACAGCAGCTCTGATAAGAGCCAATTAAAGTCGATCACAACCGGCGACAAAGCGGGAGCTAGTATTGTCACCATTGCATTTGTTGGGATATGGGGTGGTTTGATAGCCTTTATGGTACTTGGAACCTGAGCTTTGGGTTCACTTCTTTGACTTGCATTTCCAACATGATCATCTTCTCTGTGTATTATATAAGCGCTTGGATATATTTGTTTTTAGCCCCGATGAAGACGGTGAGGCATTGTAAATAGGAAGCCTGCTATTGATAGAATCATCGTGAGAGATTTCTGCCATGTTTCCGATGAATGTCACAGCCTACACTGTAAGATCCTAACAATCCAGCCACAGCTCTATGACATAGATCGTCTGACGATCACTGCACAACAAGAGAGGAAAGGATTTCCCTGAGCATCAACAGTCCCACTGTGGACCACCTTGGCAGTCTTGGCTTCGGCATTTGTGTTGAGCCAATCCCTCTGGCCCAGCACGTGCCATACGTCAATCCAAATGAGAAAATAGCAATTAACTCCCATGTCAAGGAGTCTCAAAGGTCATGACAATCTACCATATGGATAAACCAATTATTTGTTACGTGGGGACATGGTCCACAAATTCAACCATACTCGCTGACTGTTCCAGCATCCCCCAACCACGGATGCGCCAAAGCCTTGACGTGCCTTGAGTCGCGCCCCAGGATCTTGACTCGTCAAATCCAGCATAAATTGCTCGAAAAGGAGATTAGTAACATCCGAATCATTCTCAGAAACCGATAGCTGAGCTTACTTGCAGCTGCCGGATGCGATAATGTGCCAAATTAAATCAAACTCAATCCAGAGTAGTGGCGTTTTCTCCTATGATTATTTAGATGTTGATGTCATAGTTCTCAAGATTCTTCGCCATCTCTTCATCCTCAACTCCATCAGAGTGGTTCGGCTCCTAGGCTAATTCGTTGTACTGAGCTGTCAGCTGTCAAACGTACAATTTTCACTGGGTGGGCATCTCCCACTTAACATTGGCCTAGAGCACGAGGCCCATTTGGGAGACCAATTTCTGAAAACAATGGCTAACAATACTAAGGAGTTTGATTTTATTATTGTTGGAGGTTAGTTCGCAGAGTCTGCAAGTTGCGTTGAGGGGCTCACTCTAACCTCCTCACAGGCGGTCCTGCAGGATGTACCATTGCCTCACGACTGGCATCCTGTTCGGAGAAACCCAGGGTCCTCCTATTAGAAGCTGGAAAACACAATGACTCAGAAGACCTCATGGTCGACGGGCAGAGATGGACCACACTACAGCAGCCGGGGATGAATTGGGGCTACACCACGGTGTCGCAGGAATATTGCAATGGCCGCCAACTCGATTACAGTCGGGGACGGGGTTTGGGAGGCAGTACTGCGATAAGCTTTGGCTTTTGGACTGTTGGATGTCGCGGAGACTACGATCGCTGGGCGGACCTCGTCGACGATCCTCGCTTTGATTGGGTACATATGCAAGCGCGATTCAAAGCTCTCGAGTCATTCCAGACAGAGGACGCTGAGGCCAGTTACGGTGACTACGTCTCTCCGCGACGCGATGACCACGGCCAACACGGACCACTCAAGGTAGGCTATGCCAAACTATGGGAGCGGGATATTGTGCCTATGTTGGATATCTTTCGTGATGCAGGCTTTCCGATCACCCGGGACCTTAACAGCGGTAATCCATTAGGCATAGGACCCGTGATCAATTCTTGCTACCAAGGGCGACGAACGACTGCAATTACTTTGCTCCAAAATAGTAGCAATAATCTCACTACTATTACCGAGTGCTCAGTAGAGAGACTGGTGCTCGAAGGGAAGCGTGTCATTGGTGTTGAAGCTGCCGGGGCTCGCTGTAGGTATCCCATGGTCGCAGTTTATTCTCATTATTCGACAGTGGACTAACCTTGTTATTCTACAAATTTCGCCTCCAAAGAGGTCATTCTCTGTGCAGGTAGCCTTGACACACCGAAGCTGTTGATGCTTTCCGGTATTGGACCCGCATCACAGTTGGCTAAGCATGGGATCCCTATAATCTGTGACCTTTCTGCTATCGGCCAGAACCTGAAGGATCACTGCCATGTTCCACTTGCATTCAGACGAAGCAAAGAAAGCAACGACCGACATTCGTTCTACGGAGAGCCAACCGCATCACAGGAAGCTCTGGAGACCTGGAGGATCGATGGGACCGGGTCGTGGTCCATTTTTGGTTGCCAGTGCGTGGGTGGCTGGTTGAAATCCCCCTCGGTCGTGGACTCTTTTGAGTTCAAGCAGCTTCCCCGGGCTGAACAGGAATTTCTCAATGGCGAGACGGTTCCACATTATGAATTAGTCTCGCACTTCCCGTTCCACATGCTCATTCCAGGAGTTTCAGAGGACTTTAGTTATGTATGTCTTGTGGCCTTTTTAATGAACCCGCAGAGCCGGGGTGAAGTGACACTGCAGTCTGCCGACCCGACGGTGCCTCTTTTATTCAACCCTAGGTTTCTGTCACATCCCTATGATCGCCGTGTTGCTATTGAGAGCTACCGTGATCTTCTGAAACTAAGTGCCCACCCATCCTTTTCTAAGGATACCATAGGGGACCTGATTCGACCACAGGGGGACAGTGACGAGGCTATCCTTGAATTCTGGAGGCAATTTGTCAGTTCAACCTGGCACATGACTGGGACTGTGAAGATGGAGAGACCAGATGATCCAGACGCAGCTGTGGACCGCTCATTCCGAGTCCGGAATCTGGAGGGACTACGAGTGGCAGACATGAGTGTGGTACCTGTCCTGCCGAACAGCCACACGCAGGTGACAGCTTATCTTGTGGGAGCCACATGTGCAGACGTTCTCATTGAGGAGTATGATCTTTCCTACCAAGTCTGAAGCAACTTTTCAAAATGACCACGTTGTTATGTTTGTTTACCCTGTGCAACTCGCAAATCTATCTATGCCGATTCGGCTTACGAGGTTTCACGATGACTTATGCTCTTTGACGTGGTAACCTTAATGTCATCATTATGCGGGCTACAATACAAGTGAAATCTTTCCCGGCTGCCATCTTGTCAATCTATCAGGTTTTCTCAGAAGCTCTGTTTGGGAAAATAAAAGTCCTGGTGAAGAAACTGGTTTCTTGAACGAAAGATACATGCCATCAAAAATTCGCTAACCAGGGATGATCCAACGCCTGTCGTGCTGTGAGGCGTTTGTGAGGGTCTAGGCTTGTCAAACCCAAGATAAAATCCTTGAATACTGGATCAAACACATCTGGCCATTCACTAAATAATTTGTATGGAATGTGTTCCTCATGTCTTTCTTCCCAAAGCATTTGTAACACTTGGCAGCTAACCTCATCATCATCAGTATGTTTCATGAGCCCCTTGAGGCCCTCCTGATCGCCAAAGTACGAAACCTGACGTTGCAGGCAAATCAGAGCAGGCAGTACGCCTTGCGCCTCATGTTTGCGAAAATCGTCGTCGGGGCCAAAGATTACAGGTCCAAGAATTGCATAGATACACTGATAATACCCATTAATGCACCATTTCCCCATAGGATTGGATTACTTACTACAATGGCAAAGGAAAACATGTCGGTTGGTTTATTGAGCTCGCCCTTGAAATGTGCCTCGGGACTACGCCAATTGTCATTGCCAGCGAGCATACCTTCGATACACCTACCTTTAGGAAGGTGTGCGTCGTTTTCAAGGTCTATGATTTGGACATGTTCGATAATGGTCTTGTCTTGGGCATTGCAGCGGTCAACCATGATATTGTCTGGCTTGATATCTAAGGATAGTTAGCGCTACCATGTAGCTGCCTGGCTGGTGCGAAGAGCAGAGTAAACCACCAAGATGAACATTTTGCCGATCATGACGTTCGGCGATGCCTCGCAGGCTAGCCTTGAGAATCTGCTTGCGGGCATAGATAGGAATCCCCTCTCTGACAAGATTGAGAAAGTCGTCTGTCAGATATCGGTAGACTAATATTCGTTCGTCGGGTATGGTATCCCGGGGTAGTCATATGTATGGACTCTCGACCAGCTGTGGCTGTATCTTCTCATTGAAGTTGGAAAATATGTCCTTGGGTATATCCTTTAGAATGAACTGATCTTGTTCTGATCTAAATGACTGGTTAGCCAGGATTGTCAAGCATCTTGGCCAGGTCAGGAGCCTCAGACGTTGCGAGCCAAACGCGACCTACGTGCGGTCTCTCTTGAATTAATTGTTTGAACTAATAGCGAGACCCGGTAGCTCCGACCGAGAGGTTTGATGAAAAAGCCGTTTTGCCTACGGTTCTTCGGAACATACTAGGAGTAAAGAGAATGATTGTCGCAGACTCTGGTTGAATGCTGATGATATCAACGGGTGAAGTAGTTCCTAGAAAGGAGAACCCGATCCATGATCGGCGAACCGGATCTGGAATTTAATGGTTTCCGGGAGCTGGCCAATCAATCTCATTTCGCATGTTATCGTCCTGGTTTAAAATACTCTTTGCTCGAAAGGTCCAGTAGACAGAATCGCTTCAATTTTCATGGAGATAGTGAGCGCAAATGAGAAGAAAGCTTGAGCTAGATTAGTTTCAGTCAAAGTGCGTGGATTGTATTTACCTTATCAGCCTACAGTCTTGCCAACCGGAGTATAAAAGAGGAGAATACACTTGACCACAAGGCTACACTAACACTTAACCTGAGCACTGTAGGCCGCTTACTTTGCCAGTGCCACTAGCTACATGGTCAGGCGTGATTAACTCTGCATGTTTGTTCAAGATTTGATTGTATTCGTTCGTCCAAGTAAACTTTAACACAATGACGATGTTCATAGGATTGCTTCCATTGCACAGCTCACTGATCTATCTATGACAATTCGGCTTCAGCTTCCAAGGCTTCACGCCGACTTGTGCTCTTTGGGTCAAAGTAAGGCCGCTCTCCTAGACCAACAACACGGTGACCCGTTCGGGGACCGAAGCCCTTCTCCTTGTAGTCGTACGTGGCGGCGTGATAGACACTGCGGTTATCCCAGATGGCTGTACAATTGCACCACGTTAGATACTATGCTTCTCTTTCTGCACTGTCGTAAGGAAGAGGGATTACTCACCTAAGTCATTGGGGTTCTCCCATCTCAGACGAACTTGAAGATCATGGTTCTCAACGATCAAAGAGACGAACCATCTCAGCAAATGGTCACTTTCTTCTTCGGAGAGATCATTGACTTTCGCAACGTGAACGCCAACAGCGAAGACGCTCTTCCACCCGGTTACTGGGTTCGTACGAATAACAGGGTGAATGGCCTCTAATTTATCACCAACATTCTCCGGAGCACCCCGAGGTCCAGTAAAAATTTCGAAGTCATTTTCTTTAGCAACCCTGTTGAACCCAGGTTGGGCATATGTCGCAGTCAAACCTTCTAGAAACTGTTGGTAAGGCTTCGAAATGCGATCATAGAGTTCATAACCGGATGCCCAGAGGGTGTCTGTAATGACTAGTTAACCTTCTGTATAGCTTCAGCCTTGTGGCATTATTAACTCACCACCGCCAGTCTTGGGAAGCTCGGTCAATCGCAAGACGGTATAGTCACTGGGGATTGGCTCGAATGTAATGTCACTATGCCACTCCCTTCTAGCGCTTTGCTTCTTCGGATGTAAACGTCCCTTGTACAGCTGGTCATGGTTCTTAGAAGTGATGACGCTGATCTCGTTATCTTTCACATTGTGCTCGCGTCCCGCATTGTGAATAGGGTGCACATGAAGACCAGACGTACTGGGCTTGCCGGCAAGAAGACCCAGTCGCTGAATTAGTTCTTTCTGCAGATCATCGTCTAGTCCATCCTGCTTGCGAAAGAAAACGACTCCACGCTGAGAGACTAAAAGCCCTTTAGCCACAACCCCACCGTTACGACTGGTATATCCTTACTGGTTATAGCAAGATCGCGGAGCAGCTCATCAGAATTGGGAGCCCGCAGCCACTCTGCCAAGTTAGCCGATGGGAACTCCCGGCCAATGACGGGAGTAACATCGAAGGAATCGAAGGAGTCGAGAGCCCCGCTAAGCTTCAAGGGCTCTCTTTGTAGGGTCCGGGTCTTTGCTGCTGATACATCTCCTTCCACGATGGGGACCACCGGGGTAGTAGTACTGTCAGCGACGGAGGGAGCCATTTGTGAATGATATTCGGGTGTTGTTGAACTTCGTTTATCTCAGACGATCTGCATGTATAAAAAAGCAGACAGTGTCCGACAACCTACCTCTTTATACATCCTATATCGCCATGATGGTTACATCCCAACTGTGCCGTTTTCCCGGACCCCGCATACTGAGCCTCTCTATCTGTTCCAGACACGAGCCAAAAGAACCATTGAGAACGCTCAGATCCATCGATAAGAGTGTTACTCAAGACATTCACAATGCCGTCCTGGAATCATGCAATATCTCGCCATTTGCAGTTGATCTCTGGAGTAAACTTGGTGTACGGAACAGTAAGCACAGGACGGTCATGCACCAGAGAGCGATGGGGGTCATTTGACATGCTGGTTACGCCACCTAGTCTCATAAAACACTATCAATCACACACCAATCGCGATAAGGTTATATAAGCCACGTACAGCACTACGAGCTAGGTGGTCTAGATGCGAGCTCGGCCTCGTGGTCGTTCGTTTCTCGTGTTGGGTTAGTGTAAGCGAGTGTGCTTGGCGGTTAAGCACATCAGACGGATGTTGGATAGCATCATGCACGATCGTCGCTCTTGGTCTGCATTAGCGTGTGGATATGTAGTTTAGATGGTATAATTTGGCATAAGTATGGATTAGGGGGGATTTTGTATCCGGTGTATGGGGTTGGTGGGGTGTAATAAATGATAAATTGGTAAAAGGGTCTTTTCTGACTAGAAAGCTGTATGTTCTATGAATAGCGAGATGACCAAGGATAGATCTACTTCTCCATCAGAATAGACACTTAACACGTAGCAACGGAAGCATGCTTGTCTTCTCCTCGAAGTATACAAATCTTTTATTATACCTGAACCTAGCCCAGTAATTCCATTAAAGCACAAATTATAACCCCCATATCGCCCATATACTACTCTAATGCGCAAACCTAAAATCCAACCGCTTATTCCCTTCATCCTTAGTCGTAGCCAAATAAACCCTCTTCTCTTCCTCCGACATAGCATTCCATTTCTTGTCCCGACTCGCATTGCGCCAAACATAGTACGCCTTAGTAAACAGATAGATAAAGATATTCGTAACCACCAAAGCAACAAGAACCTTGTTCCCCCTCTTATACCGAGGCGCATCGTCTACCCAAGTCAGATAAGATACAATCAGAGAAAGAAGGTAAAAGCATACCTTGCCGGTAAATATTTGAGGCGATAATCCCAGACGCTTGCACGCACATATTGTACACGGCAGCAGAAACTGTCCGCGATCGAACGGTATTCGAGTTCCGGGAGTTCCAGGCGACTTGGATTGGGTGTGCTTTTATCATTAATTCATTAGTCTTTCACGTTCATGTTTATAGGCCATAGGTTAGATAGAGTTAACGTACCAGAAGGAATGGATAAGAAAATAGTTAAAATAATCCACGCAACCCACTTATTGATACTGTTTATATCGACGACATAGAGATATATGATGAATGGGAGAGCCCAGATCTGAGTGAACATTGCTGCCCAGGTCAACTGGCCGAATCTCTCCGATAGGTATGTGAGAATCAACATGGTCGGGATCTGCGCGAATGTGTAAGGGATTGTGAGGAGATTTGTGACGAATGTGTTGAAGCCCATGCCTCGTAGAGTGAGGGTTAGATATTGGCCGGGTGGCGTCATGGGGGTGAGCCATGTGAGGCCGATGGCGTAGATGGGCCAGAGGTCGTAGTCGCAGAGGCTTTTCCAGAGGAGTTTGGGGGTTATGGCTTCGCGATTATGCATTGTGCCTTTGCTTGGGTCGTCGCGGATTATGCGGTTCACCATTATTGTTTCTTCGCTGGGGGATTTGTTAGATTTTGTTTCTAGGGAACATAGGAGTGAGATATGTGGTGAAGAACGTACCGTGGAGTAAACCAGCCTTTCTTGCCTCTCGCCCAGTTGGCAGTTTCACAAGGTCCTGGCGGCATTAGGACGAATGCGATGAGACCGACCAACAGGGTTATCAAGCCCTTTTATTTCTATTAGCTATTGTCAAGGCTTTAGTGGAGTTGTGATCCGTACTTCAATGAGGAATAGCCATCGCCAGCCTGCCTGGCCTTGCACGCCACGTAGGCGCAATAACCCGAAGGCTAGAAAGCTCGCGAGGATATCAGCCAGGTTGTAAGCTGTCCAGAAGAAGCTCAGTCGGACAGATAGCTCATGCGATTTATAGAAGTAGGACAGGTAAAGAATAACCTGTCTCGTATAAGTACGGTGGACAAGTGGTTTTGTGTTGCCAACTTACATCGGGGATGAATCCACCTTGGAGAAGTCCGAGAAGGGCTCGACAGGCAAGGAAGGACGATCGTCCCTGGAGTCCGTATTGAGTCATACCAACTGCCGACCAGAGGGTCATTTGTGTAGGAATCCACCTGTCCGGTCCTATCCATTTGCTAACCAGTTGAGAGGGAAGTTCCGCGCAGAGGAAAGAGAGCTTGAAAACGGTGTTTCTCAAATTATAGTCTAGTGTTCCATTAGTGCTTGGTATGGACTGTTACGCTATTATTGGGACCAACCATTAGTGGTGAGATGCAAGTCCTTGAGGAAGTTGTCTGTTAATGCCTGAGTAAGGTTTGCTCGATCCAACTCTAGAGCCATGAACATGATGGCCGTCCATATCATGATCCGAGCATCAATTTTGCGGATTACCCGCTTTTCCTCGCGCCAAGTCCATCTTGCGGAGGGATCAAATCGATGCAAGTTCTCCCAATCCTCGCTTGGCTGATATTCTTGTGCGATGTCTGGGTTATTATAGACCGATGGCTGAGTTGCAATTGCGTCAGGGTCGTACTTTTGACCCTTTTGAAACCAAAGTCTCCGCCCGCTGAATGGCTCACCCAGGGGAGCTATTTCACGGCTGCTAGATGAGTCTGTCTCATTTTTTAATGCTGAGACGGTTTCACTGGGGGTCTTCGTGGTGCTAGTAGGAAGATGAACTACCGGCATCCTGAAAGAGTAGGATAGAACTCTTCTGATTCCAGAAGTACACCAACAAGTGCATGACCTAGGAATTCAGTATATAACTATATATTCTTCGGGCTTGCACTCCGAAAACCGAAGCTACTCCTCCCTGGGGCCGATCTACTACGTGCTAAGGTCATCGGCAATCCCTCCCATCTTTTGGACCTGGCGAGTGGTACATACACTTGGCAAGCGTCGGAAATCGGCGATAGGGGTTAGCTCGGTTAGATCGATCATAATACATTGCGGAGGTTAGCAAGAAGGTAACCAGTTTGGGTAATTCAATGAGGCGCGGTCGAGCCAATGGGGAATTGTGACATTGAAGTATACTATGGTGCCATCCGCACTAAAGCTCACCAGTACTGGATCCGAGTCTGAGCATAATTTATTATGAATATCCCCTCCTAATTGGATCGAGATAGTGACTAGGTTCCGAGGGTCTGTTGTCAGTTGCACTCTGAAGCATGAACAAGCTTGAATGTCATGTTCCTGCCCTGTAGACGTGCTCTCAAGCCACTCTACGTGTTTACGTTGACTATCGACTAATGACTTGGCGGCCAGTTCTCTTGGTCTAATTAGTAGTACCGGAGAGTATTATTGTCTATTGAGCGATGTATGATTCTAGTCGCCAGCGAGAAACTAACTAGCAGCAGATATATCGTCGCTACTGGAACATCCACAAAACGCTCATCTTACACCACGAACACTTCAGAGCTTACTTGTAGCCTGCTCTACCAAGTTTTCTCCGGTTACAGATCTCTTTTGTAAGACGCTTTGAAATGCTTTCTCCACATCGTGCTCTGAAAGCCATGTTGTGTTTGGCTTGTTCCGAACTCTTTCTACTAACACCTCGTCGGAGTCTGTGTTCGTTGCCTGGCCCCCAACACCTTTAAGGACAATTGTCAATAGCCTTTCTGTATGCGGGCGCCGCGTCTCATCGTACAATGCGAGCGCAGCTCTGACCTCATATGCCTTTGGCTTCTGTGCTCTAGAAGACCCCAGGGCATGTCGAAAGGCAAGAAACAATGCATATGCGTCGTCAATGGCGAGAGAACCTCCAGCAGCAAAGGCACCACCGTGGGTATGCGCTGCGTCACCCACCAAGGTCACTCTTGAGTCAAATACCCAGGTGGGGAGAGGCTCGCCAGCGTAGTTCGGATAAATGCGCGTATAGGGTGTTGAGTTCACCAAGGCTTTGACCACCGGATTCCAGTCCTGTGTAGCCAGAAATGGCTCGTCAGCAGCTATCTACTTCCAGAAGCCCAGAGAAGGCAAATACCTTGTAGCGCTGTCGTAGTACTTCAACATTTTCCTCGTCATCCCATTTTACATTCCTAATCCTGCCATCCGTCTCAACTGGTAAGTCGAAGCTGCCGACAGTGGTATACTGGTTCTTTCCTGCCGCATCGTAAGCTCCATCGTCAAGAATAATTAAGATGAGGGTCTGATACCAAGTCGAGACGCGAAAAAGTTCTCCTTTGGTCCCCACTGTCTCAACCTAATAAGCACCATGAACTTGAATTGCTGGACGAAATATGCCTACCCAATGCGTGGAATCTAACGGAAGATCCCGAATGTGTGCCACAAGAGACGCGTCAAATGTCGACCGTAGCCAGACCTTTCCGGTGGAAAACAGCCGATGATCGGGGACGAAGGACTTCCTCACTTTCTAGTCCACTGTGAGCTGCTGCTTGGTTTGACTAGATACTCCAAATGCACATACCGAATGGATTCCGTCCGCGCCGACCAAAATATCTCCATGTGCAGATGTTCCGTCGGCAAAGTGTAGTGTTACTTTGTCATTCGGTGCATCCGCAGAAACCACCGTTTTGCCTAGATGAATACGCTCCGAGGGGACATGTTCTAGTAGTGCTGCATGCAGATGTCCGCGGTGGAATCTTGCTGTTTCGTGGTGACGGACGGTAACATCAACGAAATAGTCCTGGTGTATAACCTTGTTTGTCTTCCAATGTCTGATTGAATTGAGATCGTAAGTATCTCTGGGCATTTGATATGGTAGAAACATGACCCGGGCTTGCTACCTGTAAATCATGGGAATACCAGAAGGGCCACGAAAAGCAACGTCTTCGTCGAGGGCATTCAGTACACCGAGCTTTTCAAGTGAGCGAAGGCCCTTGTACATCATGATTAGTTGAGTAACAAGTTTTGCGGTTGCAGTCTTACATTGGGACTTATCGCAATGCTGGCACCGATTTCTCGAAGCTCGGTCGCTTGTTCAAACAACTCAACATCAATATACGGGAGACGTCTTAATGCGACAGCTACGGAGAGGCCAGCAATTCCAGCTCCGGCGATAATAACTTTTACCTTTTCTTGGGACATTTTGTTGTACGTGATCCCTACAGGTCATTGAATAGGGCAACTCGAAGGATATGCAGGATCGTTCCTCTATATACAGTTTTGCAGCGCGGCTATACCGATAAACAGAAATTAAGGAAAAGTACTTTCCGCAGTAGCCCTTATCTGATATGGACAATCATTAAGCAGTGTGGTGAAAGCACGCAAGCCGTGCATGAATCATGCAAGCATGTTAGCGGGATTTGCCCCTACTGGCTCATCCCCGCATCTTGATGGCCGTTGCTGGACCCAATAATCTGTAACTTTAAGGGAGGACTGTTGCGAAATAAACTTGCTGGCCAAAAATGGTGCCCTGATTTGTTATCCATTACCGAACCTTGCGTGATATGACGCGAATAGAGCGAATCGTGCGCTTTACGAACGGGTCAATCTCATTGGCTTGAACCATGTAGTTTTCAGCTTATTTCGAGTCTAAGTCAAAGCCTTTAGGGTTTCGGGCAAATTCCGCAAGCACTTCATGTCTGGGCAGAGGATAGTCTATCCTGGACTATACTTCACAATATGTAGAAAAGCAAAAACAACCCCATCCCGGATTCCAGCACTGGTTCTGCTTCCATTGACACAGTCGACCCGTTGGTGGATTTTGAAGTGATAATGTCGAAAGCAACGGTCACAGACTCAGTCAGCACCGTCAATGATGTTGCTCAACTACCTAAGCTCAGTCAAAGATATGCCGATGAGAGTTATAAGCTCTTTTCGAAAGTATCAGTGGCGGATCCTACCCCAGAGGAGGCAATCAAAATTAGGAATAAATGTTTGTGGAGGGTTTTGCCCTTTCTTTGTATAGGGTATCATATCATGTATGTGGACAAGCAGACAGTACGTATCGGTTTCCAGAAGTGTACCAGCAATAGCTGACATCTGTCTTTTCTCTAGCTGGGAAGTTCAGCCATTCTTGGCATTATGGATGATGCGCATCTCAATTCGACTCAGTACAATTGGTTGTCATCAATCTTCTACTTCGGTTACCTTCTCGCGGAGTGGCCGCAGAACTGGGCCCTTCAGCGCTTCCCTGTCGCCAAATGGCTGGCTATCAATCTTGTCGTGTGGTAAGGACTACCAGTTCTCTTATTTCCTCATTGGGGCTTCCACTGACCTGATCAGGGGAGGTATTACGCTCCTTCATATACCATGCAATAGCTTTGCCACGTTGTTCGTCGTTCGTTTCTTACTAGGGGTAGCAGAGGCATCCATCGTACCTGCCTTTCTGTTGATCTTGTCTATGTTCTTCACATATCAGGAACAGGCCGTTCTAATGCCTATCATGTGGTCAATCGGAAACGCCAGTCCTATCACCTCTGGTCTACTTTCCTATGGGGTTTTGTGGATTAAGACGGGTACCTTTGCCCCATGGAAATGGTTTATGGGTATGTCCCTTGTAGGAGAAGCAAAAAACAGAGCTAGACACTTATCTATTCATAGTCATCACTGGTGGAGTGACAGTGATGTTTGGGTTGGCAGTGTGGCTCTTCTTCCCTGACAACCCTCTGCGAGCCAGCTTCCTTACGCCAGAAGAGCGCGCACAGGCAATCCTTCGCATAAAGGATAACCATTCGGGCATTGAGCAGAAGCATTTCAAGAAGTACCAGTATGATACCATTACAACTTTTACATTCACAGATATAAGGTCCGTCTTACTCAGGAACTGACGATTGCTAGGTTTATCGAGGCAGTTAAAGATCCAAAGTCGTGGCTGTTCTTCCTACACGCCTGGTCTCAGGAAATGGCCAACGGAATGACCAACCAATACTCACTAATCATTAACTCATTTGGATTCACTGTGCTTCAGACCACACTACTGGGGTGTGTAACCGGAATAGTCAGCTTCTTCTCGCTTGCCTCGGCAGCAGTGGTTTTAGCGAAGACAACAGTAGGTTTGGCCAGAGGGTGAAGAAAAAATCTTTACTTATCTAGAATAGGCTAACGAGGATGAAATAGAACTGCAGAGCTTGGATTTCTCTCATTGCATACATTCCTGGGGCAATATCTAGCATTCTGTTGCTAAGTTTACCCTGGTCCAATCGATGGGGTTTAATCACAGGGATATGGATCCGCTCAACTGTCGGCATTCCGTATGCAGTTGTCATGATCTGGGCTGCCAACGCATCTGCTGGGCATACTAAGAAGACCACGGTGATCGCGATGTATCATATTGGATATGGATTGGGAAATATCCTCTCGCCACAGTTATTTCAACCGCGATGGAAGGTATGAAATGATTTTTTTGAATCTGTTCGCTGCTTTCATTTTGGCTAATGAGACAACTGATAGCCGCGGTATCGTCCCACTTGGATTATTCTATTGGTCGTAAGTCTTTGAATTAACATTTCATTAAGGATTGAGATACTCACCATTACAGGTCGCCTGCATCCTACCATCACTCGTCATTGTATATCTGCGATGGTATCTCTCGAAGGAAAACAAGCGCCGTGATCTGCTGCAGAGTGAAACACTTGTCACCGATACGGGTGTGGTTGAAGAGGTTGACAACGATGGCACCAAGCACGCCCGTCTAGTGGATAAGAACCAGTTGGACCTGACGGATCGTGAAAACCTTTCCTTGTATGTGCTTTGCTCCTCGAACCCGTTCTATACTCCACTAACCGTTGGATTGTTGTTAGTCGATATGTCCTTTAATGTAGAGATACATTTTGAAGTGGAATACAGGCACCTGTATCTAAAGACCATCCATATATCATTTTTTGTCCCGGAAGTCAGCTACGACATATGTCTGGCATAAACCTGTCTTTCCACAGTAGAGTAGTCTTTTTCGAGCATTTTAAACGCCCACACGCGTACAATCTTACAGGGTTGAAGATCAACTAGGAATGAGTTCCATTGAGTTAAGATAAATCAAGAATTGATAAAGTAACGCCAAGCGAATTCTTATTCTTGCCTGCAAGCAACAGAATCCCTGTTTCCAGTCTTCCATATCCAGCAGAAGCAAAGTATCCACCACCTCTTTATGCGTCATGTCAGGTACTAGACCCTCGCAACTCAGGGAAATTCGCCAACACCCAAGCAAACACCCATAACGCATTTGTCACTCTTGCAACAGGCACTGTCGTTCTCACAGTAACGAGCGCATCGTTCGTCCCTCTGTCCTTCGAAACGAGTACCATCCACATTCTCACCATCTTCTCCGGACTTCTGCGTCTCATCCGCTGGTGCATACCGTTCGTAAATCTCACGCTTTGACTCTTTAGGCGGCTTGTGAGGGCCCAAGCAAACTCCATAGAAGCATTTGTCCTTAGGACAACAATGCACATCAGCTATGCACCCACGCTTGCAAGGGTTTTGCTTCCTCTTCTCAAGGGGGCTGGCGGGAGAGGTGTCAGCGTTATCAGCACTATCGTCCTCGTCCCCATTCTCATCATCCTCTCCTGACTTCTGCGCCTCATCCGCCGGTGCATCCCGTTCGTAGATCTCACGCTTTGACTCTTTAGGCGGAATCTGAGGACCCAAGCAAACCCCATAGAAGCACTTGTCACCAGGACAACAATGAACATCAGCTCGGCAACCTCGCTTGCAGGGGTTCTGCTTCCGCTTTCCAAGGGGGCTAGCAGGAGAGGTGTCCTCGTCATCACTGCCATCGTCCTCATCCTCATCCTCCTCATCGTCTTCATTCGAGTCGTCCTTGCCTTTCGATTTTTCCCCAATGTAATGGTTGATCTTTCCTTGTGGCTTGGGCATGGTGTCCATGATGTGCATGAGTTTCGACAGGTCAGGGTTAAACTCGGTCTCAGGCTGAAGGGAACCGTCGCGCTTGTCTGGCCACCGCCAACCTCCGGGCATTACTGTACCCGGATACGGTCCAAATCCATGATCCCTCATGTACTGGAAGACAAATCGCTGCTCCTCCGGAGTGAGGTCGTACAACTTTATAGGACGTGTAGGGGCGACTGTCCGCAGGGCTACAGTTACAGTTAGTCGATGTGGACGGAACAAGGGGTAGAGCCATAGCGTTGTGTCAAGTGCACGTGTACTTCAACTGGAAAATACTAACATTGGGTGGGTGTAGGAGTCTCGTCAGCCACTGTGGGATCACCTTCAGTGGCGGCCGCGAAAGCGGCGAAGAGACACAGAAGGACGGTTGAGGCCTTCATTGTGAAATGTTCGTGTAAAGGTAAGTTTCGTAAGTCGTTGCAGAGTAATGGCGTGGTGGGATAGATCACGGTTGAGAGGATGGGTTGTACAGAAAAGAGACAGCCGAACGGGGCGTGATGGAGGCTTTATAACCTGCATCTCGAGAGCATTTACTCTGGCCGAATGATGTCAGTCAATGAATCAGACGCTGTCTGGGATTCACGTTCTCTGGAGTTGATTGACAATCGTATCCACATTCCCGTTGACTGAGCCATTTCATTGATAGCGTCTGCCGGATGACCGTATAATACTTCACTGATGGACGGGTGCATTCAGGTCAGCCAAATCTTCTTGGTCAATGTTGAATATTGACTTGGTCACGGTGGGACTCTTTGCCCCGTGGCGGCCTGGGCAGGGCAATAGAGACCACACTAATGAATCTACCAAGATATTGTACAGCTTAGACCCAGTCTGAGTGGTTATCGTGACCACCATGAATATGATATTATTCACTGTATATAGCACAATGCCATAACATACATACCTAGAGTGAAGAACATCTATAGCGAAGACAACAGTCTCCATGACTGTTCCCCTCTTCACTACCCTCGAAACCATTGCCATTCAGAATACAATGTATAGCCTCCAGTCACGCGGTCAAACTTTATTCAACTCTCGTCCTTTGTTTACCCAATGCACGAAGCCCCCGCGTAGCCACAGAAGTGGACTAAGAACCCTGAGAACAAAGGCGCGATCAACCATGGGCTCGCTAATTCATAACTAGTGGTTTCAGGTTCTTTGTTCCGCAAACTCTGAAGTTTGCCCCGTTGCTTGACGAATATGTTTTCGTCCTGGTTCCTGACCGAGGACTACTTAGCCGTCGTTGGGACAAAGAAATCAGAACCTTAATGACCACCCAAGTTGCCCCGAACACTATTCCAGTGATAATACAAGGATACTATAGTGATATAAATAGGTCAAACTCAATCCCCGCAATTGTGGATCCGCTGTAAAGAACAATACTACGTTCCTATCCGGGGTGTCATTCGTAGGACGCACGGGATTGATTGTTCCGCGTCGACGTCACTGTGGGAAGAGTATCTCTGGAGCTATTCTTTACCTCGGGTATTTGGGGTTATTCATGTTCTACACTTACTGTTCTTCTAGACTCTGTTGTCGTAGTGTGTGGTTGGCCAGGGTCATGTGAGATTATCCTCCCTCTATGTATGGAACGGAAATACAACAATTGCGGAAGACAAAGGAATGGTAGTTAAGATTGGACATGGTAATCCTATTGGGATTAAGTCCATTGTAAGACCCGTACTATGGTAGCGTGCAAACGTTGGTGGATTGGACAGGGTCACTGTGGCAATTCCGCCACTCTCTATACCAATTCCTACTCCGTGAGGTTATTCAACGTCATATTCAGTGATAATGACCTCTCAGATATCTCGCCTTCTATTCTTGGATCATATCGAAAAACAAAGAGAAGCCAAGCTATGAAAAAGCAACCTCGAAGACTTGAGTCAATGAATTGGTTCGTAAACCCACTAACGGCCTTTCGCATTCTACCATAGTAGCTTACCTCCCACATATCTTAGGTGGAGGCAGCATTTCTCAAATACACCGAGGACACCTACAACGGATCAGCTTCACTTGGATCCATATGAAGCCGTTTATCAGGATAAAGTGACCTCACTGGGTTCCTTTCAGTAACACTCCATGGAATTGGGGAAGGGATCTTATGGTTAATTTCCTCTCTACATTGAAAGACAATAGGCAAGGCACTTGGGCGGCTCATTCGATCGTAGATCAGTGCATTGCGTTAGACGCTCACCTCGCAGTAGCACGTTGGTATTGTCCCCGTGGAGGCGGCTCGCGTATGGAGAAGCATAGTCTTATTCATGACGTAGGTATGTCCCTCGATATTGTGGAGCCCATTTTCCTCTGATATCTCCTATACTAAATTGCCTAGTTATAGACTGGTGAACAGAAAAGTGTCTCTGCAATTGTTACTGAACAGGCGCCAAGACTAAATCGTATCTGCACCGTGAGCGAGGGTATGTTGTACATGAATGCAAGTTGAGTCGCACCACCTAGCTTAGTATCTATCTATCTTCACTCATGGCAGTTGATAGAGGTATGGACTGATGGCACCTCCGGTCTGCCGTGATACCTTCAGATCTCACATAATAGCCTGAACATTGGCTGAAATTCTGATTCGGGCCAGATTGAGCGTTTACCGTTAAAGGTATTGAACTAACAATAGCTGTGAGAATATTGTAATCTAACTATGTGGATTTCTCAGGATGTGGTTGACATAATTTCAGAGTAATAGATAGAATCGTTTAAGAGGTAACGGGATAGGGACTGACTCCGGGTACTTCATAATGGACATGGAAAAGCTCTCGGACCGTCACTCAAAGATGACTTTTCCTGCCTCAGGCACTGATTGCGGCGCTATGACTCCTCCACATTAATGCGCCACAACTGGTACTCGTAGCTTGGCAGCTCTTCGCATTAGGAAAGTTTTATACTCCTCGTAGTCATAGTACACTCTTAATTACACGTTACCTAATAAAAAGTTACTGCATATGATTTCTTGGATGCGGAAAAAAGGAGATTGGTGTGTTGTTGTCACATACTGCTAGTAAGCCCTTCAGAGAGGCCAAAAACTATGACCAGAAATCAAGCCCCAGGCATTGGGGTTATTATACGAATGTTGATAAAGCACTACGTACGCTCCCCTTATTTACTTGGTGTCTTGCATACGGAGTGTTAATCACGGGATCCGGTGACCGAACTGATTTATATATCTCTCTCTCTACTTTGTACGGCGATATAGCATATGATGCGCCGGTTATATATATGTCAGGTAAGGTGGATGACCATGCGTCTGATAGAAATCCTTTAGAACCGTACTAGACCGGAAAAGGAGAGCAGCAACCAGAGCGATAAGCGCTAGAAGCTACTCATACGAGAAAGACAAGTAAAAAAAAAAAAAAAAGAAAAAAGAAAAAAAAAAAGGTACACAAGTCTCTCCAGTCTAGATGTCAGCTGTCAATGGTCAGCAGTTGCCGCCGAAGTAATAGCGGCGGATTGGCGCGAGCACCTCCCACAATCGGGTTAGCGTGACTGACTCGCAAAGTGTCGGAAATTTTTTAGTTTCCACTTTTAGCTCTTCTTTTCTTGATTACATCCTCACGCACCACCGACTTAGCAACGGTTCAACTTCTGTTATTGTATCGCTTGATGTGATTCCTTCGATTCCTGGGCCCTCGTCAGCTCCAGAGTCACAGAAATGGACAGGGAGCAGAAACCTTGTGCAGTCGCACTGAATGATTGATTGGCCTAGACCAGCTGACGGTGCAGCTGGCCAGACTGATAGGCCCGAATAAGCTGCCCTAACGGTTGCAGAACTTATCTTAGGGCCACTTTGTGATCCTGGTCCCCACCCATTAGTGTTATAGAATTATTACCTTCACTGTGCTACATTGCCGCCGAATAAAGCACGCCGTCTATGACTGGTGACGCCCTGCAGCTCCTGAAGCCTTTCCTTTGTTTTTAGTCGTCCACGGACCCCGAACTGGGCCGATGATGCACCGACTCTCCCTCTCCCCTGATTCCTTTTCCCCCTTTTGGGGCGACCAATGACGACATCCCAACGGAGGTCGCTTTCTCCAGGATTTCTTGCTGATGAGAGAGCGCTCCCCCCTCTTTTCCTCGTCACATTCTCTCAAAACTCAGCGCATTTTATGATCGCAGATCGCAGAATATGGCCCAGCATACTGCCGACAAAAAAGAGCACATGGAAGCCGGTGGAAAGGTAGGCCGAAAACCATGTTTGCTCGGAAACACGAAAAAGGCTGATCGCAACGTCCTTTCCGTCTTAGAAACAGTCCAGCCATGATTACGACGCAGAGCACGCTCAGAAGGAGCACGGAAGCGGCCGAGGAATACTTGGAAGGTCTGCCACGCGTATCCACACCAAAAAATCTCTCCTGGGATGCGGTTTTGTAGCAGTATGTATAAACTCTGTTTACGCCCGGTCGCACGGTCCTGACTCGAGTGAAACAGCGCACATTTAATCAGGGTCAAGGTCCCCGTTCCGAGCAAGATTCCGAGTCCAATGCGGAGCACGTAACGCATCGAAAAAACAAGTCAAAATCCGGGGGTTCGCCCCCTATGAAACCGAGCCAAATTATGGAAGAGCACCCGGAGCACAATCCCGCCGATTTGGGGGACTCGGAGGTTGTCCATTCGTCAACGAAGATCGAACCCGCCCAGAATCCTCGAACCCGCGACGGTAAAGTCAAGCAGATGGAGAGCCATATTGTTGCCTTAGCCAGAGGAATTACCGAGTTGGACAATGATCGCAAACGACTGCAGGCGCAAGTTCGCTCGGCCAGGAGCGGCTCCTGGGTCACCAAAAGCAGCCGGCAAATACGTGAAGAACTGTCGAGTCTTGAGGCTGCAATGCGACAATGGGCAGAAAATTATAGTGTCGCTGAGATACGTGCGCTCGATAGCTTGTCGATCGAGGAGAAGGACGCCATTCTGGAACGGCTGGATGGATATTGCGCGCAGGTGGATTGGACGACACTAATTGAGAAGTCGCCAACGATGGCAGACAAAATCCCTGCCCTCCTCATGCAGGCTCTGCTGGCCAAGGATATCTTTGGATCAATCTTTGCTAACCCCTTCTTTGCCTTCGGAGAGTCTAAAGAACCGTCAACGGCGCACTCTTCTCAAACATTATCTTATTTATACGCATCGATGTTAGAAGGTATGTCCACTGAGCTACCATGTAAACTGTCTACTGAAGGCTAACCCAATGTAGTCAACAAAGAAGAAGCTCATATCTGGCGTTCGCAAACTCTCCGGCTTCTGGCCACACCTCCCCCGAACTCTGTGCACAATGCACCGTTGCGCGCGAAGGTGGAAGCTATTACTAGTGAGCTGGCGATTGAATTCCTAGCTGGTCCTGTTCGGTTACTCTTCCGACACAGAAATGATTCATGGGCAATCCAGCGCAACCAAGAACTCTACCAGCTTTATCACACCGCTGGCGAATTGGCCATCTCCTTGTGGACGCAACGATCCTTCATGAGGTGTTACTGTATGGATGAGCTTCCTGTCTTTCGAGCAGAGCATCCGGTAATGAGTGCACATGCACTTCATCGTCAACATGGGAATGACGCAAAATTAGATGGCAAGAATGCTTTGATCATAGTGCATCCGGCCATTGTTGCTTTCGGCAATGAATATGCTGAGCATTATGACCTATGCAAGGTTTGGGCTAAGGGTATTATCATTGTGGATGAACACGCGTGACGCGATGGTTATGATGGATATCAACGCTATCTGACGAGAATATTTACATTGTATCATATTTAATTTTAATGCATACCCCAATACAATTCGCCGCCTTGGGCTTTGAGAGATTTAGGTGACTGCAACGAATAACGACACGCCCGTGAAGTACTACTCTTGGACGAGATAGGGCTCGTATGCGAATTAACGCTCAAGGTTTACCTCTGCCTGCAATGTTCGGCTCTTTATACCTACAGAGCCTTTCCTCCTTGTCGTGGCAATGGTAACTCGGGCTTATATACCGATAAGCTCCTGCTACGCGATGCCTTCGGTGAGCCTTACATAGTCTTCTAACATCAGGACGCAAAGTTGCTGCTTCAGGCTATGGGAGTACTCGAAACATCCTATTTCCAAAATACCCTCCCGGTCAACGAATGCACAGAGAGGCACACAGTACAAAGAAGACTGCTTCATCATGTTTCTAATTTATGCTGATAGCTTTGAAAACTATGAACAAAGCCCCCCGCCGAACCTCATTTACCATATGTGCTCAAGGCTAGGTCAATCATACTGTGAGATACATTTCTGCATTGGCTGTGAACCACGAGGCAGGAGGAGTTTTATACTATGAACCTTTTAACGAGAACCTGATATGGAATAGAGTTACTGATCGCAAGCAATAGAAACGAGAAACTGCGTTGATTTTGACAAGCCTTTATCACGAGCATTCAACAAAGAACATGCACGTAGCATACTACCTGAACCCAATATACAATGATCGAGTGGCAAATCGTTCATTTTGCAAAAGTCAAAACGCCCACCGCGTTTCGACACCCTAGAGAGGATGTTATTTCACATTCATGGATTACTATTCATAAGATTGGTGGTATAATCTTTGTCTATGGCTGACTTGATCAGCTCGCGTCAGATGCTTACGAGCTACAGCCTCCAATCAATAGAGTGCTGCACCCGCGCACGGCTCAGGAGCTTTTCTGTGCAGGCCGATGGCGATGATAATCGGTCAGAAGGCCTGGCTTGCAGATTATACGGCACAAAGAAGGTCTCAGCGCTAAATAGCGCTTGAAAACGTCTCAACGGTACACTGCTTGTCATCAGGTATTATCTTTGTGCACTCCATAGGAACCTGGTCCTGCAGGCAACAGAATAACCTTTTAACATTGCTAAACAGAATGGACGATCTCTCTATTGATTTGTCGTCAATGTGCTGAATGAATGCAGCCTGCTGATCAATCTGCTAGCATGGAGATCTTTCTTTCGTGGTGAGCTATTATAGGACGGGAGCCGCGGGGCCCGATCTTATCGATAAGCTCGTTTATCCTTATCGCGATATCTTATCGCCTTCGGCGCATGTGTTTCCTATCTGGGTAGCCTACGTCAAGAGGGCCAGAAACATATAAAGTCAATGTTGATGTTGTTGATTGTTCGTGCCATCGATCTTTTTCTCATTCTATTCTATACCCATCATACAGTCTAGCCTTTGTCAGAATGGCGTCTCAGTCAAATATCGGTTCTTCCAAGACCGTTGACGTGGTAGTCATCGGCGCCGGACTCAGCGGGCTACGGGCAGCGTTGGGTGTGCAAGCAGCCGGACTCTCTTATGCAGTAGTAGAAGCTATTGATCGTGTAGGAGGTAAGACACTGACCGTGCCGTCCAAGAAAAGCGGCCCCGGTGTCAACGATGTCGGCGCCGCCTGGATCAATGACACCACGCAAAGCGAGATTTATAA